>NC_061118.1:134161176-134370655 GCF_002878395.1 Capsicum annuum
TTGTTGTTGTTGTATGGTATCATTGTTAGCTGATGTAAAAGATGGATGTCAGTGTTAGAATATCCAGACTGACCAAGGTAATTTAGTTTCACCAGAATGATCAACATTAATTGACCAATATTCTAGCATCTTTGAGTTTCCTAGTATATTTCCCCCAGATAGGGGCACTTTTGATCATAATATGCCACTGATAGAGTCTACATATCTTGTGAATAAGAGTCCATAGAAATATTCTAGAGTTAAAAAGTATATCCTAGAGAAACTTATGCAAGACATGCTTTATCAAAAGGTGATACAACCTAGAACTATCCCTATGCTTCACCTGTGGTATTAGTTGATAATAAAGATGGAAGTTAGAGACTCTGTATTGATTACAGGGAATTAAACCACTTAACCATCAAAGATAAGTTCCTTATACCCATAATAAAAGATCTTTTAGATGATTTATGAGGGGTTGTGGTGTTCTCTAAGATTGATCTGAGAGTTGAATATCATCAGTTGGGAATGTATGAAAAAGATGCTAACAAAATTACATCTAAAATTCATGAGAGAAATTGAGCTTTTGGTAATGCCTTTTTGGGTTAACCAATGCTCCATCTTCTTTTCAAAGCCTCATGAATTTATATTTAGACCCTTTTTGAGGAAAAATGTTTTGATTTTCTTTGGTGATATAACTCATTTACAGTAAGACTATGACTGATCATATTGAACATGTAAGAGCAGTGTTTGAATTGATGTAAAAATTCTAGTTATATGCGAAGGTGTCCAAATGTGCATTCGGGGTGCCTAAAGTCGAGTATCTATTTCACTTTATCAGAAGGAGTCTTTATTGATCCAAAAAAAGATTACAACTATGTCCTGGTGGCCTGTTATTAACAATATTAAATAATTGAGGGGCTCCTTTGGATATCACGACTCGTGTCTACACTCTAGTCGATACATAGTGCTTATAACCACAAGTGGTTCCAAACTAACGTTGACATAAGATAACTAGGTATAGTATATGCCATTTGAGTGGAAGCTATAAAACGATCATGAGATAAATTCTAAAATATTTTTGAAAAATCTAAATGAACAAGTACCAAGCTCGAAGGGCCAACATAAACCATACTCTAATGTCTGCAACCTATAACTGAATATCATAATCTACAGAGACATGACCTCCCGACTAACTGTAAAAGAATGTCTATAAGTAAAATGAAAAGAAACAACTAACTAGGTCACCGAATAATGAGGACTCACTACTATTAGAAGCTGAACTAATATCAACTAGCCACGAGTCTGAGCTGGATCATTAGTATCTACTTCACATAAAATATGGAGGAAAAGAATATGGAACCAGTACGTCTAAATATACTGCGTATGTAGGAATAATACTAAGTGACAGAAAACAAGTTTAACAAAATCACAATAAAACTGTATGAGAAATACATATCTTAAATTATACTATCTAAATATATAAGATGATCCCATCAAAAGACTATCAAAGAAAAATAAAAACTTTTAAGCGGGAGTTCTTATACCCAACATATACCACTTGAGCTAATAATGTCCAACGTATAACCCAGTTGGGAGGGTTTCCCCATAAATTTACTAAGGTATAGGACCTATCTATCTATATTTGGATCCACTGTATGAGCCTTTTAGGTTAATGGTCAATCGACATTGCGGTGATAATATAATCCCACGATAGCATATAGTTTTGAAATTTGGGTTATCTAGAATCCTAGTTCGCGTAGTGCTAAATACTATTTCCAAAACTGTTCTTATAATCACATGCTCAATAACGATTTAAAATCACTATATACCTATTTTAAAGGTGAAATTTTACTAAATTCATATCTTGAAAACTATCAAAACTTCACTATTCTATATGTTTGATTTATTTTCTTTGAATATTTGTAATAGTACTATAATTCTAAATTCATGCTCTAAACATAAGTTCAAGAATCATTTGCAAATCAATATATAAAAGAGAAACATGAACATACTGATTTGTGCCTTTCTATGACCAACATTTTCATTTGTCTTTTTTCTCAAAATTTTAAACTTTTTTCCCTTATATAATGTCTCAAAATCCATTTTATAAATTCATATATACCTTTTTTATTTCACTCCTTATAATTATGTTTATCATTAACTTCCTTATTATGAGAATATCATTCATTTTCGTAACACCTACGTCCATTCTCCTATTAATGAATATTGATTATCATTAACTTAATTCACTCCTTAATACCCACGTCATGCAGCAATTACATAAAAAAATGTGAAACGTCAAACCTATAAATAAAAAGTCAATAACATTTCGTATCAAGCAAATAGTCTTCTTCAAAAGATTTGCAACAACAATAAGAAATTTAGTGGATCTAGAAAAATAGAGAGATTGTTTCTGAAAGACCCTCTTTAGTAATAAATATGAGAGCAGCCAAAAGTTTTAAAAGATTTGTAAAAAAATTAAAAAAGAATACGATGTAAAAGATTCACCGCTGTTCTCCAAAAATCTGCCTCAAGAGTTTGTTGCATCAAAGTATATAGATCAATACAAGAATGAAATTGAGATATTGATAATAAAATATCTGCTGAGGAAATTAGAGATAAGTTTGATAGAATGGTAAAGAAGGGTGTACTAAACATTTTTGTGTCTGAAATTGTATATAGAATATAGTAAACAAATGAGTTTATAAGAGTTACATTCTCCTTTTCTCCTCTTTTTTAAGAATTCCTTTATAAAATACTATCTATAATAAATTTAAAGGATATACATACATACATATATATACACATACGTACACATACGTACACACACACACACACATATATATATATATATATATATATATATATATAATACTAAAAGTGTAAAGACCCTTAGAAAAATGATTTGAACCTTTTGCCCTTTATTAAAACACTCCGTAATGGACAAAATAGTCTTTTCACCATTATTCTTCAATTATTGTCATTTAATAATTTTCCATAAATTAAGATGTTGAAATTGACTAAAGTCCTTATTTAATTAGGTAAAAAATTATAATATTTAACACTTCTAGATCAATTAAAATTTTACCATATATATAGAAAAGGAATTCTACAAATCAATTTAATTATACGGCCTTTTCTACATATAAGCATATGACTTATTTATGTCCTTTAATTATTTATATTAGTTTTCAAAAAAAAAAAAAACATAAGAAAAGAATACGATTAAAAAAACATATAAAACATACCAAATAGTAATAGGAAAGGAATTATCCACACCAATAGAAGTTGCAATAGTTAAGGAATTCTCCATGTACGTATTCCACATGAATTAAAACAATTAGCATGAATTTTTTTTGCTATATAATGGGTACCATGCTTAATACATTTGTTGTCTGATGAGTTCTCTTATTATGTTATATTTTTATAACTATTTTTTTGAAAGTGATATGATTTTAATTTGTAGTCTGTATACTCTTCCTTTTTAGTTTTTAGAGATATATATTTTCATGCAGCATATGTTATTGTTTTTGGTTATTGAATTATTATAATAATTTTATGAGTTTTAGCAGATTATGCAAGAGATGAAGAGTTGGGGACATTGATGTAGATACTAACTACTACTACTGATTGATCATTATTGATTGATTCTTTAATATGTTTGTGCAGATAAAGAAAGATTTGTGTAAAACGTGTGAACGAGACTTATGCCGATTACGAGTGAATTTAAGGTATGCTTTTCCTGTTTTAAATTTTATTTCTTATTTATGTTATTATATTAAAATATAAAAGATTTTTGAAAAGTGATTTGAACTTTTACTCTTTATTACAAAATCCTGCAATAGACAAAATCATTTAATTTTAAATAATCAAACGTTACACGTGCGAGGCACGTGCGGTTAGACTAATATATATATATATATATATATATTCCTTAAAATTTCTTATTTTTTTAGCTTAAAATTTTTCTTTTTTATTCATTTTTCTTAAATTAAGGAAATTGATTGAAGAGACTAATATTCTCGTTTAGTACATATAATGATGAAGTTACACTTAAAATTAACCATTTATTAAAGTTTAATATAATGATGAAAATCAGAGAAGAACTATTTTTGATTTTTCTTTACGAAAAATAATTTGATGTGAAAAAAATAATTAGTATTAGGGGAATGTAGTCTTTTGGCTACACGATCGTATGGACTCATTGTGGCACTTCTCATAGCTCAAGAATTGTATTTTTCGTTCTTGTAATTTTTTTTGCCTTTCTTTTTTCTAATTTCATGTTTAACTTTTTCTTAGAAAAATATAATTGTCACTAAATAATTACAATTATTAAGTGAGAAAAAATTCATCAACTTTTCAGTTTTCAACTCATATTATAATTATCATTTTTGTTATATATGTTAATTTGCATGCACGTACTCTTTTATCTCCAACCTTCATAATTCTTATTTAATTGTACTAATTTGTGTTAATAATGTGCTAATCATGTGCAATTTTTTTTCGATTTCTACAATATATATAGGGGAGAGGGGAAGAACAACCTCGAAAGAAAATTATGAAAGAATCAAAGTCTCACTAACAAAATCTACTAAGCTATCAAGAAATATTATATTTGAATCTATAATCTAACATTACAATGACTAAAATCTTAAGATTTGTAAAAGTTAAAACCGTCAAATATAAATCATAAATTCGCCTTTCATTATTCAGGTACTTTATATTTTTACATTAAAATAAAATTAGTTCAATTATGCTTTTGAGTTGAAACTATAAACTTGCATTTTAATTTATGTAAAATTGAAAATATTTTAGTTGTTGCAAATATTTATTTTCATATTTGAATGTTAAAGAATGAGAAGGAAAAGAAAATTATTTGATAACTTACGGACAAAAATTTTATTATAATCCCATGAAGCGTGAGCCTGTTCACTAGTTCATATCATACTTGAAAAAGGTTACAAGTAAAACTTTTCTATTTAAAGAAATCATTTCAATGTTCATAAAAATCAAAAACATCAATAAATACTTCAAGAACATCAAGAACTATTTTAAATAGAATGGGAATTAAACATGAGTTTAAAACTCTCACTATAATTTTAAATTCATAAAAATCTCCAAAGTTTTGGATATGGGGATAAACATAAACCCCCCATTGAAGTCCTACATACCGAAGATTAGAAGAATTTGAGGAGAGAAATCTTAAAATTAGAATTATTGGAGCTTTGGACTTGGAAATTTTGTTTTATCTATTCTTGATTTTTTGGAGGAAAAAAGAATTGAGAAAGATTAGAGGTGTTTATTATGAGAATATTATCCTTATTGGGTATTTTAAGACGTTGGGAGAGGTCTTGGAGTAAGGAAAGGACCAAACTATTCCTCAAAAAACTCTTAAAGGGTAGAAAAATTCACCGGACAATTTAGGGGATGAAATGTGGGCCTCATGATGGATCGTGGTCCAAACCATTGACTTAGGGATAATTTTTGAGCTTACTAGATAGGCTTCACAACTCTAGTGACAGACCGTCGTCCTGGCAATGGACTATCGCTCCGTTCATCGTCCATTAGTAGGACACCCTATGATAAATATCATGATATTTTACTCTGATATTGGATTGACGAACGATTGGTGGCATTGAAAAGAATACTCGAAGAACTTTAGTTTGATAGATGTTGAGCTACAAAACTCTTTGTACATTATAAGTTATGCTTTTTCGAAGTGGTGTTGACACCTAATTAAATAATTTTTGAGCTTCTACTCTTTTAAAAATTTTTAAAAATAATTATTTTTATAAAGTCAATTTCTTTCAAAATTAATTTCAAGCCAATCTTAGCATTTTAGGTGTGTATATATTTTCGTATTTACTTGTACAATATTAGATAAATTTACTTACGAAGATGTTTTGGAGATTGTTTCAATTGAAAAATCGTGCTTAACTCGAAAGTTACTTTATTTTTTCAATTTAAAAATCGTGCTTAACTCGAAAGTTGCTTTATTTTTCCTAAAAACTGTATTTTTTAATATAAGTTTAATATTATTTATAGTTTTTAAAAAAATAAGATTACTATACTTTATAAAAATAATTAATTTTGATTGTGAAAATGGAAAGCCCATTAATTAGTTCGAAATTTGTTTCATCTAAATTCAATTGATTGGACTTTGTTCAAATTAGTTAAGTCCTAAATCCTCAATCGAGCCTTCATTTATTTTCTTTCATCCAAATTCTCTGACATATCTTATGAGTCCATCAGTGTAGGCCTAATGACCTTCTAACCCGACCCACACCTATTATTTTCCCAAATTCTCCAATTAATTTTCTTCCCTCATATCAGATTACATAGACACACTTATATAAGTACACTTTACATCACCCTATTCCTGCTCTGTCTCTTTCAATAATATAGCGCCCTAAACAACTTTCAAGAGACACCATAAACCTGTAACATACAACGTTTCAAGCCAATTTCCCTTTTGTTCTTCTTCAATCATATGAAGGCATGTGATTTGCACATGATATTTGTACCCAAAAGAATAGTGGAGGTTCTAGAAAGTGGAAAATGTACCCCTCAATGGGATTATCCCGTAATTTGCGGTGTATCCCTCTAAATATCATCTGATTGACTTTGATTCATTCAGTACGTGGTTCTAATCTCGTGGCCATGATCAATTACATTCCAATTTCAAAATATTTCTATTAGAATTACTTATTTTACCCCTCCTCTCCTCTTTTTCATCTCTATTTCCTCTATAAATTGAGGGTGAGAGTCTTGGAAAAAAATTTAGATGTACTGGAGGCACATGCTTCTACCCTCACGTAACTAAAATTTTTGAGGAACACAACTCAAAAAAAATAAAAATTTGATGATTTTGTTTGAACTCCAACGGAGTAGAATCGTGTTCTACTGGTGAAAGTTTCATTGTTATAATCTCATAGTCCCTAGTTCCTGCTCCTAAAAAGGTGAATTTCATGCATATCGAATTTGTTCAATCACTGCTTTCTTATGGTTGATTCTTCTGCTCTTATAATAAATTAAATGGCATATTTTTCGTTTGAAGTTTTGGTTGATGTTTATTTTTAGTTATTGTACACATTATGTTGGTAAGAAAAATTTGAAAACAAAGGATATAAAATCTAAAAGAAGAGTCAAAGATTTTTCACAGCTTCTCGATATATAACTTTTCCAAATTATCTTTTATTGTGTTACTTGTTCTCTTTATTATTGCTTGCTTAGAATCTAGTGATTCTAATTGTCTAATATGCTTTCTTATTTCGAACATTGACTAGATGTGTTTCCTTCTCCCAGATTTCCCTTTTATGTGACCGAAATAGCATTTTTTACTACTTGTGTATTCACTGGTTCACATCATCCTCTTTGAAGATTAAAGTTTAGTTAGCAACATGAAAGTAATGCTTCTGCAAATTTATGTTCTACATGTTTTCATCCCTATCTCACATTAGATGTGTGATTAACCAAAAAAAATTGATTCACTTTTCACTAAGAAGATGAATAATGAGTATTGACATTCTAAGGTCTCATACGATTTAACTTAGACGAATTATTGCATTGTTATTGTGAGTTCCAATCTTGTTTTTCCCAAAGAATGATATGTTTTACAACTTGTACGGAAAGATCAAAGTAAAGATGTCTTTCTTAGTATCTCATAGCATATAACGGTTGTGAACTATTTTTCAGCCTAATCTCTTTTAACTTTTAGTTTTTTTCCATGGATTGAACTCGAGAAGTCTCATAGCATGTTTGTCATTTGAAAATCTTTGGAGAAAGAAAAGTATAGGATACTCGTTGGGTTCAAATGTGTTGTCATATCTACCTATGAGTGGTATAGATGGGTCATTGAGTTGGCTCTTTTATGATGTTGGTTAAAATGATGAGCAATCCTTGAGTCCATATTTGATTTTTTCCTTTAGTTCTCTGGAAGTAGGTAAATTTGGGGTGTTTTGTAATTTGTTCGAGTTTATGCGATTTTTTGCAAGTGTAATTTTTGGTATGCTTTCTTCCTTAATGCATACTAAGTAGACAGTGAATCCAATTAAGTATAACTTATTATGGCTGTTACCATTTTCTATGATTAGAATATCACCTAATTTCTCCCTTCCTTTAAAGATTATTGATGTGTCATGGTTTCATGACACTTTTGATGCCTAAAATAAGGAAATATGCAAGTACTTTGCTGTGTTATGTTGGATATGATGTCCTTTCATGTTCGTTTTGTAGGAAAATTGTTTCTGGGAGCTAACTAGAAGAAAGAGAAGTCGAAAGATTAAAAGTGGCTCCCTATGGTGGCACCTACTTGGCGTAGGTAGGGGTGTAGGTGACAGAAAATTAAGGTTCAGATAGATTGGAGTTGTATAAGATGTCTTCTACCTACGTGGGGACACCTACTGCCTGTAGGTACCACCTACGACCCGTAAGTGGCCATCAACTCAAGTTTTTTTTTTTTTGTTTAGGGTTTGATTTTTAGGGTTTTCATATAATCTATAAATACTCTTCTGATATTTTTAGGGAGTTTGATATAGTATATGACCTATGGGGCTACTTTATACTCTTACAAACATATTTTGATTCCAAGATTGACTTTTGATTTTGGATTTTTTGTGTTCTTGGTTTTTGGTTGGTTTATTGATTTGAGACTTTGGGTTTTCTTCTCTTATTGTTGTGAGATTGATTCTAAGCTTTCTTTATTGAATTTCATGGTTTTCTTTTGCAACTACGGGAGACTAATTCTCTTAGCTAGGGTTTTTGAAACTCTAGCAGAATAGCAAAGTAAGGGAAGTGCAATATTATTTCAAATTAATATTCTTGCATGTATTGTGATCGTCTTTAGTTTAATAGTTTTCTTAGCAGTGTGCAACATTGAGAACTCATCGGTATTCACTACTTACTTTAAAAGAGAGGTCGCGATTAGGAAAAGAAAATCACAATAGTAATTTGAGAATCACCTCCACATCTTAGTATTCTGCCTTCTCATCTAATTAACTTGACACTCAAAAGATAAGAGTTAATTTGGGATCTAGAATAAGGGTAAGTAAGGCGACACTCTGAGATTCAAAAGGTAAAGAGTGAAATTCACAAAATGCATTCACAAAATAATTAGTGATAAATAACTTATCAGATTTTGCATGCAAGATATAGAGATAGTTCAATGAAACACGATAAACCTATGGAGTTAGAAAGTCAGGGGGAACACAATCCTATTTTTCATTTTAGATTGTTGATAACCAAAAGCATTCTAAATCATATTACTTTTACTATTTACTACAAAATTCCCCCCATTCACTTTTCTGCACTAGCCGACTATTTTAGCAAGTTCGAGAAATAAGTTCAAGTTATTCCCTGTGGGATCGATCCCAAACTAGTTGGGTTACTATAATTTGACTGAGACTGCATTATATCTTTTTGGAGGTATAGTTTGGGCATCATCAAGTTTGGGTACCATTGCTGGTGAATGTGATTTCAGTTTTATTAATTAGAGTTGTTGAAGTTTTCAGGTTTTACTTTTTATATATTTTTCTAGCCTTCTGGATATGATATCTTTATAAGAGGAAGTGTGGAGTGACGATGACTCATTCTTTATTGATCCTTACCCTTTTGATATAGTGCTTTATTGCAGGAGTATGATAGACATATTATGGGAGCACAATGAGAGTATGCTAGAAATATTGACATTTCTTGCAAAAGAAAATGAGGAGTTTAGTTAAAAGGTTGATAGGTTTGGATCAGACATTCACCACTTAAAAGAAGACTTGGATGAAAAGGATGATGCGTGTGTTGCCCAACAATTTAGTTATAAGTTGTATGAAACTGAAAAAATTCTTATAAACCAAATTGAGGAGCTAAAATTGGAGGATTCAATACTTGATCATACTTTTGTTGATATCATCACTATTAAGAAGAGTACATTAGAGTTATGTGAGGATTTAAATAAGAATGCAATTCATGAGTTGGGACGTATTGGACCTCATTCTAAGCATTTTTCTACGTTATGTTTGGATAGTAAGATATTAATCGAGCCATCAAAGCCTATAAAAGAGTACGAAGTGGAGGAAAAACATGTCTATATTCTTGAATTTGTTGTGACAAAGTCAAAAAATTACATTCCTCACTTGAGGGCCAAGAATTTCAACATGCCATAACTATTTCTTGGTTTGTTAATTTTTATACCACCACCCTGGAGCATAGTAGAAAATTGAAAAAATAATTAAGGGTGCAATTCATAATTTTAAGGTAGAAAGAAAATTGGAGGCCAACTCTTTCGCTACCTAGATGAAGTCTGAGTAATCAAGGTACCCGCATCGTGCTGCAACGTTAAATCAGGCACTGCATTGGAGGCAACCCATGGGCTTGTTGGTGAAGTTTGAGTAACTAGCATAGCCACATCATGCCGTAACGTTAAATCAAACACTGCCTGGGAAGAAACCCAAGGTATTGTGTTATTTTGCATTTGTGGTTCGTGATTAGTGTTATTAACATTAGATCTTTGCAGGTATATTCCTAACTCTTTTTGTAACCCTCCTCATTTTTGAGCTAAAATTTAAACCATCGTTCCTACATGTATAGACTAAGATTTCCATGTCAAAATAAGTTTGTTGATCGATTATATAGTGTGTGAACATATTGGGATATGAATCGAGATCATAAAGATCTCCTAACTCAAAGATAAGTTGAGAACTTTTCTACCGATTGAGTTTTAGTGGATGTTTCAACTTGGGTCAACTTTCAATGATCATTTATCCTAGAATATAATGCATTAGGTGGCCTACTATATATTAAATGAAAGCTATTTGAGTCTTCTTTACAACTCATAAAATTTTATCTTAATCCTATATCAGAGTAGAACGTTATGCTCATTTTACCTTGAAATATTTGTCTGAGAGAAGTGACGACTTGAGTGATGATCTGTTATATTAGTCGTCAGCCTTAACTAGAAAAGACCCTAAATCACTTAGGAAAGGTAATGACTAAGTTGATAAGATGTCAACTAGTTGACAAGTTGTCAACTAAGTCATTAATCTTAACCAGAAAGTGTCCAAGTCCAACTAGAGTTAGCTGACTAAGTTGACAAGCTGTCAACTTAGTTGTCAACTAAAAACTCCTGCAATCTTGTTCTTTTTTTAGGGGTATTTTGGTTTTTTTCTCACTTTAAAATCTACCCCCATGACTTAAATAACTCTATAAACATTATGTATTCATTAGTTATCAATTTTTAATGCTAATTCTCTTCTCCACTCTCAAGAGGAATAAGTTAGGGTTTCTTCCTAAAGTTTAACTTTCAAGGATCCAAATTCATGTTCTCCTTCAAGAAATTAAGAAATTTAGGTATGTGGGGTTTGAACAAGGATACTCTTTCATCCTTGTTCCCCAAATCTTTGTTTTTGAATTGAATTTTTGAGATTTCAATTAGGGGTCATACCCAATTTCCATGTTTTTGAAATTATGACATTATCATATGATTTAAAGTTTAGTTAGCATAAGAATTTACCTTTACTCATGTTTTTACTTATATGTTTATTATTATGAAATGAATTTTAATATTTTGACATGAATTTCATGAGTTGATAATATACATGACTTTCAGCATGATTTAGTCAGTTTACAAACAAGAGCATATGAATTTATCATGATTCTTCTAGTTTACGAGAAGTTCAGATTTATTATCTTAGATTACTACAGTATGATTTAGATTTCAGGTATGATCTTATAATCTTAGATATGATATGAACTTCACACCGTATTCATGATTATGTTCTATTAACAGAAGCAAGATTGACTTTCATATTTACAAACTCACATGTTTTGTTTGAGGTTAATTTCATCAGTATGAGCATATAGTATATATTTTGGGGGTAGTATTTAGAACCGATAAGGAATTATGGGTTTAGCACATCCTATTTCCCAGAAAATATGTGCCATCGTAGGTTTAGGGGCCTCGCTAGAAAAATGTCCACCTTGCCTAATATGGGCACAATTTAGTGATCACTCCAATTTATTTCAGGTTCTATTCTGATGGAGAGGATAAAAAACCCTTCTCAATATGGGTCTGGCGTTGGACTCCATGCTTGCTCACATGGATTATGCCAGTTATGAGAATCTCCTACAGAAAAAGAGTGTTTTAGAAACTATGTGTAAGGACTCACAGTTTTGTTTGGAAATTGTTTTATGAGTTATTCTTTATGAGATTTTAGCTTTCAGTTTACCTATAATAAAGGTGAGTCCTTTTACACATAGCTTGCATGATTTGAAAGTATATCCAGCTTCAGTTTTACTTATTCTACAAGAATAAAGATTTAAGAAACTAAGAGTAGTACTCACGTAGTTTATCAGATAATGCTTTGGTATTCATGTTGTATGATATTTCAGCTTTCAGTTTATTTAAGTCACTTGGTGAGTCTACTTGCACTTAGCATGCATGTTTTAAGACTAAGCATTGATTCAATTTTACTTATTACATTCATCCCCACTTACTTTGGATATTCCAAAAGTACTGGCCATATATACATTTTTGTGGCTGCATTATTTCATAATGTAGGTACCAGTTGTGGCCCACACACCATAACCAAAGAGTTCGCAGCTTCTAGCTAATAGGTGATGAGTTTTCTTGATTTGAGGACTAGAGTCAACTATTGTTCCTGTATTATATGTTTTATTCAGTTGTATTGATTAAGGATAGCTGAGGATTCATGTTCTAGCTACTTGTAGTCAGTATTAGTGGAAACTTCATAGATAGTCAGTCAAATTTGATATATTCGGTTTAAGCATCCTTTTTGTATAATCTAGAGATGTAAATTTTTTACGCAACTTTGTATCAAACAAGTTCAGTTAATGACATCTATTCTGCTTATTATTTATAATTTTATGTATTCAATTCACTTTCTCACGAATTATGCTAGTATCATGGGTTAGCTTAGGATCACTTGTGGTTTTAAGCACTGTGAGATGTTCAGGGGGTAGTCTCAGGGCATTACACTTTTTGTTTTAGCAGTTTAATGCATTGGGTACAATGCATGATATTAAGTTGAGGGTGGGGCTACTTGTGGGTCTAGTGTCCTTTTGGGGTTTTTGTTGACGTATCTTTTTTTTGAAATTTATTCTTAGTAGAGTCGGTATGTTTAGGATGTATTGTGTTTTGTTTCATATTATTTTGTATTATTTCTGTTTAACTAGGAGAAAAATAAATACCTAAGGCAGTTGATGTATTTTGTTTTAATTTATTGAAAAAAATGATACCCCTCCAAAAAATTTATTTTGGAACTGTGTGATGGATATATAGTGACCATTGTGAATCTCGTTATGGCATTAGTATTAGGGACATAATAATCATAGCTAATATTTGCATGAACTGGGTAAGTGGTAGTTTGTGATACAACCATGTGCCATGTGTGTGTGAGATGCTTACTTTGTTTTCTTTATGTATTGAATCCAGAACTTGCCCAGTTAGTATTTCCTAGGTTGTAGGATAGTCGGTTAGGAAAGGATCATAGGCTGTTATTGAAGTTATTCCACTTTTAGACTAAACGACCTTCCAAATGTGAATAAGTATCCCTTGATCCCTATTTCAATCATGTATGTACTATGTTTCTTGTTTTCACCTTTCACCTTTCTATTTTAGTTACAATGAACTTGTTTTGGCCCTGGTCCTCCTTGGGAATTGTGAACCTCAATTTAGGCAAATCACTGGCTATCATAGGGGTGCGTGACTAGATGTGGGTATGAAGAAGGGTACATAAGAGAAAAGATAGTATGGCTGGGTGTGGTAGAAAAAATAGAAAATCAAAAAGAAAAGAAAAACTAAAAAAGAAAAAAAATGAAAACAAAAAAGAAGAAGAAAACCAGACCCAACCTGAACGAGCTGCAAAAGAATAAAAAGGGAAGAATAAGGGTGGAATAAAAGAAGAAGTTGGTTGATAAGTGGATCCCTAAAGTAAGTGTAGTGCCAAGGAGGCTTAGTTACTAAATTCCCATATGTACCATACTAGTCCCAAGCCTATACTACAAGCCGAGTAAAGTCCTATAGTGATCCTAACCGGACACTCTGAAAACTAAGGTAAAGAAAATAAGGGCAAGTTGTCACGACTTAAATCAGGGCCTAGTCGTGACGAGTATCTCAAGACCACCGTGATCTAGAGACTAACCCCTTAGCTTAAAATCAAGAACACAATAAAAGAATACAACAAAAGAGAAACAAACATGATGATAAGAATAATAGATAAGCCAAATGAGAACTAAAAGTCAAAATGAACAACCAACCCACACATTTCCACATAAGTCTTTAAAAACCAGAATACCAAAATAGGTCGGGAAATGCCCCTGACCATGACAAAGAAAACTCACAATTAATAAAATCTGAAAAGAAACCTAATGAAATGGCAGAGATTTCCCAAAGATGATGGATCACCACTTCACAAAAAATCAACCATCAAACCACAACACCTAACATTGCGCAAAAGTAACAAAAAAAACCCTGAGATTATACATCATGAAATGATGCAGTGTCCAAAGATGGTCAGTGGGGTAAGCACTAGCATGTAACTCAGTGGATAGAGATAAAATAATGCAATTACCAAAATTCAGTCATAATCCATATGCACCACACTCATATACGTAAATTTAGGATGCTAGGATGGGGACAAGCATCATGAAACATGAGAGTTTAGACCATTAACCTGAATTGTGTAGCTCGCTCCATCCTTAAGGAACCCACAGGCTATATGGGTTCACCTCCCCTTGTTAAAAGGGCCCTTGTGCTTGTTAGCTGCATGAATTAAGGAGATTGAGGAAAGACTAAATACACCATGATGATATCCATTCCAAAATATAATGTGTGCACTAAGCACATAGTCATATATACCCCTACGCTGGCAAACATGATTTCCAGTTTTGGTCTCCCGGCACTACACCTCACGGTGAGCTACATAATTTCCTTTAAGCTTGATTTAAAATAGTTTGCACATAATCTCGACTATTAACTCAGGAGTCATTTATTAAGGCATTTACCTACATGGTATCATCATACCAACATGCTTGCAAGCTTATGTAATTATGCCAAACAAATCTAATTAACCACTGGACTCCCAAGTTCCATTTAAAAATCCAAATCATTGCCATCAAGGGTATTCCAAAATAATTTTTCACTATCCATTATCCTTTAATGCAATGCAAAGTTTCAAAAGTAAGTTAAGTTATGCAAATCCCATATTCAAAACCATAGTTATTAAGGTGGGTTAAGGTTAAAGACACTACCAAGACAAAAATCCATCAATTTGGGGAAACCATGTTTCCCATTCCAATCCCCATAATAATGCACCCATTCAGCGCCAAAAACATTATCAAAGCATGAATAACATATATAAATCACGGGAAAATAATTCAAGTAGAAACCAATCAACAATCCTCAACCCAATTTCCAACCCAACAATTAAATCACGTAATTTTGAATCAATTTATGTCATAATAGAAAATACAAGTTTATGGATTTGAGACATACCTGAAATATACAAGAAATTGAAGAGGACTCAAGTTTTGGAGCCTAATTGTTGAGTCCCTTGTGAAACCCTAGTATATCTTTCCTTGAGAGTTAAAGATGAAGAGAGTAAGTTTTAATCTTGTTAACCTAAGCCAAAGAGTTCATTTGAGTGTTTTTAAGTCGTGGGAATAGTGTTGAGGGAGTAAAAGACAAAAAGACTTTATTAAATCATACAAGAAAAATAGTAAAAGTTGTCACGACTTGGGTAACGACTCATGAGGTCTGACCACGAGTCGTATCCTAGAGTCGTTACCTGAGGTTTAACTTTATGGCTGTGGCCATGAGTCTCCCATAATGATTCATTACCTAACATCACGAATCATGATGAAGACTCGTGTTCAAAGGACAAACATCTGGGCAACTCTTTGTTGTGATAATGAGTCCTTCCTAACGTCTTATTGTGTCTCACAACAGGTCATACTCTAGACTCATTGTCAAGAACCAAAACTTGAACTCCCTTACTGTTGTGATCATGAGTCCTCATCATGACTCATTGCATCTGATGATGAGTCATGATTAGGGACGTGAGCACTGGAAGTTGAGACACCTTTTTAGCAACTTGGCTAATTCAATTGATCGAATCCTAGAGGGTTTAGAGCTCAAAAACTCAGGGTGTCACATTGCCCCTTCTTAGGATCATTAATCCTCGAATGAGGAGTTAGGGCACCATTAGCATGATAACAGAGAGAATGAAAATAGAATCTAAAGATAATTTAAAATGCGATAAGATAGGAAACGAAGCTCATACCTTAAGCATTTCCATCCATCACTAGAAACAAGGACGGGTAGTTGGCTCTCAAATATTCCTCAGCTTCATATGTAGCTTATTCTACTTTTTGATTTCTCCAAAGAACCTTCACTGAAGCTACATCCTCAGTTCTCAATCTACGAACTTTCTTATCCAATATCTCAACTTGGAATTCCTGAAAAGATAAGGAGTCCAAAATACCAATATCCTCAATAGAAACTATTAAAAAAGGGTCACCCACACACTTCTTCAATATAGACACGTGGAAGGCAAGATGAATAGAATCTAAGATCGCTGAAAAATCTAACTCATAAGCAACCTTTCCAATTCTCCTTACAATCTGATATGGACCCATATGATAGGGACTGAGCTTCCCCTTCTACCCAAATCACCTAACTTCTTCTGTAGAAAAAACTTTCAAAAACACCTAATCACTAACCTTAAACTCTAACTCCCTCTACCTTACATCCACATAAGACTTTTGGCGACTCTAAGCAGTCTTAAGTCTTTCTCTAATCAACTTCAACTTCTCCATGGCTTGGTGAACCAATTCAGGACTAGACAACCTAGTCTCACCTTCCTAAAACCACCTAATAGGAGACCTAAACCTCCTACCATAAAGAGTCTCGAAAGGAGCCATTTGAATGCAAGAATAGTAACTGTTATTGTAACAGAATTCAATAAGAGGCAAATGGTCAACCCAAATACCTTTAAAATCAACCAGTTATGCTCTTAGCATATTCTCTAATGTCTGGATAGTACACTCAGCTTTTCCATCCGTTTAAGGGTGGAAAATATTGCTAAGGTTCACCTAAGTACCTAAACCTTTCTAAAATGAATGCCTTAAATAAGAAGAGAACTACGTACCTCAGCCTAAAATGATGGACAATGGCGCACCATGTACTTTAATATTTCCTGATGAACAACTTAGCATAATCCTCTCCGGAGTAGTTAGTTCTCACAGGCAAAAATGAGCAGACTTAGTCATCCTATCCACAATGACCCAAATATAATCATACTAATTTTGAGACTACAGAAGACCCATAATGAAATCTATATTAATCATCTCCCACTTCTTCATAGAAAACTCTATCTCTTAAGACATTCCACCATGCCTCAAATGCTCAACCATGACTTGTTGACAAATTATACATTTAGAAATAAAATTTGCCATATCTCTCTTCATATTGTTCCACCAATAGATTTCCTTTAGTTCATGGTATATCTTGGTCAAATCTGAATGAACGGTACATATAGACTCGTAAGCCTCAACCAATATTCTTTACTGCAGATCATTAACATCCGGAACACACAACCTACCTTGATACCTCAAGATGCCATCTCCCCTAATCTCGAAAGCCATAACCTTTTGCTACCTTACATCATCCTTAATTTGCATAAATATGGATTCGAAGACTGTTTTTCCTTCACCTCAGCCCCAAGAGATGATTTAGCTACTTCCTGAACAATCACTCCTCCATCCTCAGAGTCTAAGGAACTAACCCCCAAGTTAGACAACCTGTGAATATCCTTTACCAACCATCTTTTCTGCTTATCACTGATAGATAGACTCCTAATAAAAAACCTTCAAAGAGTATTAGTAACAACATTAGCTTTACTTGGATGGTAGTGAAGGCTCATATCATAATCCATAAGTAATTTGAGGCACCGCTTCTGCTTGAGATTCAATTCTTTTTATGTAAACACATACTGCAAGATCTTATGGTTTGAATAAATATCTACATACACCTGATATAAATAATGGCACCAAATTTTCAAAGCAAGGACAACAACCGCTAACTCTAGATCATGAGTCGGATAATTCCTCTCATGTACCTTAAGCTACCAGAAAGCATAAGCCACAACCTTACCATGCTGCATCAAAACACAACCCAGTCCTACACGAGATTTATCACAGTACACAATAAACCTCTCAATACCTTCTAGTAGGGTCAATATTGGCGCAGAAGTCAACTTATTCTTCAACTTCTCAAAACCACCCTCACAAGTATCAAACCATAAAAACTTAATCTTTTCTGAGTTAACCTCATCAGTGGAGCAGCAATAGATGAGAAACTCTCCAGAAACCTCTTATAATACCCAGCCAAGCCGAAGAAGCTCTGAATATCGGTTGGAGTCATGGGCCTAGGCCACATATTAACTGCTTTAACTTTCTGTGGATCCACCTTGACTCCCTTACTAGATAGGACATACCCAAGAAAGGTTACAACACTTAGCCAAAACTCACACTTAGAAAATTTTGCATACAATTTTTGGAGCTTAAGAGTCTGTAACATTGTTCAGAGGTGATTTTCATGATCCTTCTCACTTTTGGAGTACACCAAGATGTCATTGATGAATACTATAACAAATAAATCCAAAAACTACCTGAACACTCAATGTATAAGATCCATAAAAGTAGATGGAGCATTAGTCAACCCAAATGACATAACCAAAAACTCATAACGTCCATACCATATTTGGAAAGTAGTTTTGGGAATATCAGCCTCCCTAATTTTAAATTGGTAATAGTCCAAACGGAGATCAATCTTAGAGAAACACCTAGTACCCTAAAACTTATCGAAAAGGTCATCAACCTTAGGTAGAGGATACTTATTTTTCACTGTAACCTTATTCAACTGGGGATATTTTATATACATTCAAAGAGGCCCATCTTTCTTTTGCATAAAAAGTACATGAGCACCCCATAAAGAAAAACTAGGACGAATGAACCTTTTATCAAGAAGATTTTTCAATTGATCCTTAAGTTCCTTTAGTTTATCCGAAGCCATCCTATAAGGAGGAATAAAAATAAGATGAGTATCCGATAAAAGATTAATTCCAATATCTATTTACCTATCGAGAGGAATTCCAGGTAGATCATTGGAAAATACTTTGGGAAACTCATTAACCACAGGGACAGATTGTAAAGAAGGACATTAAGAATTAAAATTCTTAACCCAAACTAGATGATATAGAACCCCTTTTGAAATTATTTCTGAGCTCTAATATAAGAAATAAACCTCCATTTTAGGACTAAGGAACTCCCCTCCCATTCAATCATCGGTTCATTAGGAAAATGGAAACTGTTCTTTTAGGTCTTATAGTTAAGAGAACATAGCACAAGTAAAGCCAATCTATACACAAGATAACATAAAAATCCACCATCTCAAGTTCTATAAAATCCACCAATCTCCCTATGAAGGATAGACTCCACACAATCCCTATAGATTTTTCTAGCAATAATAGAATCACCCACTAGAGTAGACACGAGAAAAGGGGTCAAAAATATTTTTAGGACCAAAACCAAAGTGTATATCCACATAAAGAGTAACATAAAATAGGGTAAAAATTAGAATAAGAAATCAATAGACATTGCGAGAAAAAAACTATGATATACTAGTGACAACATCGAGGGATGCCTCAGATTCTTTATGAGTAGCAAGAGTATAGAAGCAATTTTGGCCAATATCGATGCCAGAAGTAGCGCCCTTTGGTACAAGAGCCAAAGACGTGGCGAACAGGACCTTATTATCTGTAGTAGCAACTCAATCCAAAGGATAATCTCGCTATATATGACCAAGATAACCATAACTATAGCACTAATTTCTTCCCTCTTCATAATATCTATGGTAAAGTTGTCCACAAAAATGGAAAGGATGATAAGGTGAGGCTTATTGAGCTCCACTAGCTTAAGATTGGGCATCCTATACCTTAGGACCACTGCTAGCCTAAAAACGACCATCACTCAAAGGCTTAGGATAGGAGAACTAGCCGACAAATAAAAATTTCTCCAATTATTCTTCTTAGTCCATTTCCTACTATCTCTCCCACCCTGCTTTAAATATCTAAATTTCTTACGCTACCTCTCATTTATACCTATCTGCTTTTTATTCTTATCCTCCACCTACTACATATAAAATACCAGTCTATAGTTATTCTTATCTCTGTTCAACATCACAACCTTGTACTCTATGCCAAGTCATGAGATAAACCAAAAGCAAACTTTCTCATTCGGGACCTCATGTTAGACACCCACTTTAGAGAATAATGGGATAGTTACTGAAACTTCAAGGCACACTCCTTCATAATCATCTTGCCCTGATTCAAGTTCACAATCAACTCCTACGAAAAAAAGTAATCGAGAAAGGTATCTGAAAACTCATCCCACACTACTAACTCGGCATCATCACCCCTTATCGCTTCCCACTTCTCATACCATTGGTAAGCTATATTCTTCAACTGATATGTAGCAAACCCCATACCCTCTATATCATTAGCATGCATAAAATTTTTTCTATCTGATTAATAAACCCCTGAGGATCCTTCTCAACTTTAGAGACTATAATGGTTGGGGGATTCAACCTTATAAACTAGACAAATCGAGTGACCTCAAATGAACTAACAATAGAACCAACACGATCAAGATGCCAAGACTATGATGCAACTAGTTGAGTAGTCATATAAATAGTCTGATAAAACTCTGCATTAGAGATTTCTCCTTGGGAAATTTAGGCATGGGTAAACCAAATATTCCTATCTTGATATAGCTCCTAGTTGTATGTATAAGGGGATTAATGCTTGAAATTTTTACTAAGTATTAGGGACTTAGTCATTCAAGACCCCTAATCCTTGAGGATTTTTATTTTGGTGTTCCTAACCCCAATACATTTGTTTTTAAGTCAATTCATTTTTAGGGATGTATGAAGTATGTCTAGAAAGAGTTCTAGATTTTTCTGACAAGGTTTGGGGCATGTTTTGATCACAAAAATAGTTAGTCTCTGCGATAAGTTTGCGTAGCAATAGTTAGTCCCAACTTCATGCTGACCGCATCATGGTGAGTGAATTTTACGATCGCGATAAGACCGCATCACAGTGAGGATGTTGCATCTAGTTCTTGATTTAAATGATTGAGGGGCAATTGGGTCTTTTTCCCCTCAACCCAAATTATCCATAACATGACTTTGGGCTTTTTTTAAGAAATAATTTGCCCTTCTTCTCATAGTAACTCTCAGGAAAACCCTCATTCTTCCTCATGAAAATATTCAATTCCTTTTTCATCAAGTAATCAAGAATTAAAGGTCCCGAAGTTTAAGAACCTTTAAGAAATCATCAAGAATAGGGTTTTTTTCCCAAGTTAAGAAGCTTAAGGTATGTGGGGTATTCATCAATTGTCCCTTTTCATCCATTGAGACTAAAAACCTTCTCTCTTAATAAAATTATGGATATTTTCTTTTCTATGGTATTTTATATGTTCAAGATGGATTTAATTCATGCTTTCTTTGGTAATTCAAATTTAGTTCAGCCTATGTATGATCCCATGAAATATTTGATTGCCTCATGCTTTAAATTTCAGCTTCCCATGTCCTATTCAAGTGAATTTCATGTTAATTTCCCCAATTTATGAATTTAGCCATGTAGTTATGTTGATTTCCCATTTTTAACACATTCCCATGTTTAAGTTCATTATTCTCACATGTTTGATAAAATTTTTATGCTTTTGAGTTTTGACCCATGATACGATACTATAGTTTTTAGGCTTTGTTATTGTATTTTATGGTCATTCAGTGCATGGTGGGTTATGAACACCCGATATCTATGTGTTTTACTTGATTTCTATTTTCTAGTAATGAGTTAGTTAGACCATGGTTTTAATATAATATTTAGAATATCATGTTTATGCTGAACACTTACACGTACAATACCATGTCATGTTAAATGACAAATAATACCAAAGTCTTTCAATTGGGAGTAACACTTAGCACCGAGTGAATGTAGGGATGGCATCTTCCAGCATCAGTTAGGCATGAGGTGTTAGTAGCAGTCCCTAAAATCTATACCTATGAATCCATTATAGATTTTGAGGGGTCCCTCATAAGTTAGGCATGACACCCTCGTTCTTCTGGACATTAGCCTTGTGGATCCATATCGTCAGTGATGAGTTTGTACCCCTGGCATATTAACAATGCCCTTCCAACTGGGGTAATAAGTTGGACCCCGATAGCTCAGATTAGGGCATGTCAGTTGTAGCTAGCTCCAATAGTCTCTTTTCAGTGATTAGAGTATGAAAGTTCAGGTTTGCATGACAAAGTATACAAATAACAGTTAATTAGAACATTTTAGTACATGATTATGCTTTGTCTTGCATTCTTAATTTTACATGATCATGCACCCATGTTCAGTCGCCATGTGTATTTTAGCTAGTCCTTACCTTACATACCAGTACATTCAAAGTACTAATCACATACTTTTGTCTTGAGCTATGTTGTCTTATAACATCGATTCAGATGTACAACTTCCCGATTACCCCTAGACATCTCAATATTTTCCCATAGCACTATTGGTGAGTCCTAATCTACCAACGACGTGACATGTTATTCTTTTTATTTTAGTATTTGTTTATGTTTAGTTCAATTTGAGTTAGTTGGGGGCTTGTCCCATCAACTTAGTATTTTAGAGGCTTTCAGACAGACAGTCTAGTTTACAATATTTATTAGATATTCAAGACATGTCATTTTATGTTATTTCAATATTTCAAATTAAAAGTGCTTTATCAGTTTATCTTCCACACATGTCATCTTACTATCAGTTTATTCTGTGCTTACAACATGTACCAGATCATGGGTTAACTTGGGGTCATATACAACCTTGAGTACTGTGTCTTGACTAGGGGGTAGAGTCGGGTCAAGACAAAACTTAGTATTAGAGCCTAAGGTTTTAAAGTGTCCAAAGGCATCTGAAAGTCGTGTTGAGTAGAGTCTTGTGGATTGGTGTGAATCGTATTGCACTTATGGACAAGAGGCTACGAGACATTTTTAGGAAAGTTTTTTTTTTCATTATTCATGTTGTGCGATAGAGCATGATCTACATTGAATTCCTCTTTCTAACTCATACTTCGTTATGCTTTAAAATAATGCCTCTAAGAAGAAACAAGAGAAGAAGGAACAGGGATCAGCCCACACCACCACCGGTTTAAGGATATTGCCTGAACGACCATACTTCTCTTACTGAGTTCAAGGCTGCTTTTATAATTTTTGACAATTTTGTGACTGTTCAGAACAACCGGTAGTCTATTGCTCCATACAATCATGTGTTGAGTACATCTATAACCAGGATTTAGGATTTCACTTGGATTAATCCCCCTCTATTTTCAGGATCCAAGTCTAAGGAGGATCCATAGGAGTTTCTGGACATGGTGCAAAAAGTGACAAATATCATGGGCCTAACTTTAAGTGAGAGTGCAAATTTGGATGTATATCAGTTGCACGATGTAGCTCACACCTGGTTTAAGCAGTGTAAGGAAGATCGTGGTGTCGATGCAGGGCTGATCGAGTGGGAGGAGTTTGCCACGGCTTTCTTGGATAGGTTCTTCCTATTATAGTTGAGGGAAGCTAAGGTTCAGGAGTTCATAAACTTGAATTAAGGAAGTATGAGCATGAAGGAGTACTTAATCAACTTCACTTAGTTGGTAAGGTATGCTCCTACGATGGGGGATGACAATAGGTCTAGAATGAGTAAGTTCGTATCTGGTATATCCGATAGTGTAGTTAAGGAGTGTAGGACTACAATAATGATTAAGGAGATAGACTTGTCTCAACTTATGGTTCATCCTTAGTAGATTGAGGAGGAGAAGCTTAAGGAGAAAGAGAGAGAGAGAATAAGAGGGGTAGAACAGGTAGTTTCAAATTTTCTCAACCAAGGTTGTAAGGCGGTAACCATCCTCAATTCCGCTAGAAATTTTCATCCCCTGCTCCATTTTCAGCAAGTGCGCTAGTGTTTAAGTTCAGGCAGGATATCGAGGTAGAATGCCAGGCTCTAAGTCCTATAGTAGTGTGAGCAGTGGTCGTACAAATTCACACTGCAGAAAGTGCGATTAAAATCATCAGGGTGAGTATAAAGCTAGTAGAGATCAGTGTTTTTGGTGTGGCAAGTTAGGTCACAGGGTAAGGGAGTGCCCTGTGGGCATATGGAGGGGTAGAAATAATCGTCAGCAGGGGAAGACTAATTCTTCAGCAATACCAGTAGGTTACCCAACTTAGCAGGATACCATATCCAGTGCCACCAGTGGGCAATGCCAGAATAGGTTGTACGATCTCCACACTCGGCATGATTAGGAAAGTGATCCTGATGTGCTTACAGGTATGCTACAGTTTTTTTATCTTTATGTTTATGCATTGTTAGATCCGGAGCTTCACTTTCCTTTGTTACTTCCTATATAGTTGTAGATTTCGGTGTCTATCTCGAAAAATTAGCATAGATTTTATTTGTGTCTACCCCAATGGGTAATCTCACTACAAAAAATTACCCCTATGACAACGGTTCAAAAATTATTGTGATAGATATAAAAATCATTGCCATAGAGCTACCGCAACAATTTTATAAGCTTTGCATATATGGCCGTTAGGATAGGCCTATCGTAACGACATTTGCAACAGTAATAACAACCATTGAAATAGGTCTATCTATTGCAACGACTGTTGAAAATCCTATTGAGACGGTTCAAATTATCTATTACAACGGTTTAGCACTGTTGCAATAAAATCTATTACACGGTTAGAAACCGTTGTGATAGACTGTATTGCAATAGTTGAGAGATGTTGCAATAGACTCTATTACAACAACGAAGAGCCGTTGCAATAGATTCTATTAGAATGACGAAAAATCATTGCAATATCCCTGTTACAATAATTATTGATCTTTTGCAATACTTTTTTGCCACCTATTATTGCAGCTAGTTTAAATACCAATTGATATATATATATATATAGAGAATTATATTAATACACAGTTATATATACACATCACAACAAAATCTTTCATTAATAATTCAAATTAAAATATCCAACAAACTAGTAATCTAAATCCAAAAGCAAAATGTTAAAGTCAAACTGTCATTAGTTTTCCCATAAAGTATCAAGTTTGAGTGACGATTTTCAATGAAGAAGCAATTAACTTTACACCTGTTGATGATGCTTCTAACCTAAAAAAACAAAAGGAAAAAACAAAGAAAATTAAGGGTAAAATAAAGAAACTACTAATGTATTTGAAGCACTAGTGAGTTAAAAGGTGAAGAAAACAACCTCACATATTTTCCTAGTAGTTGTCTTACATCAGAAACTTTGTCATCATCATTGCAGGTTACAAAAACTACCTTTTCCTACAATCAGAAGTATGTAATACTTCTATAACTAAGAATTGGATAAAAAGAAGTCTATAATTAACTTTTGGAGATGGAAGCAAAATTTGGAACTCACCTGCCGGGCCTTAATGCCTAGATGAGATAAATGAGGTAGATTTTGTAGAAGTACAACTCCAGATATGTTACTTCCTACTGTAGTCACCTGCAATATGGTGAACAATAACATTCAGTATATCCTGCTTTGAGTAATCCATAAGTTTCCAATGCCTTAGGATTCTATAGAAGAAATAGGAACCTCTTCATCTCCATCAGCTTTATTTACTACATGAATAACAGGTCCTGTTACAGATGATGGTAGAGTCCCCGAAATAATTCTCTCCACCCAAAATGTAAATAATAAGCCAACATATACTCTAATTATGGATACAACCAGCACCACATAAAACTTGTTCAGATAGAACATGCAGTTCACAACATAGATTTACGGCCAAACCATTCAACTAGTACTAAACTAAATAGAAAAAATCACAATAAAAATATTAGCATTCAGATCAACCTACTGCTTCCCTGCTAGATCAAAATGAATTCTTTTAGACTCTTTTACGAAAAAAGCCCTTATTTTTAGCAAATAAACCTTTTTTTCCTTTTTTGATAACCATGGTGTCTACCAGCTTGTGCAACTCGGGAAAATTAACTTAGTCTATTGTGCAAATACCAGCTAGAGATCCAAAAAAATAAGTAAATTGCTAGAATAAGAGAATGAAAATAAACATTCACCTGTATTATCTCTCTAAAAGCATCTCCTGGAACAAGAACGTCCCAGCCTGAAGACCCAATTGTCTTTCTAACAGCTTTTAAAAGTAGTGTAGCAAGCTTCGAGACCTGAAAAAAATACACTATAAATAACATGTAATTTTAAAAGGTTAGACATTTGTCAACTTATACTAACATCTCCCAGTTAAAGGTAATAATAAGAACAATAAGATTAGAGCAACAATATTCAGAACAATAAAATATTTGTCCAATCATACCCTTCTTGAATTTTAGCTTCAGTGAATGTCTTCACTAACAAGCATATCAATGACACTGAATAAAATAAGGGCTGATATAAGAAACAAACTTCCTTCTAGCCGACTTAGTCAATCTATAAATGTTGTGATCCAAACGTAAATATCCAATGTAAATAACTTACATGCATGCCACATTTATAATAGAAGTCTTTAAAAATAAAAAAAATTGCAAACTATAGAATACTCCATAGCTAGACCCATACCAAGAGATAAAATGAAGCCTACAGGCCAGTACTGTGTTCTAAAGTAATTTTTTTCCAAAAAACTGTTATACCTGGAATTTTTTAAGAATTATTTGGAGAAGTGTCTCAGAATACTCCTCGATTAACCTTCGACTTCTATCAAGAGTCGCTTTTAGTCTTAATGCCCATATAGTCTTACTATCTTCACTGCCTTCAATAAAGATAAGAACAAAAATTTTTAGGACTGCTGATGCATTCTTGATTGCGCATATGATAAATCACTGATGAGTGATACCGATAAGATACCTTTATTTTATGAAATATCCCTCTTTTTCCATGATAAAAATTCATTGACAATAGCTTTGCATTTCTCGGGCTTCCAACCAGATAGACCTAGATGTTGGATTCCAACTGTAAGTGCTCCAATTGGATTATTCCAAGAGCTAACCTCTTTCAGGACTACATTCTCTGCCAGCCAATCAGCTCCTTCCAGAGCTTCAATTGCATTCACAAACCTATATATTTTGAAGAAAATTCCTTAGCAATCAATAAATGGAAAGTATATGAAACATATGCAACTGATGTTCATATACAGAAGAGAAACCATCATGATATTTAAAAACTGTTATGTCTAATTGATCACGACTTATCCTCAACTTTACTTATCAAAGATCTATTTTTAGTTAGGGAAAATATTATTAAAAAATGCACTACGTCATACTAGTATTTCCCGTCCAACACATCCATATGTTCATTCCATACATATCTGGTATTCAGAGTATATACAAAACAAATTACTCCTATTTGTGGAACTTGAACAAATTTGAGATTAGTTATTCAGTAACACAGAGCTTCTTTAGGTTGTACATCAATATAATTTAATAAACCTTGATCAGAAGGAGAATAATAACAACAATAACAAATCCAGTGTGTTCCCATAAAGTGGGATTTGGGGAGGTTAAGATATACGCAGTCTATACCGCTACCTCTAGAGAAGTAGAGAGGCTATTTCCGATAGATCATCGGCTCAAGATCAGCCGTGCCTCAAAACATGGGACTAAAACATTACAATACTACCAAAATTCCCACCATAATTTTTTGTCTTGCCTTGTTCCATCACTAAACCAAATAACAATCATATCTGCAGTAGCCAAAATTGTAAGAACCTCCAGTTGATTTGCATCCCAATTACACTAAAGTAGCTGAATTGTACAATCTTTACACCCTCAAACCTGAATTTCTAATATATGATCAACAATACTTTCAATGTTCAACCTTCTAGATCGGGGTCATTACTAGCAGTTTTAACTATGGTAATATTTTATGAACAATCAAAACAGATTAAATCATATACACAAACAACAAAAGTATAGGCTTTATGATCACAGAGACAAGCTTGAGTTGGTGACTACACCCAAAAGTACAGTCATTAACAGGTGAACTTCTATTACTTAATTGATTTGAATACTTCAAATCTACCACCACAATAGACATCCATTATAATATCCCGTGGAGAATGAATTTTCTCCAAACAAAAATCTAATTTTGTAATAGTAGCTACCAAAGAAGATATATAATGACTAGTAACTAATGGACAAAGGCAATCACGATAAAAGTAAATTGTAGTTTTTGGCTAATCGAAAGCTACCTAACAAACATGACTTGCTAATCTAATAGAAAAATGATAGTACCAGCAGAGCTAGAAATTAAATAACAGATTAAATATCCTAATTATATTTCCCTTTGGAATTTGTCAACAAAGAGTGCCAAAATTCTAGATCTTGACTCTATTAAAACATAAAATGAATGGATTTAAATGAAGAACAAGCTTACTAAGAGGATTAAGCAATTAGATCTATCGGCTATTATAAATCAGACTAGTGGTCAGAGCGGCGGTCGAAGTAGCAGTTGGAGTGAGAATTGGAGCAACAGTGGGCAAGTCAGAGCGACTGTCAGAGAGCAATGACCAGTCGGCACAGTGGTAGTTCTAGGGTTTGCGGACTGATGAGAGTGATCGAGTTGAGAGTGAAAGGTTATTTTTGTATTTTTTTTATTATATATTTTTTTTATTGTTTTGGCGGATCTTATGAAAAAATAGGGAGGGAAAAATGAAAACCGATGCAATAGCTTTGTTTTTCCAAAAATGCATTGCAACAGGTGACTCTATGGCAACGGTTTATGAAACCGTTGCTATAAGATACCCTATTACAACAGTTATCCATTAATAGCAATGGTTATAGAACTACTAGAACAAATTCTATTTACAACGGTTCCAACCATTGCAATAGACTATCTATCACAACGCCTTTGGAACCATTGTCAAAAAATTCATTGAAATAGGGGTAATTTCTAGTAGTGTTTATTATAGCCAGACGGGTATACAGAATTTGACCCATCACAGTGTCTCAAAAAGTTACTTCAGTTGATCTTGTGGAGTTATAGATGGCTAATTTTGATGTCATTCTCAACATGGATTGGCTTCACTCATGTTATGCCTCAGTTGATTGTAGAAATAGAAATTTTAAGTTTCAATTTCCTAATGAGCCAGTTATAGAATGGAAGGGTAGTACTTCAATTCTTAAGATTCAGTTTGTTTCCTATCTTGAGGCAAGAAAGATGATATACAAGGGGTGTATTTACCATCTTGTCTGAGTCAAAGACTCAAATTTTGAGACCTTAATTCTCGAGTAAGTTTTAGTAGTAAGGGAGTTTCTAGATGTGTTCCCTGAAGATCTTCCCTCCTTCCAAATACCCAACCTATCTCTGTTCCCTCTTAAGAATAGCTCTATTCAAAATTAAAGATTTTAAAAAACAACTAAAGGATCTCTTAGATAAGGGTTTCATTAGGCCTAGTGTTTCTCCATGGGGTGCTCCAGTCTTATTCATGCGCAAAAAAGATTGTTTACTCAGAATGTGCATCGATTACCGTTAGCTGAATATGTCACAATCAAGAATAAAAATCTACTCCTCAGAATTGATGACTTGTTCGACCAAATTTTGGGTGCCAATTATTTTTTTAAGATAGACCTTAGATCCGACAATTATTAGCTTAGAGTCAGAGAATGTGACATTCCGAAGACAACCTTTAAAACTCGATATGGTCAATTTGAATTCCTAGTTATGTCTGTTGGACTAACGAATTCCCCTACAACTTTCATGGACTTGATGAACAGGGTTTTCAAACAATACTTGGACTTGTTCATCATAGTCTCTATTGAAGATATCCTTGTCTATTCCCCGAGTGAGGATAATCATGCAGACCATTTTAGAATTATATTGCAGACCCTTCTAACTCATCAGTGGTTTACCAAGTTCAATAAGTGAAAATTTTGGCTAAGATCAGTAGCTTTCCTTGGCCATGTTATTTCCAGCGATGGCATCCGAGTTGACCCTCAACAGACCAAAGTTGTGAGAAATTGGCATAGACCCATTTTTACATCAGATATTTAGAGTTTTTGGGCTTGGCTAGCTATTACAGACAATTCGCTGAAGGTTTATCTTCTATTGCATCCCCCATGTCTCTATTGACTCAGAAAAAGGTCAAATTTCAGTGGTCAGATTCCTACGAGAACAGTTTTTAGGAGTTGAAGAATCAACTCACATCCACCCCAGTCTTGACTTTACCAGATGGTTCTGACAAATTTATATTTTATCGTGATGCTTCCAGAGTTGGTCTTGGTTATGTTTAGATACTGTAACACCCTAGAAAATGAGTCCCAGAGCGTCACATGGTGCTTGAGGCTAAGAGTAGCCCCAAGCTAACCCTTTGAGCCATTTTCATTCAATTCAACACAAATCAACGAGGTTTCCATAAATAACCCTCAAATATCAACAGAGTAATCATCATCCAAGAATAAAAGAATTTTAGAAAGACAACAAAATACGACTTATTAGTCAACTCCCAACATCTATACTAGTCTGACAAGTCTCTAAGAAAATCAATAAAACCAACGAGCCATTGAGACATGCCCCAATTGACTCATACTCAGTTATCAAATGTAAACAATTCTGTGAAACCAACATCAGACATCACGTCCTCGAAACATAAGGACTCACCACAATAGAGGATGTAGAACAGCGTGCTCGAAGAATCATTATCGAACCTGGAACTGAGCACCTGAACCTATAATCTAAGAAAATACGGCCCACATCCAAAGATGTGGGTCAGTACCATTGAAAGGAACCGAGTATATGAGGGTGTATACAGTTTTATAAATATCATCATCATAAATATTTATAAGAAACATGCAGGATGTATAAAAGACTCACATAGCTCGAAGAAAATCATCATAATCATGAGAGGATGAAATAAGTATAATAACACGTGTGATTCATTATATAATTTGTCAATCACTTTCCGTTCATCAAGAATATCAATTCTCATAATGTAAATATCATTTAAATCTTTTGAAAGAGTAACTTTCACAATTTCACTTTCAAATCACTTCACCGTTCACCATAGACACAAGGAAACACACACACACTGGGAGATCCTATTACCGACATAAACCATGTGAGCTACATAGAGTCCAACGTACAACCCACGTTGGGGAGAGCCGTCCTATCCTTTCCATCGGAGTAGGACTATCGATATCAAATCCACACAAACTAGTGATCACTATATAAATCAGCCTCAGGCTCACTCCTAGGGGGGCACGTAGTTCTAGGGAAGTAAGGTCACTTTATACCTCCCACTCGGTGCTAATGATTTCTCCCAGACTTAACTCAGATTATTTCAAAAACAATCCACAATAAAACAATTTCAGTAATATATAAATATACATCGGGAGCCATCATGCTTCCCATATATCAAAATCAACTACGTTGTGGATTTCTTTCACACTCGAGTTCAAAACAACTCCATTAAGACCAAAAGGTCAAATCATTCAAAATATCTCAAATATTCAACATCATCGTGCTTATAACACACACTTTCTCAAAAAAACACAATTTTCAATGGGGATTTACAACCCAAATATAAAAATCATGATAAATATCGTTCAAGATTCATTCTTTATATATCCACACATGTAAATTCATCTTTTAAAATCATAAACATCAAGATTTCATAATAATTATCATAAGATATGGGTTCATGCTTCAAATTAGTAAAAGTCAAATAAAAATCATGCCTTTGTAAAGAAAATTACTTTAGGCACAGGAACGAAAGAGAGTTCTTGTTGAAAAACCCCACATACCTTGAATGATGAACTTTAGATAGATATTCATTTTTGAGATGTTAATCGTGCCTTTGAATGATGGTTCTTGGAGTTCTTGAACTAGGAACTTGGAATTTTGAATAAATTTGCAGAATTAATGGTGAACTTTTGAGGTTCTTGAAGTTCTTGAACTAGGAACTTGGAATCTTGAATAAATTTGCAGAATTTATGGTGAACTTTGGAGGTTCTTAAAGTTGGATGTAGGATCTTAGGGTTTTCTTTTTGAGGGAATTTGATGAAATATAACATATAATGCTTCTAATAGGCTTTAATATAGGGTTTGGACGGATTTTGGGTGAGGGGGGATGACCAAAACGCCCCTAAAAATCAAATAATTCTCAAATCTGTCCTTTGGTGGACTGTTTTGATAATCTGAAGTAGATCAACCATAACGTTTTACTCCAATATCCAAATTGGATGAAACCAATTTCATTAGAAAGAGGACTCTCATATATTTCCATTGATATATAGTATCTCACCCATATCATTGTGTATGAGGAGTTATGATCGTTTGAAGTTGACCCAAAAATTCATTTTTGATAGGCTGAAGTAGATCGACCATAACCTTTTGCTCCGCTAGACAAATTGGATGAAACCAATTTCATTGGAAAGACGACTCGCAGAGCTTTCCGTTAATATATAGTAGATCACCCAGATAATTATGTACAAGGATTTATGATCATTTAAAGTTGGAGCAAAAATATGCCAGGCCTCAGTACTTTTTTCCTGCATGTTTTACTGTTCCCTATTATTCACGATTCGATCGGAATGTTCATAACTCGTCGCTCGGGTTTCCATTTCGGATGATCCATATATCGTTGGAAAGCTTATTTGATACTCTATGTAATGGTGGGTCATAATCTAAGACATTCTACATGAAAAAATTTATAATTCATTCTAGATGATAGAACCTAACATGTTCACGTATAAAATTTCAACGAAAAATTTCCCGGGGTATTACATCATCCCTCCCCTGGAAAAATTTGTCCTTGAATGAAGCTATACATGCCAAGATTAGATAGGGAATAGACCATACAGCTGAAACCATTCGTTAGACTCATCACCACATCGTTTCTCACTCCGAATGCAACATAGAATGCATAAATTCAAGAAACTACAGCTGAACACATAATAAATGACAGCTGAACTGCTGCAACTTTTTTCAAAAGTGCATGATTTAGGAAAGAACGATACCTTCGGCTTGATTGGAGTTCGTGGAAAATAGGTTCGGGTACTTGGATCGCATATCCGCCTCAGTTTCCCAAGTTGCACCCTCAACAGATTAGTTTCGCCACAACACCTTGACCAAGGGAACTTCTTTGTTCCTTAATCTTCGGACATTGAAATCAAGAATCTCAACAGGAATCTCATCAAAAGAAAGATTTTCTTGAATTTCAGCACTCACAGAGGAATCCACTACCACAACATCACTAATATGCTTTGTAAGCATGGAGACATGGAATATTGGATGAATAGAGGACAACTCGGAAGGCAACTCGACCTCATAAGCTACCTTACCAACATGGCTAAGAATTTTGTAAGGACCAACATAACGGGGACTAAGTTTCCCCTTCTTTCCAAATCTCTTCACCCTTCTCATGGGTGAAATTTTCAGATACACTAGGTCACCAACTTCAAACTCAAGGTCTCTCCTTCTAACATCCGCATATGACTTCTGACGACTCTGCACAATTTTCAACCTTTCCCTAATCAACTTAACTTTTTCCATAGCCTCAAATACTGAATTAGGACCACTCACAACCACTTCACCCACCTCGAACCAACCTATGGGTGATCTACACTTTCTCCCATATAAGGCTTCAAATGGAGCCATGCCAATACTAGAGTGGAAACTGTTATTGTAAACAAACTCTATCAATGGTAAGTGATCATCCAAACATCCCTTAATGTCAAGTGCACAAGCTCTTAACATATCCTCTAAGGTCTAGATGGTCCACTCATCCTGACCATCGGTTTGCGGATAAAAAGCAGAACTCAAAAGCACTTGGGTACCAAGACCCTTCTAAAAAGCTTTCCAAAATTGTGAAGTTCTGAGTACCCCTATCCAAAATGATAGATAAGGGAACGCCATACAGTCAGACTAGCTCTCGGATATACAATCTAGTGTAATCCTCAGTAGTATATGAAGTATGAACAGACAAGAAATAAGCAGACTTAGTCAACCTATCAACCACAACCCAAATGGAATCATGATGGCGTCGGGAAGGAGGTAAACCAATCACGAAGTCCATATTTATCTCTACCCACTTCCAGGTGGGAATACTAAACTCTTGCATCATACCACCAGATCTTTGGTATTCAACCTTAACCTGTTGGCATGTTGCACACTTAGCTTAAAACGCTGCTATATCTTTCTTTATGCCACTCCACCAATAGATTTCTTGCAAGTCTCGGTATATCTTGGTGGCACCAGGATGAATAGAATATCGCACCCCATGTGCTTCAGCCATAATCCTCTGTCTCAAATCACCAACATTTGGGACACACAATCTACCCTGCAATCTCAACACACCATCTCCCCCTTGGGAGAAAACCTCTACTTTTTGGTCCTTGACTGACTCCTTCAGTCTGACCAAACTAGCATCTAAGTATTGCTTTTCCTTTACTTCCGAAACCAAGGAGGTTTCAGAACTACTCTGAACCCCTATACTACTTTCAGTAGAGTCAAACAACCTAACCCCCAATCTAGCCAAATGATGTACATCACGAGCCAACTCTTTCTTACCTTCTACCACATGCAAAACACTACCCATGGACACTTTACTTAGGGCATCCTCCACAACATTGGCCTTGCCTGGATGGTACAACACACTCATATCATAGTCCTTTAATAATTCTAACCATCGTCTCTGCCTAAGATTCAATTCTCTCTGGGTAAATACATGCTGCACACTCTTATGATCAGTGAAAACATCAACATGGACACCATACAAATAGTGTCTCTAGATTTTCAAAGAAAACACAACAACAGTCAACTCAAGGTCATGGTTAGGGTAATTTTTCTCATGGGGTTTCAACTGTCTAGAAGCATAAGCTATCACCTTACCCTTCTGCATCAATACGCAACCCAACCCAACTCTCGAAGCATCACAGTACACCACAAAACCATCAACGCCATTAGGCCAAGTCAAAACAGGGGCTGAAGTAAGTCGAGTCTTCAACTCCTGAAAACTCTTCTCATAAGATTCAGACCACAAGAACTTCACTTTCTTTTGGGTCAACCGAGTCATAGGAGACGCTACAAAGGAGAAACCCTCAACAAAATGGTGGTAATATCCAGTTAAACCCAAGAAACTTCGAATATCAATCAGAGACATAGGTCTAGGCCAATTTCTAACAACTTTGGTCATTTGGGGATCAACTCTAATACCCTCAGAAGAAATGATATGACCCAGAAAAGCAACTGACCTTAGTGAAAACTCACACTTACTAAACTTGGCAAACAACTTGTGATCTCTAAGGGTTTGCAAGATAGTTTGGAGATAATCAGAATGTTCATCCTCACCATGGGAGTGCACCAGTATATCATCAATGAACACTATGACAAACATATCCAGATATGGTCTGAACATTTGTAGTAACAGCTTGGTCCAGTGCCTGAAAGGCTGCCCAAAATTTAGCATGAGACACGTTTTCATTCAATGGGTCAGTGGGTTGAGGTTGCTGACCATCATTATTTCTTCTCGCTCAACGTGGAGGCAGATTTTTGAAAGAGAAGAGCACAAATCAATAGCAGAGAGAGACACTTTAAGCATGATAGATTTCTGAAAGAAAGAATCACACTTTTTCCTAAAACGTCTTATAGCCTCTTGCTCATAGATATGGTCCGCTACATACCGATGATCAAGACTCTACTTAATGCGGCTTGACAGACTCCCTAGGATACCTTAAAACCTTAGGCTCTGATACCAAGTTTGTAACGCCCCGGAAAATGGGTCCCGGAGCTTCACACAGGGCTAGAGGCTACGAGTAGCCCCAAGATAACCCTTTGAGCCATTTTCATTCAGTTCAACACAAATCAACGGGGTTTCTATAAATAACCCTTAAATATCAATAGAGTAATCATCATCCAAGAATAAAAAATTTTAGAAAGATAATAAAATATGACTTATTAGTCAACTCCCAGCATCTATACTAGTCTGACAAGCTTCTAAGAAAATCAATAAAACTAGTGAGCCATTGTGACATACCCCAACTGACTTATACTTAGTTATCAAATGTAAACAATTCCATGAAACTAACATCAGAAATCACGTCCTCAAAATATGAGGACTCACCACAAAAGAGGATGTAGAACAGCATGCCCAAAGAATCACTATCGAACTTGGAATTGAGCACCTGAACCTACATTTCGAGAAAATGTAGCACACATCTGAAGATGTGGGTCAGTACCATGGAAAAGAACTGAGTATATGGGGGTGTATGCAATTTTATAAACATCATCATCATAAATATTTATAAAAAATATGCAGGATGTATGAAAGAGTCACATAGCCTGAAGAAAATCATCATAATCATGAGAGGATGAAATAAGTATAATAACACATGTGAGTCATCATATAATTTGTCAATCACTTTCAGTTCATCAAGAATATCAATTCTCATAATGTAAATATCATTTAAATCTTTCGAAAGAGTAACTTTCACAATTCCACTTTCAAATCACTTCACCGTTCACCATAGACACAAGGAAACACACACACACACTGGGAGATCCTATAACCGACATAAACCATGTGAGATACATCGAGTCCAACGTACAACCCACGTTGGGGAGAGCCGTCCTATCCTTACTATCAGAGTAGGACTATCGATATTAAATCCATATAAACTAGTGATCACTATATAAATCAGCCTTAGGCTTACTCCTATGGGGACACGTAGTTCTAGGAAAGTAAGATTGCTTTATACCTCCCACTCAGTGCTAAATATTTCTCCTGAACTTAGCTCAGATTATTTCAAAGACAATCCACAACAAAACAATTTTAGTAATATATAAATATACATCGGGAGCCATCATGCTTCCCATCTATCAAAATCAACCACATTATGGATTTCTTTCACACTCGAGTTCATTCCATTAATACCAAAAGGTCAAATCATTCAAAATATCTTAAATCTTCAACATCAACGTGCTTATAACACACACTTTCTAAAAAAAACACAATTTCCAATGGGGATTCACGATCCAAATATCAAAATCATGATAAATATTGTTCAAGATTCATGCTTTATATCTCCACTCATGTAAATTCATCTTTCAAAATCATAAACATCAAGATTTCATAATAATCATCATAAAATATTGGTTGTGCTTCAAATTCGTAAAAGTCAAATAAACATCATGCCTTTGTAATAAAAATTACTTTTGGGTACAAGTACGAAAGAGAGTTCTTGTTGAAAAACCCCACATACCATGAATGATGAACTTTAGATCGATACTCATTTTTGAGATCTTAATCGTGCCTTTGAATGATGGTTCTTGGATTTCTTGAACTAGGAACTTGGAATCTTGAATAAATTTGCAGAATTAATAGTGAACTTTGGAGGTTCTTGAAGTTCTTGAACTAGGAACTTGGAATCTTGAATAAATTTGCAGAATTTATGGTGAACTTTGGAGGTTTTTGAAGTTGGATGTAGGAGCTTAGGATTTTCTTTTTGAGGGAATTTGATGAAATATAACATATAATGCTTCTAATAGGCTTTAATATAGGGTTTGGACGGATTTTGGGTGAGGGGGAATGACCAAAATGCCCCTAAAATTTAAATAATTCTCGAATCTGTCCTTTGGTGGATTGTTTTGATAATCTGAAGTAGATCAACCATAACGTTTTACTCCGATATCCAAATTGGATGAAACCAATTTCATTAGAAACAGGAATATCATATATTTCCATTGATATATAGTATCTCACCCAGATCATTGTGTACGGGGAGTTATGATCGTTTAAAGTTGACCCAAAAATTTACTTTTGTTAGGCTGAAGTAGATCGATCATAACTTTTTGCTCTGATAGACAAATTAGATGAAACCAATTTCATTGGAAAGAGGACTCGCAGAGATTTCTATTGATATATAGTAGATCACCCAGATTATTATGTACAAGGATTTATAATTGTTTAAAGTTGGAGAAAAAAATGCCAGGCCTCAGTACTTTTTTCCTGCACATTTTACTGTTCACTACTATTCATGGTTCAGTCGGAATGTTCATAACTCATCGCTTGGGTGTCCATTTTTGGATGATCCATATATCGTTGGAAATTTTATTCGATACTCTACGCAATGGTGGGTCATAATCTAAGATATTCCTCACAAAAAAATTCATAATTCATTCTAGAAGATAGAACCCAATATGTTTACGCACAAAATTTCAACGAAAAATTTCTCGAGGTATTACAGATGGAGAGAGGAAATGTCATAGCCTATGTATCTAAACATCTTAAATCCCATAAAAAGAATTATCCTACCCTTGATCTTGAGTTGGCAGCGTTTGTTTTTGCATTAAAAATTTAGAGGCACTATCTTTATGGGGTTCATGTTAATGTGTTCACTGACCATAATAGTTTATGGTATGTGTTCATATATAAAGATCTAAAGCTATGTCAAAAAAGGTGGCTTGAGTTTTTAAAAGATTATGCTATGAACGTGTTGCATTATCCTAGCAAGGCCAATGTAGTGGCACTTGCCCTTAGTAGATTGTCTATGGGTAGTGTTGCTCATGTTGAGAGAGATAAGAAGAAGTTAGTTAGTGAGGTTCATTATCTTGCTAGATTAGGCATTTGGTTGGTTGATTCAACTGAGGGTAGTAAATGGGTTCAGAATGGATCAAACTCTTCCTTGGCTTTTGAAGTGAAAGAAAATCAATATAAGGATCCTAGTTTAGTTAAATTGAAGGAGACGGTTGAGATCATAAGGTACAGGTTTTCTCCCAAGGGGGAGATGGTGTGCTTCTTGCCAGGGTAGGTTGTTTGTCCTACGTGTTGATGGTTTGAGGCAGCGAATCTTAGCAAAAGCAAATGGTGCACCGTATTCCATCCATCCAAGAGACAATAATATTTACCACAATTTGTGGGAAATCTTTTGGTGGAGTGGTATGAATAAGGATATTGCAGAGTTTGTGGCTAAGTGCGCAAATTGTCAGCGGGTTAAGGTTGAGAACTAAAGGCCTAGTTCTTTACTTCAGGAGCTTAGCATCCCCACTTGGAAGTGGGAAGTGTTGAACATGGATTTATGATAGGGTTGCCTCATACGCATCGTCAGTATGATTTGATTTGGGGACTGTTGATAGGATAACCAAGTCAAGCCATTTCTTGCCAGTTCATACTTCGTACTTAGCTGTGGATTATGCCAATATTAGGGAGTTGGTTAAGTTTCATGGGATTCCATTTTCCATCACTTTAGATAGAGGTACTCAGTTTAACTCTCACTTTTGGAAGGCTTTTCAAAAGGGTCTTGGTACCCAAGTTCATCTCAGTACAACTTTTCATCCCTAAACAGATGGTTAGGTAGAGAGGACCATTCAGACCTTAGAGTACATGTTAAGAGCATGTGTTATTGTCTTTAAAGGTAGTTGGGATGACCACTTATCTTTGATTGAGTTTCCTTACAACAACAGTTATCACTTTAGTATTCAGATGGCTTCATTTTAGGCTCTCTATAAGAGGGGATGTAGATCTTTTATTGGTTGGTTTGATGTAGGTAAGACTATAGACATAGGGCCATATTCAGTATTTGAGGCAATAGAGAAGGTTTAGTTGATCTAAGAGAGGCCGAAGACAACCCAAAGCCGTCAGAAATCATATACAGATGTGATGAGAAGAGATCTTGAGTTTCAGGTTAGTGATTTTGTGTATTTGAAAATTTTACCAATGAAGGGAGTGAGGAGATTTGGCAAGAACGGGAAACTCAGACCCTGCTATGTTGGCCCATATAGTATCTTGAACTATTTGGGAAGGTAGACAATGAGCAAGAGTTGCTTGTAGATTTGGCAACCATATCTCCAGTGTTCTATGTTTCTTTGGTAAAGAAGTGTATTGGTGATTCAGCTATAGTTATTCCTTTAGAATATGTGGACGTTAAGGATATCCTTTCCTACGAAGAAGTCCCAGTTGAGATCTTTGATTGTCAGATTCGTAGGCTAAGGAATAAAGAAGATCCCATAGTTAAAGTCCTTTGGCGGAATCTGTCGGTTGAGGGACCTACTTGGGAAGCAAAAACAGATATGTGAACCAAGTACCCTTATTTTTTATCTGCAAACTCAGATTCAACTTGAGGTAATGATTCTTCCTTAGATTTACTTTTTTCCATTCTCAGTTTCAACTATGTAACCATCACAATGTCATTGCATGCATTCACAAAATTAGTACAAATCATGAATCATGTTTCAGACTCAGCTGTGTAATCATGTGCCATGTAATTCATGTTCAGTATATGATCTCATTTGCCTTAATACTCTTAGTCTAATTAGACTCATTCACGAACGAATGTTACCACGGGGGAGATATTGTAATACCCCATAATATTCTTAGCTTGATTCAAATCTTAGTAGCATGCATAAGGGGATTAATTCTTGAAATTTTCACTAAGTGTTGAGGACTTAGTCATTCTCAAGACCTCTAAACTTTGAAGATTTTTATTTTGGTCTTCCCAACCCCGATATGTTGGTTTTTGAGGTAATTCATGTTTACAAATGTATGAAGTATGTCTTGGACAATTTTTGGATTTTTCGAACAAGGTTGGGGCTTGTTTGGATCACAGAAATAGTTAGTCTTAGAGATAAGCTTGCATCGCGGTAGCTAGTCCTGACCTCATGCAGACCGCTTCACGGGGAGTGAATTCTACTGTTATGATAAGACCGCATTGCGGTGAGAATGTTGCGATATTGGGTCTTTTCCCACTCAACCTAAATCATCCATAACACGACTTGGGGAATCTTTTTGGGCATTATTTTCCTTTCTTCTCAAAAGCACTCTCAAGAAAACCCCCTTCCTTCCCCTAGAATAAATTCAATTCCTCTTTCCCCAAGTAATCAAGAAATCAAGCTCCCCAAGTTCAAGAAACTTTAAGAAAGCATTAATAATAGGGTTACTTTCCAAAGTTAAGAAGCTTAAGGTATGTGAGGTATTCATCAATAGGTCCCTTTCACCCATTGATCCCAAAAACCTTCTCTCTTAATTAAATTATGGATATTTCCTTTACTATGGTATTTTATATGTTCAAGATGGGTTTGATTCATATTTTTCCTTGGAAATTCAAATTCAGTTCAGCCCATGTATGGTCCCATCATAGATTAGATTGCCTCATGCTTTAAGTTTCCACTTCTCATGTCCTATTCAAGTGAATTTCATGTTAATTTCCCCAATTTATGAATTTATCCATGTAGTCAAGTTGATTTCCCATGTTTAACACATTTACATGATCAAGTTCATTATTCTTACTTGTTTGATGAAATGTCTATGCCTTTGGGTTTTGAATCATGATCCCATACTATAGTTTCTAAGCTTTGTTATCGTATTTTATGGTTATTCAGTGCAACGCGGGTTATGAACACCCGATATCTATGTGTTTTACATGGTTTTTGTTTTCAAGTAATGAGTTAGTCAGACCATAGTTTTAATATCATATTCAGAATGTCATGTTCATGTTGATCACTTACACGTACAGTACCATGTAATGTTAAACGACTAATAATACCAAAGTCTTTCAGTTGGGAGTAACAGTTAGCATCGAGTGAACATAGGGATGGCGTCTTCCCCCGACAGTTAGGTATGAGGCATTAGTAATAGTCCCTAAGTTCCAAACCTACGAAGCCACCATAGATTTTGAGGGGTCCCCCATCAGTTAGGTATGACACCCTCATCCTTCGGGACATTAGCCTTGTAGATCCAAATCGTTAGTCATGAGTTGGTACCACTAGCATGGTAACAATAAACCTTTCCAACTGGGGTTACAAGTTGGACCCTAATAGCTCACATTGGGGCATATCGGTTGTTGCTAGCTCCCACATTCTTGGTTCAGTGATCGGAGTATGAAAGTTCAGGTTTGTATGATGAAGTATAAGATAATAGTTATTCAGTTATTCAGAACATTTCAATACATGATTATTCATGGTCTTGCATTCTCAGTTTTACATGTTCATGTACTTATGTTCAGTCGCCATGTGTATTTTAGTTATTACTTACCGTACGTACCATTACATTCAAAGTACTGATCACATACTTTTCTCTTGTGCTACATTGTCTTATATCATAGATTCAGATGAACAGCTTCCCAATCACCCCTAGATAGCTCAGCATTTTCCCGCAACAGTATTGGTGAGTCCTCATCTACCAAGGATGTGACATGTTATTTCTATTATTTCAGTATTTCTTTATGTTTAGTTTAGTTGGATTTAGTTGGGGGCTTGTACCATCAAATTCGTATGTTTAGAGGATTTCAGACAGACAATCTAGTTTTTAGTGTTTATCAGATATTCAAGACTTATCATTTTATGTTATTTCAGTATTTCAAATTAAAAGTACTTATCAGTTTATCTTCTGCATATGCCATATTACTATCATTTTATTCAGTGCTCACAGCAGGTATAGGATCATGGGTTAGCTTGGGGTCGTATGCAGCCTTAAGTACCATGTCGCAAATAGGGTGTAGCCTCGGGTCGTAACATAGAGTCAGGAGAAGGTACCCTAGACAGGGTCTGCACTCCATAAATAAGGCGAGTTCCCTTCACATTTTCCTTAGGTGGAACAGAGTTTCCAGCATAGTTTCTATGAACGTCTGATGTTTGGACAGGCATGATCTGAAATACGAGTAAGCTCAAAGTTAGAGAAGTTTCACAATACTAGACTCTACATTCCGAAATAGAACATAATCAAGGAAAAACATTCCTAAATACCTCTTAGCCTCCCCCTTATAAGTGTGGCATGCTACACACCTATAAAAGGGATTCTACTTGACACGACTTTATGGACACCCAAAGACCCTGAACCTGGCTTTGATACCAAGTTTGTCACAATCCAAGCTAGGGCCAAGTCGCGACGGGTATATCAAGCCTATCATAAGTTAGAGACCATCCCCTTAACCTAACATCCATAACACAATAAGAGGATATAGTAAAAGACAACCAAACATAATGAAAGAAGAATATATAAACAAAATAAGAAATAAAAGTCAAATCTAACAACCAACCCATACTTGTCCACAAAATCCTCTTAAAACCAGATTACCAAACTAGGTCGGGACATGCTCCCTACCATGATAATGAAAACTCATAATTCTTTAAATCTGAAAAGAAACCTAATGAAATTGCAGGGCTTTTTAAAAGATGGAGGCTCGCCACTTCACAACAAATCAATCGATGAACCAGACCACCTAACACTACACAGGAGTAAAATAAAAACCCTTGGACCCTACATCATGAAACTATGCAATGTCTAGGGATGGTCAGTGAGGTAAGCAATGACACATAACTCAGGGGACAGGGATAAAATAATGTAATTATTAAAATTAATTCATAATCCATATGCACCACATGTATATACGTCTATATATATGATGATGGGATAGGGACAAGGGTCATGAAACATGAGAGTTTAAATCATTAACCTGAGCCGTGTAGCTCTCTCCATCCTTAAGGTACTTACGGGCTATATGGGTTCAACTCCTCTGCTGAGAGAGACCTAATACATGTTAGCCATACGAACTGAGGAAATTGAGGAAACTCTAAAGACATATATGTACCAAGCACACGATCATATAGACCCCCATGCCGGCAAATACGGTTCCTAGTGTTGGTCCCTCGAGACTATGAATTCATGGTGAGCTACACAATTCCCTTTAAGTTTGTATTAAAATAGTTTGAATATAAACCCGAACATTAACCTAGGAGTCATTCATTAAGGCATTTACTGACATGGTATCATCATAGCCATATGATTGCAAGCTTATGTAATTATGCCAAACTAATCTAATTAACCATTAGACTCCCAAGTTCCATTTAAAAATCCAAACCATTGCCACCAAAGGAATTCCAAAACTAATTTTCACTATCCATTATCCTTAATGCAATGCAAAGTTCCAAAAGTCAGTTAAGTAATGCAAATTCCATATTTAAAATCATAGTTATGAAGGTGGGTTGGGTTAATGCCACTACTAAGCCAAAAAAAACCATCAATTTGGGGAAACCGAATTTCCCTATTCAAATCCCAATAATAATGCACCCATTAAGCCCCCAAAACCTTTAATCAAAGCATGAATAATATATATAAATCATAGGGAAACAGTTCAAGTAGAAACTAATCAAAAGCCTTTAACCCAATTTCCAACCCAATAATTAAATCACATGAATGTTGAATCATAATAAAAAAATACAAGTTTAAAGATGAGGGAAATGCATGAAATATACAAGGAATTAAAAAGGACTGAAGTTTCTAAGACTTATTATTGTATACCCCGACAGACCCTACTATCTCTTGCCTTGAGAGTTAAAGGTAAAGAGAGTAGGTTTTAATATTTTTAACCATAGCCAAAGAGAGCATTTGGGTGTTTTTATGTCGTGGTAATAGTGTAAAGAAAGGAAAATACCAAAAAGGCCTTAATTAAATCATTTAAGAAAAATAGTAATAGTCGTCACAACTTAGGTAACGACTCGTGAGGTATGACCAGAAGTCATACCCTTGAGTCATTACCTGCGGGTTGGCTTCACTGCTATAGACATGAGTCTCCTATAACAACTCATTACCTAACATCAAGAGTTATGATGAAGACTCGTAATCAGAGGCCAAACATTTGGGCAACTCGCTGTTGTGACAATGAGTCCCTCTTAGTGTCTCACACTGGACTTGTTGTTAAGAACTAAAGCCTGAAATCCCTCACTGTTAGGATCATAAGTGCTCATCACATCTCATTATGTCTGAAGATGATTCGTGATCAGCGGAAATTGTGTTACTATTTTAGCAACTTGGCTACTTTAATTACTCAACTCCTAGAGGGTTTAGAGCTCAAAAACTCAAGGTGTCACACAAGCCTATAGTATTCTATGCATATTATTGGAGTTGTTTTGTGAGTGTGAGTGTCTCGTGATCATCCCTACATTAACATACCTAATTCTATTTAGTGTGTGGGACCTTTTTTTAGAGGATACATGGGTTGTGTTGTTAACTGCTTATTTGTTTGGGTAAGTGTAATTCGTACATATGCATGATTGTTTTCTTTCTAATGTAATGCCATAGCTTGATTATCTTGTGTCACATTATTGTTATACATTAATATACACAAAGCTAGTTTTGAAGTGTTAAAACTGGAGGCTCAATCATTCTATGCTGGGGACACTCATGGATGAAGTGACCAAAAACCCTGTAGTCATTACATACCCTAAGCACCCTAATTTTTCTAGAAGGTTTAGCGGATTTAAAATGACCACTCCAAATCAATGATCCTGACTGAATACCCCTCTACGGATAACTACTACTTGACCATTAGAACTACCATAACCGGGCTGACTGCTATCTGATATCTAAAGCGATGCCTAAACTGGTCGACTAGGCTAGCTTTGATGCTTATAATGCTATTCTGGGGGTACCTACTGTGAAACCTTTGGCTTGTGGACTATGAACCACTGTAGCTACCCTGGTAATGCAGTCTCTTATCGCTACCCTATTGGGCCACACGATCCATATCCTATATAAAATAAACATGCTCAACAATCTCAGAAACTGACGTTTCTAAAGTTATCAAACTATGTGTAACCCTATGAAGTGATAATATTAATCCACAAACAAAACATCAAATCCATTCTTAATCTGTAGGTAGAATCATGCTAGATTACCTAGATAACTGTAACACCCCGATTTGCTGAACCGGAATGCTACACGGTGCTCATGACCCCGAGGGACCACAAGCTAACCCATGACTGATATCTGTACCTGTATACTGTAAATCATGATATAATAATGCAGAATACATAGAACTGTAAGGCCATAAGGTTCAACTGAATACAATCATATGGGTGAAAGTACCCAAAACAACTTAATCTGAACACAAATCTGAAGATAAATCTAAAAGCCTCTAAACTATCTGAATAAGTAGTTGAAGGAACATGTATCCAACTAACTCCGTAAAACTGAACTAATGAAATAAATAAATGAATAAAATCATATTGTCCTCAAATTATTGAGGACTCACTATGTCTCTGTGACTGGAATGCTACCGCTACTGCTTGGCTGGAGCTCGTGTCTCGGAACCTATGGTGTAATATGAAAAGAAAGTACCATAGTGCAAATGTGTCAGTACAACTGGAGTACTGAGTATACAATAAAGGTAGGCTGAACATAAAGGGTTTCATGCATGAACAACACTGACTGACTAATATGAACGTGGGAGTGCAAACACACATATATAGAAACTGGGACCGTGAATACATGATAGAATGACCTGTAAGCTAATACATGGTTTACTGATAACTGTCATGACTGATACTAAAAATAATAACATGGACGACTGTATCTGACAGTCCTGTATATGCTGAAATCTGAAGAACACCTTGAGTTCTTTTACTGAGAATAATATTGAAACTATGGGAAGTAGTGTTTAACCGACATGCCCCATGTATGCTGTTATGGCTAAGATAGGGTCCAATCTCTGCGCCGACTGGAAGGGTGTCAATACCGTGCCACGGGTAAGGACAACCTGTTAGTGACCCTTATCTAGCAGTTACTCAATGAGAATGGTGGGAACCCTAAACTGACAGGTTAAGCCACCTCATCAACCCTAATCTGATGGGTTAAGATGTCTCAACCTACGCTAGCTACGTAGTTCTGGAACACAGGGATGTTTACTAAGGATCACACCCTAAACTGGCGGGTGAGTTCCCATCCTTGGGTTCACTCGGTGCTAACCTCTACTCCCATCTGGAGGGACTGAACATGAATAACTGATGGTGCATGACTTAATCTTACTGAATTCCGTCGACTGGCGGAATGTTACTGATATTTGACAACTGTCTAAGATCATGAGGTTTTCCTGAGTCACATAATTGACTGAAGTCTATGAAATCATAAATTGAGTTCAGATATCGTGAAACATGACATGGCTCTAGGCACACAGCTATAGTTTTTGGGTACAACTACCCCCAGGACTCGATGGAAGGAAACTGTCACACATGACTGACTTGATCATAAGAGTAGAGTCCATAATTTGTAATATCATAAGTAGGGATCTCATACTAAGCATGGTTATCAACAATGTATTGCATGGAAAGGATTTCATATCACATAGAATTACTTGCACAATCTTAATATCATGTTTATTGCATAATCATATTGGCAACATATACCAATAGCATGGAAGTTCATATGGATTGGATGGTTATCATACATCTTGTTCATAAGCAGGATTTGCAAGTAAACATAGCATAATCTCATAAGAATAGTTCATGAGTATTCTAGAAACATTTACAAGGTACATTATCAACATAGAAGTCATTGGTACGTAAGGGGATATCATGAAGCCTTCACTTAGTCACAATTTAGCAATATTGTATGATTTCTAGTTTCTTAGGCATTTTATTAAACACCTTACATGCACATATTAAGAATAGGTGAAATCATCAAATATCATGAATAACCAAATTTACATATTTCCAACTCATATGATATCATGAAATTCAAAAAAATATATAAAGATTCCATCTTGGGAATCACCCAATATCAACAACATGATCATCAACGCCCAACAATATGGAAATCATACTTTATAATGAAAAAGAGGGTTTTTGAGCTTTATGGATGAAAGGGATCCATAAATCAACTCACGCATACCTTAGAAGGAAGATTCTTGATGATTGACGGAGGAATTTCCTTGAAATTGGATCTTCAAGCTTAGTTACGCAACCCTAGTTTTTTTCTCTTTTAGTGATCTTGGATGATGAGCTTTGAGATGATAATAGGGTTGTAATATGTTTAGAATCTATATATTTTGTAGGGTTAAGTTTAGGGACGTGTAAAGAGTGTTAAAAGACTTAATTACCTTAAAGTAACTTAAAACGGAGTGTTTTTGGCACCTCGAACTGACTTAGGCGGTGCCCAAGTGATTTCCTAATCTAGATTGGGTGGCGCCTAACCAATCGCCTATGTTTGGGTTGGGCGGCACCTAACCAATCACCTATCCTTACTGTCTCTCACAAAAATGGGCATAACTCTTTGCTCGGGTATTGGATTAAGGAGAAATTGGTATCGTTGGAAAGTTAATTCGATTCTCTACAATTTGGTCGGTCTAAATCAGCCAAAAATACCACATTAGCATCGAGTTATACTCATTAAAAGATTCCCCTTGCAAAATCAAACACTAAAACTTGATGGATTCAAAAACTCTTAGCTTGTATTACCTTAAGTGACTCATATGAACATGCTTAATGCATGATAAGCTATCCTATCACTAGGATGTTTATTGTAAGTCATGTACTCAAGTATGAATCACAGGATAGGAGATTTCATACGTAGGAATACTTATTCACTTCCTAGCTTAGAAATATGCGGGGTATTACAATATCTCCCCCTTGGGAACATTTGTCCTCGAATGAGAATATACTGAGAAGGGATGCAAGATAGTAGAACCTGAACTGAACATGAAAAACTACAACTTGATCTCATGACTGACATGCTAAATATACTGAACTCGTGCATATTTGAAGCACGGACAACTGACATATGACTGCATGACTGAGTATGAAACGGTTAATAGGTACCAAGTTTATATTGAAAACATGAACGTGAAACTGAATAAGGTTAAGGAGAACTATTACCTTGAGCTTGATATGAATTGGCGGGGAAGAGGTGAGGATACTTGGTACACGCATATCTGCTTCTCCTTCCCAAGTAGCTCCCTCATGAGACTGATTTCGCCAAAGAACCTTGACTAGAGGGACTTCTTTGTTCCTTAATCTACGAGTCTGACAATCTAAGATTTTGACTGGAATCTCTTCATAGGAGAGGTTGTTCTGAATGTCGATGCTCTGAATAGGGACAAAAACTACTGGGTAACCTATGCACTTCTTTATCAAAGAGACATGGAAGACTGGATGGACTGAGGCTAGATCTGAAGGCAACTCAAGTTCATAAGCTACCTTGCCGAAGCGACAAAGAAATTTGAAGGGACCGACATACTAGGGACTGAGTTTCCCTTTCTTGCCAAACCTCTTCACTCCCTTTATGGGAGAGATCTTAATATAGACATAGTCATTGACCTCAAACTCGAGATCCTTTCTACGAACATCTGCATAGGACTTCTGTCAGCTCTGAGCAGCCCAGAGTCTCTCTCTCTCTGATCAACTAAAATTTGTCTAATGCATCGAATACTAAGTTAGGAACTATGATTGAGGCCTCACTAACTTCGAACCAACCAATCGTAGATCTACATCTTCTACCATAAGAGCTTCGAATGGAGCCATCTGAATACTAGAATGATAGCTATTGTTGTATGCAAACTCAATTAAAGGAAAGTGGTCGTCCCAACTTCTCTTGAAGTCAATTGCACACGCCCTTAGCATATCTTCAAGAGTCTGAATGGTCCTCTCTGCTTGACCATCTATCTGAGGATGAAATGCTGTGCTGAGATAGATTTGGGTATCGAGACTCCTTTAGAATGCTTTCCAAAAGTGAGAAGTAAACTGGGTACTTCTGTCTGAGATGATAGATAGTGGAACACCGTGTAACCTGACTAACTCCCTAATATAGAGTTTTGCATGATCCTCAGCAGAATAAGAAGAACGACTAGGAAGGAAATGAGCTGACTTGGTCATTCTATCTATAATGACCCAAACTGAATCATACTGATGACGAGTTCTAGGCAAACCCATCACGAAGTCCATGTTAAATTCTTCCCACTTCCAAGTAGGAATGGTGAACTCTTGCATGGAATCACTAGGTTTCTGATGCTCTATGTTAACCTACTGATATGTAGAGCACTTAGCCACAAACTCTGTAATATCTCTCTTTATCCCACTCCACTAATTGATCTCCCGCATGTCGCGGTATATCTTAGTGGCCCCTAGATGAATAGGGTATTGCGAACCATGCGTTTCTACAAGTATTCGCTACCTCAATTCATCTAAACCTGGAACACATAGACGACCCTGACAACAAACAACACCATCTCCCCTTTGGGAGAAAACCTTGACTTTTTGATTCTGAACTGACTCTTTGAGCTTGACAAGGCTAGGATCCCTGTCTTGTTTCTCTTTCACCTCGAAAACTAGAGATGGCTCTGAACTACTATGAACAAATACACCACTCTCTAAAGAATCGACTAAGCGAATGCCTAGTCTGGTAAGCTGATGGATCTCCTAATCTATCTTTTTCTTACTATCCTCAACATGAGAAATACTACCCATGAAGAGTCGACAGAAAGCATCGTCCATAACATTGGCCTTGCCCAGGTGATAAAGAACACTCATGTCATAATCCTTCAAGAGCTCTAACCACCTTCTCTGGCAAAGATTGAGATCTTTCTGGGAAAAGACAAACTGGAGGCTTTTATGGTCTGTGAAGACATCTACACGAACTCCATAGAGATAATGCCTCTAAATTTTCAAGGCAAAAACTACCGCTGCTAACTCAAGATCATGAGTAGGATAATTCTTCTCATGTGGCTTTAACTGTTTGGAGGTGTAGGCTATGACCTTACCATGCTGCATGAGGACACAACCTAAACCCACTCTGGATGCATCACAATAGACTACAAAATCGTCTGAACCATCTAGAATAGCTAGAACTGGAGAGGAGGTGAGTCAAGTCTTCAACTCTTGAAAGCTCTTCTCGCATGAATCTGACCACTGAAACTTAATCTTCTTCTGAGTCAATCTAGACATGGGAGATGCAATAGAAGAAAATTCCTTGACAAATCGTCTGTAATAGCCAGCCAAACCCAAAAAACTCCTAATATTTGATGGAGATACAGGTCTGGGCTAGTTTTTTACTGCCTCAGTTTTCTGAGGATCTACTCTAATTCCATCACCAGAATTAATATGGCCAAGGAATTCTACTAATCTTAGCCAAAATTCGCACTTGCTAAACTTAGCGAATAATTGGTGATCCCTGAGAGTTTGAAGAACAATCCTGAGATGGTCTGCATGATCACGCTCTGTGCGAGAATAGACCAGAATATTATCTATGAAGACTATGACAAATATGTCCAAGTATTGCTTGAACACACGGTTCATTAAATCCATAAAATCTGCAGGGGCATTGGTAAGACCAAATGACATGACTAAAAATTTGAAGTGATCATACCGAGTATGGAAAACTGTCTTCGAAATGTCACATTCTCTAACTTTGAGATGATGATAGCCTGATCTGAGGTCTATCTTAGAGAAGCAACTGGCACCCTGAAGTTGGTCGAATAGATCATCAATCCTGGGAAGAGGATATCTGTTCTTGATCACGACCTTGTTGAGTTGATGGTAATCAATACACACCCTGAGAGAACCATCTTTCTTTCGCACGAATAATACTGGCATACCTCATGGGGAAATGCTGGGTCTGATGAATCCCTTATCTAAGAGATCCTTCAACCGATATTTCATTTCCTTGAGTTTTGCTGGTGCCATTTTGTATGGCAAAATAGAAATAGGTTGAGTATCCAAAAGAAGGTCTGTGTCGAAGTCTATTTCCCTTTCAGGAGGAATACCTGGAAGATCTTCGAGAAAGACATTTGAGTATTCATTAACAATAGGGACTGTTTCGAGGCTGGGATATTTAGAACTGGAATCTTTAGCATACACAAGATGATACACACACCCCTTAGAAATCATTTTCCTTGCCCGAATATAGGAAATAAGTTGACCCCTGACATGAACTTGCTCATCTTAGCTCTATTGTCTGCAACCACATGAGGATCATACCTGGCTAGCTGAGTAAATCTGAGATAATACTCCCTAGCCATCATATTCCCCTGCCTGAGATTGATAAACTCAAGAACTTTGGCTTCTCTCAGCTCTTGGGGAAAGAATCTGTCTAAGAAAGCTGTGAAAAATTCCTCCCACTCATAGGGCCTGTATCATCTAACCTGTCAGACTTCCACTGTTTGTACCAATCATGAGCAACATCTTGTAACTGGTAAGCGACTAACTCAACACTCTCAATAGAAGTAATACCCATCATGTCATTGACCTTCTGGACTTGGCCAATGAACTCTTGAGGGTCCTCATCAGACTTAGACCCATGGAAAGATGGATGGTTTATCCGGGTGAAGTCCCGAAACCTAGATGCATTGGGATTGGCCAGTGGATTGGCCAAAATAACTGGTGGCCATCCAGTCTGTGCATCCATGGACTGAGCAAGTGTGGTAAATGTGGCTCTAAACTCCGCATGGGAAACATGTTCGCCCAAAGGATCTTTAGGATGAGGAGCTGGCTGGTGTCTTCTCTTTGGGGCCATGCTCTGGAATAAGAGAAGAATGGATTAGACTAAGAGTTTAACTTGTGATTATGCTCACTAGCATGACATGAATAATGAAGAAAGGGGATTGTTCCTAAAACAACTTATAGCCTTCCGCACATAAATGTGGTGCGTAACACACCCATGTACAAGACTCTACTAGATGCGGCTTTCAAACTTCCTAGGACTCTATTGAACCTTAGGCTTTGATACCAAGTTTGTAACACCCCGATTCGCTGAACCGAAATGCTACACAGTGCTCATGACCCCGAGGGATCACAAGCTAACCTATGAATGATATCTGTACCTGTATACTACAAATAATGATATAATAATATGGAATACATAGAACTGTAGGGCCATAAGGTTCAACTGAATACAATTATGTGGGTGAAAATACCCAAAACAACTTAATCTGAACGTAAATCTGAACATAAATCTGAAAGCCTCTAAACTATCTGAATAAGGTGTTAAAGGAACATGTCTCCAACTAACTCCGTAAAACTAAATTGAAGAAATAAATAAATGAATCAAATCATATTGTCCTCAAATCAATGAGGACTCACTGGGTCTCTGCGATTGGAATGCTACCGCTACTGCTGGGTTGGAGCGCGTGTTTCGGAACCTATGGTGTAACATGAAAAGAAAGCACCATAGCACAAATGCGTCAGTACAACTGGAGTACTGAGTATACGAGGAAGGTAGGCTGAACATAAAGGGTTTCATGCATGAACAACACTGACTGACTAATATGAATGTGGGAGTTGAAACACACATATATAGAAACTGGGATCATGAATACGTGATAGCATGACCTGTAAGCTAATACATGGTTTACTGATAACTGTCATGACTGAAACTAAAATTGATAACATGGACAACTGTATCTGACAGTCCTGTATATACTGAAATTTGAAGAACGCCCTGATTTCTTTTACTGAGATTGATACTGAAACTATGGGAAGTAGTGTTTAACCGACATGCCCTATGTATGCCGTTATGCCTAAGCTGGGGTCCAATCTCTGCCACGACTGGAGGGGTGTTGATACCATGCCACGAGTAAGGACAGCCTGTGAGTGACCCTTATCTGGCGGGTACTCAATGAGAACGGTGGGAACCCTAAACTGATGAGTTAAGCCATCTCATCAACCCTAATCTAACGGGTTAAGATATCTCAACCTACGCTGGCTACGTAGTTCTGGAGCACAAGGATGATTATTAAGGATCACACCCTGAACTGGCGGGTGAGTTTCCATCCTTGGGTTCACTCGGTGCTAACCTCTACTCCAATCTGGAGGGACTGGACATGAATAACTGACTGTGCATGTCTTAATCTTACTGAATTCCGTTGACTGGCGGAATGTTACTGATATCTGACAACTGACTAATTTTATGAGGTTTTCCTGAGTCACATGACTGACTGAAGTCTATGAAATTATAGCTTAAGTTTGGATATCATGAAACATGACATGGCTCTAGGCACACAACTATAGTTTTCGGGTACAAGTACCCCCAGGACTCGATGGAAGGAAACTGACACACATGACTGACTTGATCATAAGAGTAGAGTCCATAATTTATAATATCATAAGTAGGAATCTCATACTAAGCATGGTTATCAACAATGTATTGGGTTGAAAGGATTTCATATCACATGGAAGTACTTGCACAATCTTAATATCATGTTCATTGCATAATCATATTGGCAACACATACCAATAGTATGGAAGTTCATATGGATTGGATGGTTATCATACATCTTGTTCATAAGCAGGATTTGCAAGAAAACAGAGCATAATCTCATAAGAATAGTTCATGAGTATTCTAGAAACATTTACAAGGTACATTATCAACATAGAAGTCATTGGAACCTAAGGGCATATCATGAATCCTTCACTTAGTCACAATTTAGCTATATTGTATGATTTCTAGTTTCTTAGGCATTTTATCAAACACCTTACATGATGCACATCTTAAGAATAGGTGAAATCATCAAATTATACATCATGAACAACCAAATTAACATGTTTACAACTCATATGATATCATGAAATTCAAAAAAACATATAAAGATTCCATCTTGGGAATCACCCAATATCAACAACATGATCATCAACACCTAACAATATCGAAATCATACTTTATAATGAGAAAGAGAGTTTTTGAGCTTTATGGATGAAAGGGATCCATAAATCAACTCACGCATACCTTAGAAGGAAGATTCTTGATGATTGACGGAGGAATTTCCTTGAAATCGGATCTTCAAGCTTAGTTAGACAACCCTAGTTGTTTAGCTCTTTTAGTGCTCTTGGATGATGAGCTTTGAGATGATAATAGGGTTGTAATATGTTTAGAAGCTATATATTTCGTATGGTTAAGTTTAGGGATGTGTAAGGAGTGTTAAAAGACTTAATTACCCTTAAAATAACTCAAAAAGAAGTATTTTTCGCACCTAGAACTGACTTAGGCAGCGGCTAAGTGATTGCCTAAGCTAGGTTGGGCGGCGCCTAACCAATCGCCTATCCTTACTATCTCTCACAAAAATGGGCATAACTTTTCGCTCGGGTATTGGATTAAGGCAAAATTGGTATCGTTGGAAAGATAATTTGATTCTCTACAATTTGGTGGGTCTAAATCAGCCAAAATACCACATTAACATCGAGATATAATCATTCAAAGATGACCCTTGCAAAATCGAATACTAAAACTTGATGGATTAAAAAACTCTTAGCTTGTATTACCTTAAGTGACTCATATGAACATGCTTAATACGTCATAAGCTATCCTATCACTAGGATATTCATTGTAAGTCATGTACTCAAGTATGAATTACAGGATAGGAGATTTCATACGTAGGAATACTTATTCACTTCCTGTCTTAGAAACATGTGAGGTATTACAATAACTCATGAAATCTTACCTCATACTCAACCACAAACATAGATCCCTGTGTCAAAGAAACAAACTCATCTCGAAGACGTTTGCATATGCTACGGGGCATATACTCCCACAAGAAAGCCTCAGAGAGCTAAGTCCAAGTCACTGGTGGGGATCCAGTTGGGTAGGAATCAAGATAAACTCTCTACCACCTCCTCGCTGCCATGTCTAGCTAATAAATAACAATGTCCACTCCACAAGAATTGAATATCCCTAAATTCCGTAACAGATCCTTGCAACTGGATAAGAAATCATAAGCATCCTCTCCAGGGGTCCTGGCAAATCTAGGTAGAGTCAATCTCAAATATCCGGCCAACATCTTCTGCTTTCCAAAGGACATAACGGGATAGGCTACTATCAATTGTAGGACTATTGGTGCTGACAGAACCTTTGACTTAGGCCCAACTGTTGTAGGCTGTGCCCCTAAATTAAGACCACTTTGTGTTGTTGGCTAAGCTCCCTTAGTTGGTGGATCACCAACTAACCCCAATAACTATACTGATATATCTCAAAGGACCAAAAAAGATATAAATTCAGGTGGATCCTGGGCTTCCCCTGTCCCACCTGCTGTTGTGGTGGTGGATATTTGAAGCTTTCTTAATCTCAAGAGATATAATAGGATCAGGTGATGGATCCCTTAACTGATCTAAAATAGGGGCTTCTGTTGTATCCTTCCCCTAACACTTGAGTTGAACTCAACTCCTAACCAAAACTCTAGCAGCAAGATTGGGGTTTTAGTTTCTGGCTCCAAAACCTCGCGTCCTAGCTATTTACATAAAGAGTGAACCCAAAAAGATTAAAAACCAACTCAAACCCAACGCCCAGAAATGGATCAAGAAAATGAGATTTTTCCCTTAACATGATCCATAGCACCCTGAAGATATGATATAGATCTCTCCAAACTAATCTGCGGGACTTTACTAAACATCAGCTCCAATACCAATAATACCAGTGAAACCTAAGCTCTGATACCAAGCGCTCATGACCTGATATCTTAAGTCATGATGGGGCATAACTCATCCCACCAGTAGGCAAGCCAAGCGATAATCTAAAATTCTAGGTAACGTGCTAATATACAAAAACCATAAAAGATTGCATATAATGATAGCAGTATTAATAATAAGTTAAATTTAGAAAGGAAACATATATAATATATCAAAATGAGAGGAGGAACATGGACCAAATATACAAACGAATCCCTCCCAAGACTTGGTAAGGTCAGTACTAGAGCCACTATTAAAATACCTAGAGTACTAGACAGAATCTAAAATATACACAAAATATACAAGCAGCGTCGAGTATAAAAGACTAAACTAGTATTGATAGAGGAGGATCAACCTCAGGCGACAGTAAGCTAGCCTGCTCCAAGTCAGTACTGAAAGGTAGAAACCACGTCAACACCAATTACTATTACTCAAATTTTCATTAGGGAAAAGATGCAGAAGTGTAGTATGAGTACCAAAGAAATGAGTACTCAGTAGGCATCATCGACTGACTGAGATCAATACAGGGAAAGTTTAACTAAAATGTGTGGATGTGATCTACGTCAATGGTATATAGGGATAGAAAGGTAAACAACTATTGAGTAACATAAATATGATAAAAGAAATAAGTATAAATGACATAGAAAGATAAATAATACAGTAATAAAAGGCAAATCAAATATAACCTAACTGGACCCCATAAGCCCGCTAGGCATACTGAAGAAGACAATTAACCCAACCGTGCCTCCACAAGCTAGTGGGACACACAAGAAGTAATTAAATAAAATCAACATAAATAATACATAACAAACCCAATCCAAAGAAATCATAATAGTCATCCAGATGTGCACAGAGCTTGAACCGTCACTAATGGGTAGTAATGAGAGGCCAGGTGTTGGGTTCGAACCGGTAGCGATAGATAATAACAAGAGTCCATATGCCAGATTTGAACCAAAAATCATAGGTAATAATGAGAGGCCACATATATGATATACAAAAGAGCTCATACTCAGATGCGTACTCAAACTGGAACTCAGAAGAACCACAACTCCCAGAACAATAGTAATCAGTACCAAAACTCCCAATCATCATAACCAGATGCTGGACTCGAATAAAAAATCATAGTAACCACACCAAATTGTAAAATTAAAATCCAAACCATACCATAACAATTGCCAAAATGGTACCAAAATTTATAATTAATGACAGAAATAAAGTATATGCTGAACCTAAATCAAAACTAAAATAAAATTAAATAACCATTCACATGTCTTAATTAAAAAGGGGATGAATATAAGGTTCCACAACTTAATTCCATATTTTAAATTGATAGATGCTATATTATACAAAAAGATAACTTATCAATATTGACTAGAATGATACGCAAATTACAAGCACTTGTCCAAAACTAGCATAATAGTACATAATTATTGTAAAGAAGCTCAATTCGAAGGTAGGATAAGCCTAGCTTACCTAAACACCAAAGCTAAAAATCTCTTTGAAAAGCCTCTGAATAGTGCCCTACGAGAACCCGGAATTACCCAGAATTGAAGAATTGATGTCCTTTTGGGGACAATGTTTGATATAAAATATACTTAACCGAAATCACGTTTTCAACACATTTATATGTTAATTACTGATTTTAGTACTATTCTCATATCAAGAAGGAAAAATTTTCTAAGAACATGTATAGGTAGTATATATATAGGGAAACGTATATTCCCTAGCACAATGTAACAAGCTTCCTAAGCCACTTATGGATTATTGTCACTTAATCCGACAGTAATATAACTCTAAGATTATTCTAAACCACTAACCGACACTTAAGAGTACAAATGTCATGTAGGTAGACATTAATATTTATCAAATTAATCCCGTTATACATATACTCGGGTATTGTATATGTTCGTGGTAAAATAAATATAATATTTTGAATATACCATAATTAATAGAAAATTATTTCTAATAAAACCTCTATTATATAATAATATTATTTTAACATATTTAGATTCACTATCTCTGCTTAAAACATTAATAAGTAATAAAACTATTTATAAAGTAATCTAGATGTATTATAACTAAAGAATTATATCTACAACAAAAATATTTTGGAAAGGTAATAAATTATATTTCTTTCAAATGCTAGTTTAGATCAAATATTTGACAATATATTTGATATCACTGAAATTCTGAAATGAACCATCTTGAAATTGAACTATCAGTCTCAGTAAGTCATAATAAACTTGGGGCAGTTACAGTAAAGTTCTAAAAATGATAAATGTATTAAAACAAGGAAAATGACCATGAGGATCATTACAATAATCTAATCTAATATCATTTGTGGTAGGGGAAAGACTTACTGTGTTTGCTTTTATGTAGGAACCGATCAACCAATCCCCATTAGAATGTTTAAATAGTTACCAAACCAGATGATATTCTTAAAGTTTGATGGACCTACAAAATTTTGAAAGATAAAAGGATTATTATGACGCATATTCGTCACCTACCTTCACTTCTTGATATGGATGTTTGTTCTGAGATGATTCATGTGTTGACAAAATTGTAGGATGAAGACAACATGCTATTTCACTTTGGTGGAGTTGAATTGACCCCTAATATAGAATAAGTGGTAGATAGCTATGAAAGAGTTGATATGTGCAACAAAAAGAAAAGTGCACCTTACAACACTGTTAGTCCCGCTCATATAGAATCGTCAAAAGATCAAGGTTGCCTTTTGATCAAAGTTGATACCTGTTTAGAGAAGCTTGATGGGCCAAATATCCCTTTTTATGAGTTGTAATGTTTGGTTTAGGAAATTCAATTATTTTCAAAATTTCAGGGATAAATTTATGTTTGAGACAAAATGGAAGGATAGAAGGGCATTTGATTTTGTGATAAGGTTACTTGGAACTATGGTATTTTCACAAATACAAAATAGTTCTATTCATCAGAGCGTCATTAAGGTAACACAATGCCCTCTTTTATAGGGTGGAATGTGGAATGTCTAAGGTACTCCACACATTAGCTTCTATAATTGTTGCTTAAAATTGTCAAAAGAGGGTCCATTTCTTCCAAGGATGCATCTTATCTAGGAATGTTGGATGATGAAACATTTGATGAAATATTCTAGAGTGGAGAAAATGGACCACCTAACAAAGGTAAATATTTTGTCATCTCATAGCATTTGGTTGTCTCTAAAATTGTTTACAAGGGAAAAAGCTTCAGAATTTTGGTTCAAGTTATTGGGGGAATTAGGAGATCGCAACATCCAGTGGTCAATCAAATGCCTTTATCTAAGAAAATACATTATTCAAGTAAACAAATGGCCTTTTCTAGTACTTGTGGGACTTAGATGGACTTATCTTTATATTCCTATCAGAGTTCTCAGGCAGTTCAAAGTCAAGCAGGAAACACGACAAACTGATCTTGTGGCTAGATTCATCACCAAATATGGAGAAGGAGAGAGACTACTCAAGGACGTTATTACACAAGAGTAGAAAGAAAGAAAGAGTAAAAAAATCTCTTTCCTTATTAATTTTGAACCCAAGGTTAGTGATAGTCACAAAGAATGGTTGAAGAAGAACCTCGCAGAAACATTGGTATCCGACCCAAATGCGCCTACACAAATTGTTAATGTAGAATTAGAGCATTATATTTGGCTTCACAGAATTCAAGATACATTCCAAGCATCATATTTGGCTTCACAGGATTCAGGATACATTCCAAAAGCGACAATATATGGAGGATGCTTCAACCATACATCAATTGAGGGAAGAACTAAAGTGAGCCAGACAAAAGGCAGATGATAGTTGATGGTATTTTATCGATTCAGATGATTGGATGGTTTCCAAAATTGATAGTCTAGGGAGAATGGCCTATGAGAGTAGAGAAAAATTATATAGAAGTCACTTTATTGGTAATCCATATCTCATGTGGCATGAGATGGTCAAAGCTAAAAAAGAAACAACCAACGAGGGATCATCTTTAATAGTAGTGTTTTCTATTACTATCCCCTGTGTGGGACTATTTTTCTCACATTTTGTTTTCCTTTTCCCAAAAATTGTATCCCTCATTTGCTACTGAGGAGGTATTTATGCACTTTTAATATTTATGAAAATTATTTTAGGGGTTAATTGATTTGTTTTAAAAGGCATACACTTTCTTCAAACTCGTAGGGTCGCCCATCTAAGATGCACGGTTATTATAATATTGTACTATGATATAAGTATTTTATGTGTTTATATGCATTGTTTGGAACAAAATTAATTAATCCACTCTAATTTCCAGTAAGTTATAGAGCACCTCAAGGTAGAAATATACACCCACTGTACAAAAAACTGACCAAATACTCTGGGTCTCCCATGTTTTATTGAAAAGACCTCAACCATTCTTTATTAACTTTCTAAGATCTATTCCAATTATTTCACGACAATGTATCATGGACTCAAAAACAACTCAAATGAAAAAAGGGATAGTAGAGTTAGTCCAACAAGAGGAGGTGCTAAAGGCAGAGACCAAGAGAGTGATTATGAAGATTAATCAAACTAACATGGAAATTGCTAATGTCAAAAATTTAATTGCACAAGTAAAGGAGAATACTAAGCATAAGACCGAAGAGCCGACTGAAGTCCATGAGTAAGAAAGCATGGAGCAAGCCCGTATCTGAAAGTAAGAGATGACTACTAGCCTAAGCTAAAAGAAGACGTTGTTTGGCCAACTAGGATTAGGTTAGTAAGTGAAAAGATCATCCTCAAAGCTCATTTTAGAGGATATTCTAGGATCCCCAAGGCTATGACATTCTCAAAAGTTTATCAGACTCTAAAAGACATGGGAATCATCCACCCCGATCAGATAGAGGAATTTGGCTACCTTCCCAAATATACTAATAAGAAATTCTCCCACTATCCACATCAACCTGACCATACACATCAACCTGGCCATACCACCAATAAATGCATTACTATAAAAGCGAAAATTTGCAACATAATCCGCAATGGTAAGATAAGTAGCTTGCAGGGTCCACAAACTTTTCTCATATGCAATTATGTAAGCAAGGCATGCCCATCATTGAAGAGGCTCAAATTGACAAATATGACTTCACAAAGTTCAAAGAAACCTATCATGACATTTATTCAAAGCTCATACTTTCCAAGATCCTAGAGCCAGTGAAAAGAAAGCCGATCATGATGTCTAAAGCTTGGAAGAAATTCAATGAAGTTTATTAATATAATGAAGGGGGAGGGGCAATGAGTTAGTGGTTTGTTATGCTTTTAAGATGGAGCTAGAGATCCTAGTCGAGACTGAAGGGGTCGAGTGAGATTTTTTACCCCTCCACCCTTATAAAATCATGAGTTGGAGGAAATAGAATGAAGCAAGAATGCCCGGACTTATCCAGGAGATAGTTGCTAGTTTTTTTTCTTTTGAAGTTCTGATTTCACATTTTTCCTAATGTAATGAATTTTAACAAGAATGTAAAGAAATAAAGTTTTTTCTCAACTACTCGAACTACGTAGGTCTTGGTTTCTCCTTGGAGAGATACTAGGCAGCCTCCTGGCCTTGACCATATCTTTAAAAACTCTATCATGTTTTATTTCAGCAAAAGAAGGCCTAAGATAATGAAGAAAAATATGTGTCAAAGTCAATCTTCCTGACAAAACTCACGCATCCCAAATCAATGAGAAAAATCCTATTTATTAAATTTTTTAGCTCAATGCTCCCATGGATTAATTTTCCTATGATGAGAACAACTTTATGTGTTTACTTCTTGTCAAATATCTTATATTATTTACCACTAATTGGATCTAACACATCGGTCTTTGAGTTGTTTTTACTTTATAGATAATAAAAATTACTCTGTATTGACATAAATTGGTTTAGCATCCTTAATTCACGCAGTCAAAAGCTCATAAAAGTCACATTTCCTAGCCATCATTCAAATATAATTGAAAGTAATGTAAATAATGGACTATCCATTAGGGATAATGTGATAGCAGAATAAAGGGAGATGATTGTCGAACTCATGAGAAAGATGGAAATGCTCTAAGAGGACATGAATTGTACTAGAGATTTGGCTAATGTATCCATCACCACTAATGCTCATTTCCCAGGAGGTCATGAGCCTTCACTCTAAATTCCTCCTCTCAATGCCCCTATTATAGGGAATCATCCAAGTAACACGCCATCTGCCACTACCTCCCAACTTCCCGCAAACCCTATTATCAATAATCCAATTGTTCATCAAACTCATACTCCATCCATCCAAAATGCCAAACAAGACAACAACCAAGATGATTACCATCCACAAAATACATCCCTAACTCCACAGATTCATTCCAAACTCCACAAAATCACTCTCAAATTCCTATAAATAACTCTTAAATTCCAAAAAATACCTATAACCCCTAAAATGTCCTCCCTACCTACAACCAGACTTATATTCATCTACAAAATCATGCTTCAAAATCATGCTTCAACATTCAAAAAATCTTCCACTACTATCCCAAATCCTTCTTATATTTGACCTGCATCTCCAACCACTTTTTATGTCATCATACTTCCTGATATCTATAACCCATTTTCCAATCATGAGGTATACCATAATGAAGAAAAAGAAAAGAAATAAAGTATTAAGCATGAAAAAACTGTTAAATGAAGAAATTATGAGGATTAAAAAGTCTCTTAGGATAATGGAAATGATGGCCTTAGTTATGATGATTTATGTGTCCATCCCAGTGTAAACCTACTAGAAGGATACAAGATCCCTAAATTAAAATATTCAACGGCACTAGAAATCACATGGTTTACTTCAGGAGATATTGTGACCAAATAGTTGGAATAGCAAGGAACAAGGCATTGCTAATGCACCTATTTTGTTGAAATTTAAGTAGCAAAGCTCTAGATTGGTTTACATCCAAGGAATTGAAAAAATAGTTTGGTTGATAGGCATTAGCCAAAGACTTTCTCGATAGGTTTGCATACAATGTAGAAATAGTCCTTGACCAATATTCACTAGACAAGATTAAGTTGAAAAGCAATGAGTATTTTTAGGACTATGCCTAGCACTGGAGGAAGGAAGTTGCTAAAGTAAAACGTCCAATGATTAAGGAAGAATTGGTGTCAGTGTTTTACCATACCTAAGAAGGAGAATTTTATACTAGAAAGGTATCGATGCTTCGTGTGACATTTACGGATTTAGTAAAGATCACCGAGTCACTAAAAGAAGGTATTCAAATGGGAAATATTATTAAGACTCCAACATCATTTGGGTTTTTTGGGTTCCCAAAGAAGAAAAGAGAAGATGTGACCTCAATATACACTAACTCTATTATAATATTGAAAAGAAAATTTAGACCTAGAAATACCCCTTCTTTTCCACCACCCCTAATTCCTCAATTCGTCCTTTATATCCAACCTCAATACCAAGATCCACAAAAAAATGTCTTACCTAATGTCAAGATCCACAACTAAATGTACTTCCCTAATACCAAGTTTCATAGCCAAATATCCTATCCTAACACCAAGTTCCACAACAAAATATCTTACCTCAATATCAAGATCAGGAAGAAAATTATTAGACTTATGTCCAAACCACCATCCCAAATCACCAAGCTAATGTCTAGGAACCTCTAAATTATCATCAAGTGCCTCCTTTGACCAACCAAAACAACTATAACCTCCCCCATCAGACTTTGAAAAGTAACTTCCTCAAAACTTCACACCACTGCTGAAAGTTATACTCAGCTCTTTAAAAGATAAAGAGCTGTCAATTATTTATAGCCTATCCAACCTAAACCATCAATATCAATTTTTGATTTTACCATGTCGATCACTCATGCCTATCACTCAGGAGAAATCAAACACATATCGAAGATTGCATTAACCTAAAGTATAAGATCAAAGACTTGATTGATCAAAAGTTCATTAATCTTCAATCACCAAAACAAAATGTCAACAGTAACCATTGCATAATCACGAGAGATCTATGGTTAACAAAATCAAAATAGAGGATGAACAAGAAGTTAACATGACTATCACTAAGGTTGATTTGAAAAAACCCAAGAAGATAGAAGGATTACATAATATATAAATAGTTGTTTCTACTTTAAGTATCAATAAAAGTCCCCCATTTGTGGTGATGACATCCCCAACTCTAGCAGATGCTCTGACATCACCCAAAAAAGAGTTTATTGTAGAGACTAGCGCCACCCATGGGATGACTTAGTCTGGATAGTGCTATATTCTCCAAAATTTAACCAAAAAGAATGATTCATATAAATTTACAATCACTAAAGGGAAGTTCAAAGAATTTTGGAGGCGTATACAACCAAAGAAATATTCAATTGTCAAGAATCTGTAAAAAACTTTGGCCCAAATTTCCGTGTGGGCATGATTAATGATTTCTCAATACCACCAATAAACTTATTGAAAGTCTTAGATAAAGAAAATGTGCCAACCAATATAAACATTAAAAATCTTACTACAATGATAGGTAATGTTGTGGGAAGTTAACACATATCATTCAGTGAGAAAGAGTTGCTATTTGGAGGCATAACACATAATAATGCCTTGCACATTACTATTAGTTGTCATGACCATGTGATCAATTACATACTAATAGATGACAGATCTTGTCTGAACATTTATATTCTTTACACATTGATTCAAATAGGTCACAACTTAAGAAAGATCTTTCAAAGTCATGTTAATGTACGAGCTTTCGATGGAGGACAGAGGGATACCATGGGAAAACTTTACTTATATATCTATATGGTCCCCATCAAATTCAACACTAAATTTCAGGTTATGGATATTAATCCTAGCTATAATCCACTTCTCGAGAGGCCATGGATTCATGGTGCTAGAGAAATTTCTTCACCTCTCCATTTATTGTTTAAGTTCATTTGGGAAGGCCACTAGGTGGTCATTCAAGGTGAAAGGATCCACTTGATCCACCCTAATAGTTATGTACCTGTGACTGAAGATAGTCCAAAGGGCAGTAATTTTTTACAGTGGAAATCGTGAATGTTGTGGAAAAAAATTCAATACCCTAGATGCCTATACCCTTTATCTATAAGATGATGGCGAATATCATGCTATGAAAAAAAAATAGATCTGCCTAAACCATTGCCACTCCAATACTAAGTCGTTCCCTGTACGTGAGATGTTGATAGGTGATGGTCTGGGAAATGGGATAGGAAATCTATTCTAAGGCTATAATGGGTATATTGGAAGATTTCCTAAAGGCTAGTTGGTTAAAAAAGGCTACACCTGTAGAGACCTTGCAGAATCATACCTATAATTCACCCATGACTCCTCGCCCGCTGTGGTAGATGAAAAGGAAATTTTTAGTAGTTTTAAAAATTGGTGATGATCTGGAGGAGGCCCCATGATCCACCTTTTTGTGCTTTAAATTTTCTCTTTGCATTTTCCTATTTTCAAAAAGGCATGGACCTATACTTGTGTGTGTTTTGAGCCATAGTTTGTTAACATTTCTCAAATTTAAATTAAAAGGCCTCCCTTTATATAGGAAACTATTTAAATTATGTTATTTTTCTTTTGAATTATCTTGTTATTATCTGGGTTTGTTAGTTTGTTTATTTCAGTAATAATAATTTAAAACCTACCAATGTCAAGTCATGTTATGTCAAGATCTAAATGAACAAAGTGAGGAAAATAATAATGAATAGAAAAGTTACTATGAGGAACAATTATCAAAATATATGGAAGAATTAGAAAACCATGAGAAAACTAACCTGGATGAACCCGAAGTAGTTAATCTTGGACATCATGGTGAAATTAAGGAGACGAGAATCAATGTTCACCTATCAGAGTCACAAAAAAGAGAACACATTTCCTTAATATAGGAGTGCATCAATATTTTGCTTGATCAGATGATAATATTCCAGGATAGAGAATCCACATTGTGTCGCATAATCTGGAAATCAATATACAGTTTTGTATAGTAAAGCAAAAATTATGAAAATTATATCAAGACTTAAGTTTGAATATTAAAGAATAAGTGATGAAGGAAATCCAGTCTAAGGTAGTGGAAGTAAAAAACTATCCAACATGGATAGACAATATTATTTTGATTCGTAAGAAAGATGGAAAAATTAGATTGTTTTTTTAATTATAGAGATTTAAATACTGTCAGTCCTAAAGATAATTTCCCATTGTCCAACATCCACATTCTCATGAGGTCAGAATCAACTTCAGAAATCAGAAGTTATGATAGAGTACAAATAGACTAAAGCCTTAACTATGTCAATGCTTTTCCAAAATTATGATATTGAGATCCCTAACACTGTTAGTGAGTTTCTAAGGATCCTTTATTTGATGTCCAACATAGTCACACATTAAGAGGAAGAGGCTCATTAAGCTAGCACATGATACAACTAACAGAGATCTTTTACAAGCTTTAACACAAGTTTCTCAAAACTAATTTTTTCAAAAACCTAACTATATTTTTAAAATCTATACATGTTTTCAACTTGACTAGTTTTCCCTTCCATCTATAGAAATGAAGAGTCAGGGTGGAAGTCCAGAAATGATAAGAGCACCCAAAAGATGGAAAAAAGCAAACCAAATATTGAAGGGGGTCAACATAGAATAGTTTCACACAAAACTAACAATTTCTTTGTGGATGCAAGAATCAAGGTACAAAATGGGCTCTCCTTTAAAAATCTACCAAATGGACCAAGAACCGCACCAAAGCATATACGACTCAAGAAGAGTATTTTTTATGGCCCCAAAGATGGATATACCATATTTAGGATCAAGGTCCTCTTTAATTATCTATCTTATTTCAATAGAACATGGATGACAAACAATGGTGGCTTATCCTCATTATGAATATTTTATTCTAATGTTTTTCTTAAAAGAGTCATTAGAGAAAGTGACTGTGTCTATGAAATGTTTACCTTGATCATGTTTACCTTGATCATAGGTATATTCAAAAGAGTTAGCACAATAATAAAGCGATCAAAAGGATCATCTGATAAGGAGAAAAGATAAATGTCTCTTTCAAATATGCCACGAGGCAAAAAAAATAGTACATGTAGAAAATCCAACACATTGATAAATAAACCTAGGTGAATCTTCTCATAAAAAATGCTAAGATGACCATCCCGAAAGAATCATTATATCTAATTTTATATCATTGTCGAGAGGGCCATTTCATTTAATTGCATATCATTATTTAGAGGTCCATGCCAAGAGGGTGATGTGCAATGGTTTCATGGCACTTTCGATGTTTAAAATTGAAAATTATGCAAATACTTAGGTCTTTTTTGTTAGATGAGATATATGTTTGTTTTGCAGGAATATAGGGTTTGGAGAAAAAGGGACAAAAAATTTGAGGTGTTATTGAGGATCCACTTATGAACCCACTTATGGGCCATAAGTGGAACTTATGTCCATCGTAAGTCCCTCCATAGGTTGCAAAAAATGATTCTCAAAGTTGGAGTTATTGTATGAGACTTATGAAGGAAACCTAAGGGGCATAAATGGCACCTGAAACCCTTGTAGAAACCCCGTAGGTGGATGATTTGAAGCTTGAATTTTCCTTTGAGACCTACGAACCCACCTAGGGACTGTAGGTAGAAACTACGACCCATAAGTGTGTCTGTAGGTTGGTGCCGACTTAGTTTTGGTTAGCATTTTTAGGTTTTTGATGTATCCTATCAATACCCCATTGACGTTTTCTTATTAGTTTATGATAATGATCAACTTACTCCATGATTTATGGGTGAGGAGATTGTTTTCAAGTATATTAACCCAACTTGAGTTGGGGTCAAATCCTTGAGGAGTGGAATTAGCCTTCAAATCCTATGGGTGTTAATTGCTACTAAAGATGTACTCATAATGTAAACAAAATAAAATACATGAATTAAAATGGGGGTTAGTTGGTTTGGAAAGTTGTTTTACAAAAATCTACTCAAACTACCAACTAAGAGCAACAAATGTGGATAAGATTTCAATATGAGACAAGTGATGGCATTATGTCTTCCTAGGGTCAAATAATGCATAAATTCATGATAATCAAGTGCAAATGCTAGTTAATGACTATGTGGTTAAGCTAGGTTAGGGGTTTTGATGTTAGTTTTTGAATGAAGAACAAAAAATATCACCCATGGATCCTTTTGGATACCCTATAGGTGTGGAAAATACATCTACCCAAAACCTCAATTAAGCCTCCCTATTTCTATGAGGATGCCCAAGATCTAGCAAATTCTCAATACACGCTTATTTCTAAGATAATGAAAAGGGAATAAGCTACATCTAATTATTGTTCACTAATATCTCGTCACCCATATCTCTCTTTCACGGATGATTTAGGATCCATAAGCATACTCACATCTCTTTTTCAAGGATAATGTGAGAGATTTTTGAAATTTGGGTTTTCACCCATAAATTCCCACTCAACAACCAAGCATTAGTAAAACCCACCATCATCAACCAAGATTCTACACTTAATGATCAAAACCCACACATAATTTCACCCTATTTCAACATAATTCCAAGATAAATTTTTAGCTACTAATGAAGTTAGGGAAAAAATATACCAAAATGATCATCAATGCTTCCATTGAAGATGCAAACAAGATTATTCTAAAATTTAACTTCAATTTCAACTAAACTTATTTAGAAAATCAACCACAATATTCTTGCCCAAATTAGTAGGGTTTTTCAAAGCAAAAAATTCAAAAACTATTTAGAGATATCCAAAAAATGAAAGGGTTTTCATCCTACAAAGAATTAGATCTAGCTATATGAAATGATAAATCTGCCTTAGGCAATCGCTATCGTCAGAGTTTGATCGCAATTGAGGCTCTCATGATTGTGGTGAGACCATCGCTATCGCCATATTAAATATTCTTGACTTGTCACAATAGCAACACTCAGACCATGATTACGGTAACTGAGGGTCAATTCCTGCTCAAGCTTTTTTCCAGCTTTTGCACTAGCTTTTCCCTTTTTGATCTCTTTTCAGCTTATTTAACTTTTTTTCTTCCCATCACCTACATACCTGCAAAACATGAGAATTAGTGCATTAAACTAATAAAATCATCTCATTAACACCTTTAAATCATAGTAATGCACATAGTTTTTGATGTATATGAGTTGTAAATTTACCACTCATCAACACCCCAACTTATACCTTTGCTTGTCCTCAAACAACACCTACTGCTTACTCAATGAAATTATGCAATTATAAGCCTATTTATATGATCATATGACCACAATGACTTTAATCTATATTAATACCAATAAGTAGCTCACAAGCATGGTAAAATCTATTCTTATGACTCCCCTCAACATGAAATAAAATTTTCAAGAATGAAAACAACACTAAAGATAATTAATGCAACAATCACCAAATCTCTAGAGGTGTCTTCTTATCGATCACAACTCAACTATACTCCTTTGCCTCATTTTTCGAAAGATGACAATTTCACCCGCCTCAATTAGTCTACATGCCTCCTCACGAGAAGAAAATCCTACACACCAAATTATCTAATATTCAATAAGGGATTTAAGTAAAAAAACTCACTCTCGTAAAGTCTCTCTCAATGCTAACAAGTACCATACCATATGCTTGCCCTTATTATTAATCCCCACTATAATGAATACACTTGGTTGGAGATCTCGAAAAGCTTTTTTGAGCTTGTAATGTAGGTTCGGGAAAGGGTATGATATCATATGGGTACAAAGTGACTAGACCTTCCTTAAACATCTGCATCACACTGTTTAACCTAACTTTTGAAAATGGACCACTTCATTTGTTTCCAAAATTGATACATGCCTACTTTTGCTACCTTGATTTACCATCTCCTTGAAAGCATTTTCTTTTTGACTATTTCTTTTTCAATCCAAGCTATTCCTTCTTTTGATGATTTCTTTATTTTTTACTTTTTTAGTTTCTCTCTTTGCTTTAGGCATCCAGTAACAATGTCATGGCCTAAGGTCACTTATTCCAAAACTTACCATCCCAACTTAGGCATTTAGCCTCAAGTTTCATTTCCCAAATTCAAGGAGGGTAGGGTTCAAAAGAAGGATAAAATTCAAATGGTTCATAGCTTATAATGTTGTTGCTAAAGAAAGACTTGAAGGTTCAAAATGGGTAACTAATGATACTATTCTATGTATGGGTAGGCTATTTAGGGTAAAGGGGTTCCTATGTTCACAAATAATACCTAAAATCATTTCACCAACCAAGCATAATCACAATTATCCTTAAGATACTAATGGGGAAAGTTCTAGATGATGCAAGTATGAATGAGAGATACACAATTATGCTCACCATACAAAGCATACAAACATTTCAAGGAGTCTCAAATGTATTTCCTACTAAATAAAAATGGAAGCATTTACCATATATGACAAATTAAAGACTTTGGTGCCACAAAAAGAGGTAAAGAATTATCACAAAATTGTTCACGTCCATAGCCTTAGTTATCAAAATTTTTTGGACGGAGGGGGGTGTTTGCATTGCATTTTCATCATGCAAAATTTGCTATTGATGGCACCAAACCAAGCCGTCATCTTATATTTCGGCTTTCATGAGGGCAAGTCATATGGCTACTCAAACTTTACCATAGATGTAAGGGCGATCCCAGAACTCCAATGCTACAGGTACTTATACTTCCCCTGTATCTCTGGCATAGAACCCAACCACGATAACTTTCCCTTAAGAATATCATCACTCAATCTATCATAGGAAAAAGCTTATCCGACATTGTAACACCCTGTATTTCCCTAGCATAATCTAAGTCCCAATACATGAGTATTTGTATTTGAATTTTTTTGAAACACTCATTATTTTCTAGTTTAGAGCCATCCATTGCATATGAAATTAAATTAGCTTTCCAACAATATAAAATTCTCCCAAATCCGATAATCGAGTAAGAAGTTATGACAATTTTAAGTTTCAGTCATTAAATACCATCATTTTAACCTTTAGCACGTCATGGAGTAGGCTAATCTCCTATTTCATAAATTCCAGTGAGGGTCAATAATTTTGGCGCATCGCACCATAGGCCAACTTGACATTTGTCCATTTCCAGTGTAGTAACGTGTTACCCCCGTAACTCAAACTTCTAGGTCCCAATCAGTGAAGGACCATGATTTCCCTGCATCGCGCCACAGACCAGTTTCTTAGTTGTCCAATTCTAGTGACACATCACGATAGCGCTGCATCGCACCAGCCCAGAAAATTGGGATTTTCAGTGTGTTCCGAGTTTTAATTCCAAGGGCTTTTAAGTACTTTTCCCTTAACCCAGTCAACCCCAAACAAAAAATTAAGTCCCTGATAACCTAATTGGGCATTATTCTAATCAATTTTTCCCAAAATCAAGAACATTCTCTCAATTAGCAAAACCCGAACCCTTAAGAATCAAGGTCAAATCTCAAGAACTCTCCATCAATCCTTCAAAATTCATCTTCCCAGGTTTGTTAGATGTTCATCCATGGAGTCTAAGTATCTATTTTAATTACAAACCTATCATCTTTTCAAGTTAGTTGATTTAAATTGTGATTTCACCCATGAATCTCCATGTACTATTGATTTTATACCACGATTCAATAAAATTATTGTTCTTATCCAATTCTCCATGTTTTAATATTATTATTACTAGATTAAACTATAATTTAATACTATTATGTCAAATTCAAGCTATTTCTATAAGTTTCATGACATTTCTATGATTGTTTTAAACCATGAACTAAAAGTATTTGATAAAATGCCTACAAGAGCGATGGATTTAATAAAAGCCTTCATGCTTTGTCCCCCAAGCTTTAGTGTCTTTTCAGTATTGTTGTTTAGAGTCCTGGGGGTATTGAATACTCAAAAAACCATAGCTATTTATTTAGACTAGTCTTAGTACATTATAGAATAGTCTCCAAATTATAGTATGAGCATTATCAAAATAGTCAGATATCAATCATCAACCACAGAATAGTCTAGTATCTCAGTGTCTTTCAGTTAAGAGTAGGATTTAATACTGAGCGAGTGTAGGGATGGTGGCTTCCCTGTCAGTTAAGCAGAGTCATTAGTATCAGTTCCTATACTCCAGAACTACGTAGCCAACATAGGATATGGAAAGTCACCTATCAGATTAGGCTTGACTATCTCACAGGGGTCATCCATCAGTTCAGGCTTGACATCCTTAGTCCTCTGGAAATTATATCAGTCTAGTGAATCCACACAACCAATGTTAGTATTCGTGGCATGGTATTAAGACCCATCCAACCGGGGTTATAGGTTAGACCTCAATTAGCTTAGATTAGGGCATGTCGGTTAGATGATACCTCCCGCAGTCTCAGATATAGTCCTAGTTTAGTTATGTAGTCTTAGAGTTGTTTGACCAAAGCATACAAATATCAATATTTCATCAGTAATTCAATTTACAGATTTTACTCAGTCCATGTTATATGCTTGGTCATGCATCCTCAGGGTCTATAGATTTTTATGTATTTTCGGTATTTACAGACTCTCAGGCATATACAGTTTTTATGTGCTTTACATATATCTAGTATCTATAGGTTTCACGTCCTATACTCAGTACCTCATGCTTTACATATATATATATATTCAGATAGTTTATTACTCCTATTCATGGAACCTTGCATGTCAGTCTACCTTATTTTCCATACCAATACATTCAAAGTATTGATCGCATACCTTTTATTTTGTGATATGATATCTCATATCATAGGAGCTGATACTTAGTTCTCAGATCGTACCTAGATTCTCAGATTATCAGTAATACAATAGCAGTGGTGAGTCCTCATCATCCGAGGATAAATTATACTACTTCATGTCTTTATCTCAGTAATTAGTAGAGTTAGCTGGGGGACTATCCCATCAACTCACAGTATTCAGTCTAGAGGTTTATTAGACACTACAATTAGCTATTCAGATTATTCAACTTTCAATATTATGCCAGATTCATAATTCAATAGTCATTTCATTATTAAAACCTTATGGTATTTCAGTTATTCTTTTATATTCATGATTATATTATTCAATGCTTATAGCAGGTACCAGTTTATAGGTTAGCTTGTGGTCCCTCGGGACCGTAGGCACCATGTAACGACTAGGGGGTAGTCTCGGGTCATTACAAAATTGGCATCAGAGCCTAAGGTTTTAAAGTATCCTAGTAAGTCTGAAAGCCACGTCTAGTAGAGTCTTGTGCATGGGTATGTAGCACGCCACACTTATGGATGATAGGCTACAAGGAATTGAGGAAAAGTTTCCCTTCTTTCAGTATTTATGTCATGCAATTGAGCATGAGCTCAAGTTAAACTCTCAGTCTAATCCATTCCTTCCTCCCATTTACAAAACATGCCTTCTAAGATAAATGAAGAAGAACAAAAAGTCAGCCAGCCCCTCAACCTGTCCAGGCAGATCCTCTGGATGAGCATGTCTCTCACGAAGAATTCAAGATAGTGTTCACTACTCTAGCGAACTCTATAGCAGAATAAAATGAATGACCAACTGTTATTCCGGGCAACCTAGTAGCCAATACTGCTACCAGAATTCGAGACTTCACCAGGATGAATCCTCCTTCCTTCACGGGATCCAAGTTTGAAGAGTATCCATAGGAATTCTTAGATATGGTTCAATAGGTAACGGATGCTATAGGGGTGACGTGTAGTTTGAGTGCCAAGGTGGCTGCCTATCAATCATAGGATGTAGCCCATACTTGGTTCAAGCAATAGAAAGTTAATAGAGGTGTTGATGCAGGGCCTATAGAATGGGAAGAATTTACCATAGTTTTCTTGGATAGATTCTTTCCATTAGAGTTGAGAAAGGCCAAGGTGTTAAAATTTATTAATTTAAGGCAAGACAACATAAGCATGAAGAAGTATTCTCTCAAGTTCACTTAGCTAGCTAGATATGTTCTTTATGTGGTAACTGAAAGTAGGTCTAAGATGAGTAAGTTTGTGTCTGGTGTGTCTGATAGTATGGTCAAGAAATGTAGGACCGCAATGCTGGTTAGTGAGATAGACTTGTCTAAACTGATGGTCCATGCCCAACAGATAGAGAAGCAGAAGATAAAAGAGAGGGAGAGAGAAAACAAGAGAGATAGGATAGATAGTTTTAATTTCAATCAGCTAAAGTCAGAGGGTGGTAACCGTACTCAGTTTTATTAGAAGTCTTCAGCCCCAATGCCCTCTTTAGCCAGTGACACAGTACCCAAATTTAGAAATGAAAATAGGGATAGGGCACCAGGCTCTAAGTCCTAGGTCAATGTTAGCAGTGTTCATACCAATCCTTTATGTCAAATGTATGGCATACACCATCAGGGTGACTGTAGAGCAGGTAGTGATGTGTACTTTTTGTGTGCCAAGCCAGGACATCGAATTTGGGAGTGTTGGGTAGTTTTTCAAAAAGGTAAGGATACGTGGCAACATGTCCAGTTCCTTCAGTCATCAGTTTCATCCAACCACCCAACTCAATAGGGTGCCACTTCTAGTGCTATTAGTGGCCAGCGCCTGAGTAGATTATATGCTCTTCAGTCCTGCCAGGATCAGGAAAATTCTCCTAATGTAGTTACTGGTATGTTTCAAGTCTTTCACTTACATATTTATGCTTTACTAGACCCTCAAGCTTCTCTTTCTTTTATAACTCCATATATAGCCATCGATTTCAAAGTTATTCCTGAAACTCTAGCAGAGCTCTTTTTAGTTTCTACCCCAGTAGGTGTTTCCATTGTAGCCAGGCAGGTATACATGAACTATCCAGTAATAATGTCTTCAAAAGTTACCTCAGTTGATCTCATGGAGTTAGAGTGAAGGATTTTGACATCACTCTTGGCATGGATTGGATTCACTCATTCTATGTCTCTATTGATTGTAGAAACAAAATAGTTCATTTTCAGTTTCCAAATAAACCAGTCCTTGAATGGAGGGATAGTATACAGCTCTTACGGGTCAGTTAAGTTCTTACTTTAGAGCCAGAAAGATGATATCCAAGGGGTTTGTCTACCATCTTGTGCGAGTCAAAGACTCTATCTCAGAAACTCCTACTCTTAAGTCTGTTCCAGTGGTAAATGAATTCTCAAAAGTATTTCGTAATGATCGTCCTGGAGTTCCTCTAGAAAAGGAAATAGACTTCGGAATAGACCTTCTTCTAGATACTCAGCCTATATATATTCCACCATATAGAATGGCTCCAGCTAAACTCAAAGAGTTAAAAGAATAGTTAATGGGTCTCCTAGATAAGGGATTCATCAGACCCAGCGTCTCTCTGTGGGGAGCACCTATTCTAATCGTACGTAAGAAGGATGGTTCTCTTAGAATATATCTTGACTACCATCAGTTGAATAAGGTCACAGTTAGGAATAAATACCTACTTCCTAAAATCGATGACTTGTTTGACCAACTTTAGGATTTCAGTAACTTTTCCAAGATAGACATTAGATTAGACTATCATCAGCTTAGAGCCAGAGAACATGACATTTCAAAAACAACATTCTAAACCCGGTATGGTCATTTCAAATTTTTGGTCATGTCCTTTGGTCTTACGAATGCCCTGGAAGCCTTCATGGACTTGATGAACCAAGTTTTCAAATAGTACTTGGACATGTTCATCATAGCCTTCATCGATGACATTCTTGTTTACTTCCGTAACAAAAATGATCATGCAGACCATATCCGAATAGTGCTCCAGACTCTTAGAGCCCATCAGTTGTTTATTAAATTCGGCAAGTGTGAGTTCTGGATAAGATTAGTAGCTTTTCTTAGCCATATTATTTTTAGTGATGGCATTAGGGTTAATCCTCAAAAGACCGAGGCGGTGATAAACTTGCCTAGACCCATCTCTCCATCAGATATTAGGATTTTCTTGGGCTTGGATGGCTATTACCGATGGTTTGTTGAAGGTTTGTCTTCTATTGCATACCCCATGTCTAGATTGACTCAGAAGAAAGTTATGTTTCAGTGGTCAGATTTCTGTGAGAAGATTTTTCAAGAGTTGAAGACTCAACTCATCTCAGCCCCAATTCTTACTCTACCAGAAAGTTTCAATAGGTTTGTTGTGTACTGTGATACATCCAGAGTAGGTTTGGGTTGTGTCCTCATGCAAAGAGGTAAGTTCATAGCCTACACCTCCAGACAACTTAACCCTTATGAGAAAAATTATTCAACTCATGATCTAGATCTAACAACAATTATATTTGCCTATAAGATTTGGAGGCATTATTTGTATGGGGTGCATGTAGATGTGTTCACAGATCACAAAAGCCTCCAGTATGTGTTCTCTCAAAAATATTTAAATTTGTGTCAAAGAAGGTGGTTAGAATTATTGAAGGATTATGCCATGAGTGTTCTGTATCATCCAGGCAAGGCCAATATAGTGGCTGATGCTCTCAGTAGATTATCTATGGGTAGTGTTGCTCATGTTGAGGATGGTAAGAAGAAGTTAGCTCAATAGGTTCATTAGCTTGATCGACTAGGTGTTTGCTTAGTAGACTCAATAGAGGGTAGTGTGTGGGTACAGAGTAGCTCAAAATCATCTCTAGTTTCTGAGGTGTATGAAAAGTAAAATAGAGATCCCAGTCTAGTTATGTTGAAATAATCTGTCACAGATCAGAAAGTAGAGGTCTTCTCCCAAAGGGGAGATACTGTGTTGCGCTGTCAGGGTAGATTGTGTATGGATGGTGTAGATGATTTGGGGAAACAAATTCTTGCAGAAGCGCATAGTGCATGTCACTCTATTCATCCAGGGGCCACTAAGATGTACCACGATTTGTGGGAGATCTATTAGTGGAGTGGGATGAAGAGAGATATTACAGAGTTTGTAGCTAAGTAATCTACATGTCAACAAGTTAAGGCCGAACACTATAAGACTAGTGGGTCTATACAGGAGTTCAGTATTCCCATATAGAAATAGGAGGAAGTGAACATGGATTTTGTGATAGGTTTTCCTCATATCGGTCATCAGCATGATTCTATTTGGGTTATTAGAGATAGGATGACCAAATCAGGTCATTTCTTGCCTGTCCATACCTCTTATTCAGCCAAGGACTATGCTAATATCTATCTCAGAGAGTAGGTTTGGTTGCATGATGTTTCCTTAGCTATTATCTCCGATAGAGGTACTCAATTTACCTCTCACTTCTAGAAAGCATTCAAAAAGGGTCTTGGTACCCAAGTCCATCTCAGTACAACCTTACACCCTCAGACAGACGGTCAAGCAAAAAGGACAATTCAGACTCTTGAGGATATGCTGAGAGTATGCATTGTTGATTTCAAGGGTAGTTGTGATGACTATTTTCCTTTGATTGAATTTTCTTATAATAACAACTATCATTCTAGTATCCGTATGGCTCCATTTGAGGCTCTCTATGGTAGGAGATGTAGATCTCCAATTGGTTGGTTTGAAGTAGGTGAGGTTGCAGTAGTAGGGCCCAACTTGGTGTTTGAAGCACTAGAGAAGGTTCAGTTGATCAGAGAAAGGCTTAGGGCTTCCCAGAGCTGACAAAAATTGTATGCAGATATGAAGAGAAAGGATCTTGAGTTTGTGTAGGGGATTTTATGTACTTGAAAATATCTCCCATGAAGGGAGTGAGAAGGTTCGAAAAGAAGGGGAAACTCAGTCTCCGATATGTCGGTCCCTTCAAAATCCTTAGTCATTTTGGAAAGGTAGCTTACGAGTTTGATTTGCCTTCAGATTTAACCTCAGTACACCCTGTGTTCCATGTCTCGTTGTTGAAAAAGTGTATTGGTGATCCAGCTATAGTTGTTCCCTTAGAAAGTGTAGATATTCAAAACAGTTTTTCCTATGAGAAAGTTCCAGTCAAAATTCTTGATCATCAAGTAAGTAGACTAAGGAACAAAGAAGTTCAATTAGTTAAGGTTCTTTGGCAGAATCAGCCCGTTGAGGGAGCCACATAGGAAGTAGAAGAAGATATGCGGCCCAAGTACCCTCATCTTTTCTCAGTGAATCCAGATTCAGTATGAGGTACCAATCTTCTTAAGATTTTTCTCTATCATACTCAGTTTCAGCCGCACATCATGTTCATGTCATTCATGCATTCATGAATCAGTTCAGTCATGCATTCCATGCATCAGATATGTATATTCAGTATGTAAGCTCAGTCCATCAGTTTCATATTGTAACACCCCGTATTTTCCTAACATAATATAAGTTCGAATATGTGAGTATTCATATATGAAATTTTTGAAACACTCAATTTTTTCTAGTTTTGAGAGTACCATTACGTAGGAAATTCAATTAGCTTTCCAACAATATAAAATTTGCCCAAATACGATAACTGGGCAAGATGTTATGGCGATTTTAAGTTTCAGTCATTAAACACCATCATTTTAACCTTTAGTGCATCACGGAGCAGGACAATCTCCTATTTGGTAAATTCCTGTGCGGGCCCACGATTCTGGCGCATCGTGCCATAGGCTAACTTATCATTTGTCCATTTCCAGTGTCATAGCGCGGTACCCCCGCATCGCGGTGAACTTCTAGGTCCCAATTAGTGAATGACTGCGATTTCCCTGCGTCGCGCCACAGACTAGTTTCCCAGTTGTCCAATTCAAGTGAGATGGTGCGATATCGTTGCATCGCGTTACACCAGCCTAGGAAATTGGGATTATCAGTCCATTTTGAGTTTTAGTTCCAAGGGATTTTAAGTACTTTTCCCTTAACCTAGTCAACCCCAAACACAAAATTAAGTCCCTAATAACCTAATTGGGCATCATTCTAATAAATTTTTCCATAAAATAAAGAACATTCTCCCAATTAGCAAAACCCTAACCCTTACGAATAAAGGTCAAATCTTAAGAACTCTTCATCAATCCTTCCAAATTCATCATCCCAGGTATGTTATATGTTCATCCATGGAGTCCAAGTATCCGTTTTAGTTACAAATCTATCATCTTTTCAAGTTAATTGATTTAAATTATAATTTCACCCATGAATCTCCATGTACTATTGATTTTATACCATGATTCAATTAAATTATTATTGTTATCCAATCCTCCATGTTTTAATATTATTATTACTAGATTAAACCATGATTTAATACTATTATGTCAAATTCATGCTATTTTTATAAGTTTCATGATATTCCTATGATTATTTTAAACCATGAATTACAAGTGTTTGATAAAATGCCTATAAGAGTGATGGGTTTAATAAAAGCCTTCATTCTTTGTCCCCCAAGATTTAGTGTCTTTTCAGTATTGTGTTTTGAGTCCTGGGGGTATTGAATACCTGAAAAACCATAGCTATTTATTTAGTCTAGTCTCAGTACCATACAAAATAGTCTCTAGATTATACTACGAGCATTATCAGAATAGTCAGATATCAGTCATTAAACTCAGAACAGTCTAGTATCTCAGTGTCTTTCAGTTGGGAGTAGGATTTAGCACCGAGCGAGTGTAGGGATGACGGATTACCCGTCAGATAGGTAGAGTGTTTGGTAGCAGTCCCTATACTTCAAACTATGTAGCCAACTTAGGATATAGGAAGTCACCCATCAGATTAGGCTTGAATATCTTACAGGGGTCACCTGTCAGTTCAGGCTTTACACCCTTAGTCCTTTAGACATTATATCAGTCTAGTGGATCCACACAACCAATGTTAGTACCCGTGGCATGGTATTAACTCCCATCCAACTGGGGTTACTGGTTGGACCCCGATTAGCTCAGATTAGGGCATGTCAGTTTAATGATACCTCCCACAATCTCAGATATAGTCCCAGTTCATTTATGCAGTCTTAAAGTTGTTTGATCAAAGCATACAAATATCAGTATTTTGTCAGTAATTTAGTTTACAAATTTTACTCGGTCTATGTTATATGCTTGGTCATGCATCCTCAAGTTCTACAAATTTTCATGTATTTTCAGTATTTACTGATTCTCATGCATATATAGTTTTTACATGCTTTACATATCTCTAGTATCTATAGGTTTCACGTCTTATACTCAGTACATCATGCTTTACACGTATAATCAGATAGTTTATTACTCTTATTCATGAAACCTGGCATGTCAGTCTACCTTATTTAACATACCAGTATATTCAAAGTACTGATCGCATACTGTTTTTTTGCGCTATTATGTCTCATATCATTGGTGCTAACGCTCAGTTCCCAGATCACACCTAGATTCTCAAATTATCAGCAGTACAGTAGAAGTGGTGAGTCCTTATCATCCGAGGACAAATTATATTACTTCATGTCTTTATCTCTGTAGTTAGTAGAGTTAGTTGGGGGCTTATCCCATCAACTCACAATATTCAGTTTAGAGGTTTTCCAGACACTACAGTTAGCTATTCAGAATTTTCAGATTTCAGTATTATGCAAGATTCATAATTCAGTAGTTGTTTCATTGGCATTTCAGTTATTCTTCTGCATTCATGATTATGTTATTTAGTGCTCGCAGAAGGTACCAGCTCATGGGTTAGCTTATGGTCTCTTGGGACTGTAAGCACCGTTTAATGACTAGAGGGTAGTCTCAGGTCATTACAGACATCATCATAAGCAAAACAAAGATGAAATAAAAATTTAAAAATGAAATAAAGCAACTAATCCATGAAATGTGAGCACCATCAGAGTGTCTGGATATTACAACACAGAATAAAAATAAAAATCATCTAAATAAACGTAAAAAACATCCATAAATATCTCAATAATACTGACCAAATAAATGAATATGGAGATGATCACCTCAAACTAAAAGCTTGCAGTGTCCTCACTCATAATCAAGAATGCATAAAGTCAGTAAAAAGGGTGATCTCTGTAACCGCATCAAGAATTTTTGTCTCTGTCAGTCTCTGCATCACCTCTAGCATTATATGAGCATGACCACTCAATCAGTGCCTCTTTATTAGTATCAACTTCTGGAGAAGGCAGTCTGTCTTTGGGTTTCAGGACCTTCCAAAGGCCCTTTATCCACTTCCACATCTTCGTGAAAAACTTGTCTCTCTTCTTTTCCATCTTTTTATGTGAGTCCCTGAGCTCCCTGTGCAAATGTGCTAGCAAGGAGTAGGACCTTTCAATCTTAGAAATAATTCCCCCCATCTTTTTCTAGTCCTTCAAATATATCTCATAGTCAGATCAAGCAATATAGGAGTGGCGGGTAGTGGAAGACTTTCCCAGCCCCTGAGGGAGCTTGGACACTAGATCTTTGATAACTCTCATTTGATCAGAGATCTCATCAAATGGCCATATTTTGGATGACATGTATGAATCCACACAATCATTCACTAATATCCCCAAGTTAACCTTCCTCTTCTTATTCTTCCCAAGAGCTCCCTCTCCTTGGATCTTTAGTGGGTAATATGAGTCTTGGGAGAGACCAAACTATATTTTGGGAACTAATCAACCTTAGATATCCTACACAACTCAGTGGTAAATGATGAAAAGAAAAGCATGGACCCTCCTTTATTCCTTAATGTTGAATCTCCATGAGCACAAACCAACCAATAATCAGAGGAATGTTGACCATGAGGCAGGCCACTATATGAGCACTCATAGTTAGGACATTCGTCAAGTTAGTGGAGGGGGAGACTCTGCTACAAATAATGGTCAGCCAGGTCCTTACTTCGCCTATAAATTCACTCATCAGAATCCCCGTCTTAGTGGTGGCCTATGAGACCCCTCTTCCCAGGCGTAAATGCTCAGCCAACCAGCTCCCAAGAGCAAAATACTTAGCCTCATAATCAGTCATGTAAATATTATCCAACCCATAAACTCCATTTATCTGCTTAGCCCCAAAACGAACCTCTTTTCCCCTAATCATCACCATTGGGTTTGGGATAAAGAGATTCACTATGCTGAGATTGGCATAAAACTCCCTTACCTAGTGCTTATTTTCTCGGCATGGTTTAGGGGAAAATAAAATTCATCACATGTTTTACTGACTGTCATAGAAGTTCAAGAGTTTCTTGGGCACCTTCTCCAGAGCATTAGCTTTTTTCGCATGAGATCCTTAAGTATGTCGCCTCACATTCCAAGGCCATGAAATAGTTTTTATCATAGGCTACTATTTGGTACCAAAGAGTCACACAAGGCATTAGTTCATAACTAGTTAACTTGATTGAACTGAGGGAAGGGCTTATGGGACATGGGCAGGCTTACAAATTTAAAACTAGAGATTTGGACCAGCCTATCAGACTGGTCTTAGTTATTATAATTGCGGTTTTTCTAGATCATGATTTCAATTACTAAGTCTGATCAAAATAATGCTCTCAGTTATTACGATTGGGATGACAGGTTTGAAATTATGTTACCATAATCACAACCCTTATACCGAGATCGTGATAACTAAGGAAAGCCTGATCAACTTCTTAGTCTACTAAATTTCAAATTTCATTTCCCATTTGTGTTCCACATCAAAGATTTTACACTCTAAATATGAAACATAGTCCCTATGTGTTCAATTACGCCCTCAGAACATGTGAAAACAATTAAGGAATTTGTTTGGCATTTAATAAAACACTTGGTGCACACACTCTAATTCTATCATTTTGAATAAGTTTGGGTACTCAAGACTTCCTTAACTATGTGCACACTAATAACCACAGCTAACCACACCGCACAAGCACAATTAACATAAAGCTTTAACATTCAAAGAATAATTTTTTAGGCCAATCCTAAAACATGAATTCTAAGGCCTATACAAATGCATAAAAATGAATATGAAGAAAATACCGATTGAGAGATTTGAAAGTGATGCAATGCACAGTTTGGATGCCCAAAAAATAACCAAAATGGGTGCAAATTTCTCAAAAATTTGAAAAAGTTTGTAGGAGAGAATAGGTAAGGGATACGATTGTTCATCATTTAAAATGGTCGCGATCATAATTCCGATTGGGTGATCACAATCATGAAGCCCGTGTCATCATGATTGAGAACCCCATCCTATCGCGATCGTGATAATCGTGTCTATTTTTTGCTCCCTTATTTTCAACTATTCAACCAATTACTCAAATACACCACTCTTTCCCTTTTATCAACCTCATTCAAAACATCTCATAGTACTATAATTTCATGAATTAATCATAAACAAAAATGATATCTATTCTACAAGAGAAATTTAAAGGATATGGGCTACTTTTATGGAATTGATGGGTTGCCTCCCCTATGGTGCCTAATTTATCATTGCGGCACGACGTTCTTAAACTTTTAGGATGGATCTTTGAGGGATACATCTTCTCTTTCCTCATCTACAACATCAATGTAGGAAACCACTTGTAGTTCTATGGCTTGTTTGTTGGTCTTACATACTTGAAAGGACACCTCACCATTTTGGACTCAAAATTTCATTTATCTTGGATCCATATCAACAATAGCTCTTCGAATTTCAAGGAAAGGTCGGCCAAGGATAATACGTATCTCTTGGTCGATTTCACATTTGAGCACAATGAAGTTCGCCAGAAGAATGAAGGAATCCATCTTTACCAAAAACTTAAATAAAACTCCAACCAGTGTCTTGATAGACCCGTCCGCTATCCAAAGTTTCATTGTTTTTAGAGTAGGAGTGCCCAAACGAAATCTTTAATAGATTGTATTAGGCATGTGATTGATTCTTGCACCAAGGTCATACAAAGCTTTTTAAAACATGTGTGCCCTTTCGATGCAGGGGATTTACCCCGGGATCTTTTTTTTTCCGCTATAGCACTAGTCATGATAGCGCTACACCAATGGGTAACTTCAATGGTTTCACCATCAGCAAGTCATTTCTTTGTCATCAACTTGTTCATAAGCTTTGCATATCTCGGGATCTCTTAAATGACCTCTTGCAACGGGATATTAATTGAGAGATTGCTAAGCTTAGCTAGGCATGTCTTGAATTTGGCATTATCCTCCTTCTTTTTTAGCCTTTGAGGGAATGAAAGGGGAACTTTCATGGTAGGCAACGGATCACTTTGCGGTTCTGAATCCTCAATTACCATAGGATCTCCCTCTTCATCGACCATTTCTTTAATTATCATTGGTTTATTTTGATCCCCTTCTTAAGACTTTGGAGGCTCCTCATTTGAATCAACCACATGCTTTTTCTTCACATTTGTTTGTTTAGCATTGGTATCTTTTTCAACTCCACCATATGATGACCAAGGGTTTTGCCACTCCTAGTGACAATTGCCAATAACTGGGCATCATTTTTTGGATTCACAACAATATCTCTTGGAAGCCCCTCTTTTTATCTAGCATTAATTTGAGTGGAGATTTGTCCCATTTGAGTCTCTAATTATTTGATTGAGGAGGAGTGTGATACAACTGTTTGGTTGATTTGTAAAAAGTTATCTTTCAATTCTCAGACCATCTTGTCCGTACCCTCCACTCTTATCAAGATTCTTACTAACATATCCTCGATATTGAATTTTTCAAGATCAACAAAATTAGAATCCTTGCTCTTTACTCGATCATCGGGGCACATATCAATCATACTCTCTTTTTTTGTCCCTTAAATCATGATCTCTATCCCTATCATGCCATTTCTGTTCTCTTTTATTATTGGTCCAACCTTGGTTCTCAATTTGCCTTTGATTGGTTGGGAAAGAACCCACTGGATAGTTAGCTAAATATCTAATTTCTTCATCAAGCCTCTTTGCCTCTTCTTCATCATATCCCTTGGATGCCACAACATTCACCATTTTTGTGGGTTCACCCATCACATGTTTTGTTAGGAGCTCTAATTGCATCATTATTTTTGTCATGTTTTCCTTCCTCTCTTCTTCTTTATTTCTTTGCTCTTTATTAATATATGAGGTGGTAGGGGACCCTTTAGCTACCTTGGTATCTTAAATATAACACCCCTTATTTTGCTTTGTGATTTACTCAAACAAGTTAGAAGCCATATTATAAGATAACTTCACAAGTGAACCCCTGGCTGCATTACCCACCAAAGTTTTATTTAGTTGATCCAAAACCTAGTAAAAGATTTTGAGAAGCATCTTCTCCAGGACCTCGTGCTTGGGACATTGCATAATCTTTCCATTAAATCTCTCCCACACCTCATATAGAGGCTCTCCATTCAATTGATGAAAGTTTGTGATTTCATCATGCAATTGCAACATCATTGATGGTGGGAAGTATAGATCTAAGAAAGCAATGGTAAATTTTTCCCATGATATGATTGACCCAGTAGAAAGAGATCATAGCCACAATACTGTCTCACCTATTAAAGAAAATAAAAAGAGGTACAACCATATGGATTCTTGTGAGATGTGAGTAATGTCGAAAATGGCATAAATTTCCACAAAATTCTTCAACTACAAGTTGGGGTCTTCATGAGATCATCCCCCAAAGAGACCTTTTATTTGAAGCATGTGCAATATAACACTTGTGACATGGAATACACTATTCTCTTGATTAGGTGGGATACATATAGCACTCACACATCCAACATCATGAAGTTCCTCCTCATCATCAAAAGGCCTATCAAACGTCCTAACATTACTTGCATGGTCACTCAATGGGCCATGGACACTATTGAAATAATCTAAAAAGAATCAGAAACAACAACCAAAATAAATAACAACCACTACTGGTAAACCCAAAGCTATTACTAACACCACATAAGAAAAAACTATGTTTCACTCTCCGACAATAGTGCCATTTTGATAACGCTCAACTCACTCCATGATTTATGGCAAGGTGATGTTGTCAAGATATTAACCCAACTTGATATGGGGTCGAATCCTCGAGAAGTGGAATTATCCTTTAAATCTTATGGGTGTTAATAGCTACTAAAGATGTACCCATAATGTAAACAAAAGGAAATGCACAAATTAAAATGAGGGAGAGGTTGGTTAGTTTGGAAAGTTATTTTAACAAAATCTACTCAAACCTCCAACTAAGAGCAACAACTATGAATAAGATTTAAATATAGACAAGTGTTGGGATTATGTCTTCCTAGGGGCAAATAATGCATAGGTTCATGACAATCAGGTGAAAATGCTAGTTAATGACTATATGGGTAGGCTAGGTTAGGGGTTTTGATGATAGTTTTTCAAATAATCACCAAAAATATCACCCATGGATCCTTTCAAATACCACATGGGTGTGGCAAATACATCCACCCAAAACCTCAATTGGGCATCCTTATTTTTAGGAGGATGTCCAAGATCTAGCAAATTCTCAATACGCCCTTATTTCTAAGATAATGAAAAGGGAATAAGCTACATCTAACAACAGTTCACTAATACCTCATCAACCATAGCCCTCTTTCAAGGATTATTTAGGATCCATAAGCATACTCGCATCCCTCTTTCAAGGATGATGTGGGATTTTGGGAATTTGGGGGTTTTCACCCACAAATTCCCACTCAATAATAAAGCATTAGTAAAACCCATCATCATCAACCAAGATTCTACACTTAATAATCAAAACCCACACATAATTGCACCCTATTTCCATAGAATTCAAAGATAAATGTTTATCTACTCATGAAGTTAGGGAAAATAAGTATACCAAAATGATTATTTAATGCTTCCATTGGAGATGCAAACAGGAGTATTCTTCAATTTAACTTCAATTTCAAATAAACTCAATTAGAAAATCAACCACAATATTTTTGACCAAATTAGTAGGGTTTTTCAATGACAAAAACTTCAAAAATAAGTTGGAGATATCCAAAAAATAAAAGGGTTTTCATCCTATAGAAAATTGGATCCAGATGTGGAAAATGACAAATTTACACCTCAACTATTTTCTGCTCAATCGCGATCACTAAAGCTTGATCACGATTGTGGCTCCCGCGATCGCGGTGAGCCCATCGCAACTGTTATCTTGACTATTCTTGACTTTTCATGATCGCGCCTCTCAGAGCCGCGATTGCAGCAACTAAGGGTCGATTCCTGCTTAGGCATTTTCCTAGCTTTTTCACTAACTCTTCCTTTTAAATCTTTTTTTTCAACTCATTTCACTTATTTTCTTCCCATCACCTATATACTTGAAAATTATAGAAATTAGTGCATTTAAATGATAAATTCATCTCATTGACACCTTTAAATCATAGTAGTGTGCATCATTTTGGATGAATATGAGTGGTAAATTTACCACTCATTAGTTTATGCACTCTTTATACTTACAATAATATATTGATTCTGAGATATGATTTTGATCTTAGAATTCTTGTTCTTGATTTTACTATTTGAGATTTATTTGAGAATCTTGTTTTCATTCTTAATTTTTTGTACGATTATTTCTATGCTTTATATCATAGATTCTATAGGCGTTATTCCAAAAATGAGCGGCTAAACCTCTTAACCAGGGCTGTGGGAATCCTAATGGCATAAAGAAGTAGAAGAAGTGTAAAATCTTTCTTTTTGATGTTCTTTCCTAGATTGTGATTTTCTTTGATTTGGTTGCCTTTTAAATGACTTCACACATTAAGAACCTTCCTGTATTTGATGCTAACTCAAGAGAGAGGATGAGACTAGCAAAAAAATTACAACAGTAATTCGAAGCTATCAACTTTCATCTAATTAACTTGAGACCTAAAAGGATATAGTTAATCTAGGATATATGACAAGAGATAGCTATGCAATACTTTGAGACCCAAAAGGATATGCGTAAAATTCACCAAAGGTTGTCCATAGAAGGTTGGTGATATCTGACTCATTATATTCTGTAGGCAAGGCAATAAGATAATTTGATGAAGCACTATAAGTCTGAGGCGTTAGAAAGTCAGGGGGAACATAGTCCTTGTATTAATATTATATTGATTTACCCTAAAGTGATTAAAATTTGTTACTTCTACTATTGTTCCTACCAAACCTCCTCATTTATTTTCTGCTCTTTCTGACTACTTCAGTAAATTCATAATCGAGATTTAGCCTATTTATTGTGGGCTCGAATCCAACCTTTGTTGGGTTATCTATTTGAGATCAACCATATTATACTTTCTAGGAGGCATTTTTTGGGCGACGATAAGTTTTGGCATTGTTATCGGGGATTATGGTTATAGATTAATTGATTGAGGTTGTTAGTTTTTGATTTTCTACTGTTCTTGAGGTGTACTCTAGTGTATACCCCGTACTCGAAGTCAAGTCAATCCCTTGCATAGTGTTTATGAAATAGCCATGTAAACCATTGTGTGGTTATTAGCTGAAGAGAATGTGAGGTAGGAAAATTCCCATTGTCTAGTTCAAGAGGAGAGAGTGAGATAGGAAGAAGAGCGTCTAGCAGCACTCGACAAAGATAAAGCTAGAATACATAGAGCCCAACCACATCAATATTTACCAATTTCTGATAATCCAGAAGATAGACTTAAGGTATGTTGAGCCTTTTGAGATAGGACATATCATTCTTCTAGAGTTTCCCAAAGGGTAAAGTTTGACATTACGAGTGCTATGATTTATTGCTTAATTTGAAGCTGGTTTGCCTACTGATGATGCAAACATACACATCATAAATTTCATTGGGATTTACACTTCATATAATCTACCTAGGGTAAATTAGTAAGCATTGAGACTCAGGTTATGGTTAGGAAAACTACCTCATGGAATGAGTTGTAGACATAATTATTGGATAAATTTTCCCCATCTTCTAGAATGCTACAATTAAAGAATGAGATAAGATTTATAATTTTAGGCAATCACATTTAGAGTAATTGTACGAGACTTGGTTAAGTTTTAATAAGAAGTTGATGAATGTTCCTAATCACAGAATTTTAGGAAGGAATTTTCTTGAGATATTTTACAGAGCCTTGAATGGAAACACCAAAGTTATTGCTGAGACTATTACTGGTGGGGCTTTCATGAGCCTTTGTTGGGAGTTAGCTGTGGAAATCTTAGATTGAGTCTCTAAAACTAATCAATGGTAGCATACTTGGGTGGCAGAAAGAGGAGCTAATACTTATGCTATTAGTAGTTTTAATGAGCAGTGAGCCCTAGATGATATAGTACCTCAAGAGGTTGCACAACTGAGGATTGAGATTGGGTTACTTAGCAAACATTTTGCAAGTGTGGATGCAAAAAAGGTGAATATAATGGGCATGCGAGGTAAGTCCACTGGACATGATAATTCTAACTCTAAGATGGAGGCTAAGTATTTGGATAGAGAGATAATGGGTTTATGAGACAAGTTCCAATGGCCCAATCAAGACTCCTAGAAATCGAGGCAAGTCAATCAAGGTTGGAACTATTATAGGGACAAATATAGGGATATGAGAAGAGAGAGATAATGATAGAAGGAGAAATGATGATTATAAGGAGAAGAGTGATATATATATTCCATCGAGTAACCATGATACTAATTCAAGGATGGAAGAATTGCTTGCAAAGTTGGTTAAAGGTTTAGAGAATCAGGAGAGTTGCCTTAAAGAGATTAAGGTAGATATTTTAGGACTGACCTAAAAAGTATAATCAAATACTACTGTGATTAAGCATCTTGAGAAATAGTTTGGTCAGATGTCAGTTACTTTAAATCGATGTCAATCGGGCACTCTTCCAAGAAATACCATTTAAAATCCAAAGAATGCCAGTCACTACTTAGCCATCACCACTTAGAATAGTAAGGCTACTATTGATCCTCCTATGCTGGTAGTTAATTTGGTAAGAAATGATACGATAGACTTGATGATGCACCTAAAGCTAAAATTTAAAAGTTTATGACTGATGGTGAGACTTCACAGAAAAATGAGTTGAGAATGATATGGGAAATGGTAAGGATGTTGTACCAGTTTTAAAGACCATTCCATAACCTCATCCACCTTTTTATTAGAGGTTAAAGAAGAAGAATAAAGAAGGGAAATAGTAGAAATTTATGTCGATATTAAAAAAATTGTCAGTGACTATCCCTCTTATAGAAGTATTCGAGCAAATGCCTGGTTGTACAAAGTTTATGAAGGACTTAGTGATGAAGGGGTGAATAATGAATTTTGACCCCACTGATAATATCCACCATTTTAGTATTATTGCTTCTCAGCCTTTGGTTGAAAAGAAAGATAATCCAAGAGCTTTAACTAATCCTTGCACTATTGGGTCTATTAATTTTGTGTAAGCATTGTATGACTTGGGAGGTAGTGTTAATATGATGCCACTAGTTGTGTATACAAAATTAGGGTTGGGGTCACGTAAGCTGACGTCGATGAGATTATTAATGGCCGATCAAACTATGAAAAATAGGTTGGTGTTTTGTGTGAGGTTTTGGTGAAGGTAGCTTTCTTCATATTCCAAGTTGATTTTGTGATTCTTGACTGTGAGGTGGATTTTGATATTCTAATTATCTTGGAAAGTCCTTTTCTAGCCACAAGTATGGAACTAGTCGATATGGATACAGGACATGTAAAATTTAGGTTCAATGATGATCAAGTTACTTTCAATATGGGTCAGTCAATGGACAAAAAAAAGGCATGAGGGTGGTGTCTTTGATAGACACTACTGATGAAGATGATTGATTGCATCTATTAAAGAGAGACTTGGTGTAGAGGAGTTAATGACAATGATCATAAACTTTGACAGTGACAACATTATTAGAATGATAATATCGTGAACGCTCTTATCGGTAGAAGATCTTATACTTATGTTTAAAAAAATTTGGATTTGGACTTAAAGAGTAGAAAGCCTCCACCAGTTTAGCTAGCTATGGAGGAGCTAATGTTCTTGGAATTAAAGGCCATCCTTTCTCACTTTATTTATGTATTTTTGCGGTCAATAACACCTTGTAGATTATTATTGTTGTAGATACATAGGTTGAGATCTTGATCTCGGTATTGCAGAGATTTAAATGAGCCATTGGTTAGACCATCATGGATATTATCAAGATTTTACCCAAAATTTGTACATATAAGATTCACCTCTAACCAAAGTGTGTACCTAGAATTGAGCATCAGTCACTAAATCCACCTATGTAAGAGTTGGTGTAGAATGAGATCATCAAGTGGTTAGATGTAGGTGTGGTTAACCCTATTATCAACAACAAATGGGTAAGCCATGTTCAGTGTGTATAAAAAAAGGGTGGGATCAATATGGTCCTAAATAAGAAGAATAAGTTAGTTCCCATGAGACCCGTTATGGGATGGAGAGTTTGTATTATCAAAAGCTGAATACTTGGGCACAAAAGGATTACTTTCCTATGCTATTCATAGATAAAATGTTAGACTGTCTTTTAGATAGAGGATGGTATTATTTTTTGATGATTATTCGAGGTATAATCATATTTCTATTATCTCCGAAGACCAAGAGAATACCACTTTCATATGTCGATATGGTACGTTTATGTTCTAGAGGATGTCGTTCAAACTTTGTAATGCTCTCACCACCTTTCAACATTGTATGATATCCACCTTTTCTAATAAGGTGGAGGATACTATAGAGGTCTTTATAGATGATTTCTTGATTATGGGTGACTCTTTTGATGATTGTTTGGTCTATTTGGCAAATATGCTTTTGAGATATGAGGAGTGCAACTTGGTGTTAAATTGGGAGAAATGTCACTTTATGGTGAAAGAGGGAATAGTTTTGGGGCACAGGGTTTTGAAGAAGGGAATATAGGTAGTCATGGCTAAAATTAAGGTGATTGAAAAATTTACCCCACCTATTTCTGCCAAAAGTATTTCGAGTTTCTTGGGCCATGCAGGGTTATATAGGTGATTTATCAAGGATGTCTCTAAAATTTCAAACCCATTATACAAGTTATTAAAAAAGGAGGTGAAGTTTGTGTTTGATAATGCTTGTCTTAAGTCTTTTGAGTTTCTAAAAGAGAAGTTGATTTCAGCTTCTATCATTATGTCTCAAGATTGGACTCTTTTATTTTAAGTGATATAAGATGCTAGTGCTGTGGCCCTAGGAGTTGTCCTAGGCCAAAGACACGAGAAAATAACTCATCCCATCTATTAGCTAGTAAATCACTCAACCCTATATAGAAAAATTATATTACAACTAAGCAGGAGTTACTTGCGGTGGTTTTTGCTTTTATGAAATTTTGGTCTTATTTGATTTGGACCAAAGTCATAAGGCGTACTGATTATGCAGCTTTGATGTACCTTATGGAAAAGAAAGATGCAAAGCCTAGTTTTATTCAGTGAGTACTATTGTTGTAAGAATTCGATTTTGAGGTCAAGAATTGAAAGTATACAAAAAATTAGGTTGTAGACTATCTGTCCTGCCTAGAAGAAGAGACATTGCTCAAATTAAGGAATGAGCTTATGATTGATGATACTTTTCTAGATGAGCAGGTCATGGCAGTATAAGAAGACTTAATGCCCTGGTTTGCAGATTTTGCCAATTATTTGACAAGTGATCTCATCTAGGAGGACTTGTCATTTTAGAAACGAAAATGATTTATACATGAGGTACAAATTTTTTTTTGGGATGAGACTTTCTTAATTTGGGTGTGTGTTGATGGTGTGATTCAGAGGTGTATTCCCAAAGTTGAGATGATGCACATTCTTGAGGCCTGTCACTTATCTCTAATTAGGGGTTACCATGGTGGTACTCTATTGGTCCATATTATCTTATAGTATGGTTACTATTGGCTGACTATTTATAAAGATGCACATACTATGCTCGTGCCTGTGACCAATGCTATCATCAAGGAAATATGTCACCGAAGCACGAGCTCCCCATAATACCTATTCATGAGTTAGAGTTATTTGATGTATGGGTAATTGATTTCATAGGTCCGTTTGTGTATTTTTATAGTATGAAGTACATATTGGTGGCCGTTGACTATGTTTCTAAGGGGGTGGAAATGGTTGCTCTTCCCAATAATGAAGCTCGCAGTGTCACAATATTATTGAAAAAGAACACATTTTCTCAATTTGGTACTCCACGTGCTATAATTAGTGATGGTGGATCCCATTTTTACAATCATCTATTCGAGATCCTGCTTGAGAAGTATTATTGGAAACATAAGGTGGCAATAACTTACCATTCATAGATAAATAGGTAGGTTGAGGTGTTCAATCGTAAGATAAAGTCTATTTTGGTGAAGATTGTGAATGCCAACCGAATTGATTGGTTAAGAAATCTAGATGATTTACTTTGGGTTTATCTGATAGCTTTTAAAACTCTCGTAGGTTCCTCTCCATATTAGCTTGTGTATGGCAAGACATTCCACTTGCTAGTTGAACTTGAGCACAAGGCATTATAGGCGTTGAAGAAGCTATATTTTAAGTGGAGTAATGCTGCAAACCTGAGAATAAGTAAGATGAATAATTTGGATGAATTTTGTCTACGTTCTTATGAGAATTTTGCTTTGTAGAAGAAAAATATAAACTTGTACCATGACAAAAATATTGAGAAAAGGGCAATCCAACCTGGTGATATGGTCTTGTTATATAATTTGAGGCTTTACTTATTTCCTGGAAAGTTGAAGTCTAGATAGTATGGAACATTCACCATGGTTAGAGTATTTTCTCATGGCACAACTAAGAGAAAACGAGATGAAGAATACCCATTCAAGGTGAATGCCATCGTTTTAAGCACTATATGAGAAGGGGTTAACTGTTTTTGAGTTGAAATTGAGGTGACTGTTCTAGGCGCCTTAGTTTTTTCTTAGTTAAGCATCATGGTGTCTTTGTTTGTCTAATTTTCTTGAGGACATGCAAACATTCTAAGTTGAAGGTGTTGATATGCCATGGTTTTATGTAACTTTTGATGCTTAAAATAACAAATTATACAAGTACCTATGTCCTTTTTGTTAGATGTGATGTATTTTTGTGCTTGTTTTTCAGGAGAATAGAGTTAGGAGCAAAAGGGGAGAAAAAGAATTGACGTTTTGTAGAGGACCCACTTATGGGCCATAAGTGGGACTTACACCCATCATAATTCCTCTGTAGATTGAAGAAAAAGATTCTGAAAGTTGGACATTATGTCTGAGACTTATGAAGGCCTCCTAATGGACAAAAGTGGCACCTACAACCCTCATAGGTACCCCCGTAGTTGGATGATCTAAATTTGGAATTTTCCTCTGAGACTTACGAAGCCACCTAGGATTCGTAGGTAGTACCTTAAACCCATAAGTGGGTCTGTAGGTAGGTGCCGATTTATTTATCCTATTTTATTGGTTAGGATTTTTAGTTTTCTCATGTATCCTATAAATACCCCATTGATGTTTTGTTATTAGTTTATGCACTTTTTATACTTACAATAATATATTGGTTCTGCGGTATAATTTTGATGTTGAAATTCTTGTTCTTGATTTTACGATTTGAGGTTGATTTGAGAACATGGTTTTCATTCTTAATTTATTGTAAGGTTAGTTATATGCTTTCTATCATGAATTCTCTAGGTGTTCTTACAAACATGAGAGGCTAATCCTCTTAACTAGGGTCGTGGAAACCCTGATGTAATAACGAAGTAGAGAAAGTGCAAAGTATTACTTGATTGATGCTTTTCCATGTATTGTGAATTTCTTCAGAGTGATTGCCTTCTTAACAACTACCAACGTTAAGAACCTGCTTGTATTCGATACTAACTCGATAGAGAGGTTGAGACTAGGAAAAGAATATCACAACAGTAATTTAAAGCTATAAACCTTTATCTAATTAACTTGAGACCCAAAAAGAGATAGTAAATCAAGGATCTAGGACAAGGGTTAGTAAAGAGACACTTTGACAACCAAAAGAATATGAGTGAATTCACCAAAGGGTTTTGACAAATGGTTGGTGATACCTAAATTTTTAGATTATTCATACAAAGCATTAAGATAGTTTGGCGAAGCATGAAAAGTCTGCAGAGCTAGGAAGTCAGGAAAAACATAGTCCTAGTATTCATCTCATATTGATTTTAACCTAAACTGATTAAGATTTGTTACTTCTACTACTGTTCTCACTAAATCGTCTCATCTACTTCTGCACTTTCTGACTACTTTAGCAAATTTGTGATAGAAATTTGTCCTATTCCCTGTTGATTTGACCCCAACCTTCATTGGGTTCTTGATTTGACAGCGACCACATTATACTTTCTAGGAGGTGTAATTTTTGGGGACCTAAAACTTTATTTCACTCATATCCTTTTTGATCTTAGAGTGTCTTTTTACTAACCCTTGTCCTAGATCTCAGATTAACCATCTCCTTTTGGGTCTTAAGTTAATTAGATGAAGGTTTATAGCTTTAAATTACGGTTATGATATTCTTTTCCTAGTCTCAACCTCTATCTCGAGTTTGTGTTGAATAAAGGCAGGTTCTTAATGTCTGCAGTTGTTAAGAAGGCAATTAAATTGAAGGAAATCATAACACATGCAAGAACATCAATTAAGAAAGAATTTACACTTCCTCTACTTCGTTATTCCATCAAGGTTCTTACAACCCTAGTTAAGATGTTTGGCCACTCATGTTAACAAGAACACCTATGGAATTCGTGATAGCAAACATATGAATTATCTTACAATAAATTAAGAATAAAAACCAGATTCTTAAATTAATCTCAAATAGTAAAATCAAGAACAAGCATTCCAAGATCAAAATCATATCTCAAAATCAATATAATGTTTTAAGTATAAAAAGTGCATAAACTAATAACAAAACATCAATGAGGTATTTATAGAATACATCAGAAAGCTAAAAATCCTAACCAAAACAAAATAGGAAAACTAAGTCGGCACCTACCTACGGACCCACTTATGGGTCATAGGTACTACCTACAGACCCTAGGTGGGTTCGTAGGTATCAGAGTAAAATTTCAGCTTCTGATCATCCACCTACAAGGGTACCTACGAGGTTCGTAGGTTCTACTTACGCCCTATAAGTGGCCTTCATAACTCTCAGTACTAAACTTTAATCTTTCAAAACCTACTTCTGACACTTATGAAGCCACTTACAATGGTTGTAAGTGCCACTTATGGACCGTATGTGGGTCCGTAAGTGGCTTTCCCAACGTACTTCATCTCATTTTCTCCTCCTTTACTCCTAAACCTATTTTCTTTCAAAACAAATATATAAACATATCACATCTAACAAAAAGCACCTAAGTACTTGCATAATTTTTTATTTTAAGCATCAAAAGTTCCATGAAACCATGGTACAACAACACCCTCAACTTAGAATATTTGCATGTCCTCAGACAACTAACACATAACAAAGACTCTACGATGCTTAACTAAGAGAAACCTTAGTCACCTATAATAGTCAACTCAATTTTTAGCTTAAAAATTCTTATCCCCTCCTATTTCAAACTTTTCAAAACCGCTGTGTGGATCTATGTAGCACAAGAGTATGACACAAAGGAATCAAGTAATGGCAATACATTTTCAACAAACAATCAAGCAAATATGCAAGTTACACTATTCGAACAGATAAGCAGTTAAGAACACAACCCATGTACCCTCACAAAAAAAAAGTCCCAACTCTTATAGTATCATAATGCATGTTAATGCAAGAGACTATGTCAAGACACTAATTCTTACAAAATAAGTTCCAATTAATGTTCATAGAATACAATAGGGTTTCCCTTATTTTCTATACCTTAGTTTTTTAGACAGTTGGGCTATGATCACTATATGACTTTACTCGACTTGTAATGTAGGCTTAGGGGGAGGTATGGTACATTTAAGATTTAGTGGCTCGCCCTCCTTGACACTACACTTATTTTTTTGCTCCACTTCTTAACCATTTTTTTCTTTTAGTTCCCCCTTTTCTCCTTTCTTGATTTTTCGAATTGTCTGTGGTTTTCTTTATGTTTTTTATTTGTTCTTTTTTTCTTTTGATGTTTTTTATTTTTTTTGCTTTTCCCTCTCTCTTTTTTCCACCACTCTAACCTTAATTGTTTTTTATTTTGTACACACTCTTCTACATACCAAATTTTAACCATGCACCCCCATGATAACCACTTTCAACTTAAGAGATTTGGCTGAGTTGAGGTGCACAGTCCAAGGAGGGACCAGGGTCAAAACAGGTTCATTGTAATCAATTGGGAATATGAAAATATGATATCAATAAAATAGGTCAACTTAGGCTTAGATAAGGGATCAAGGAATGCTTATTCATATTTGGATGATTATTAAGGCTAAATGTAGAGTAAGTAAGAAATGACCTATCATGTCCTAACTATTTATCCTACAACATAGGCAAGACTAACTGGGCAAGGTCTTGATTAAATGCACAAAGGGAACTAAGTAGAGAACTCACACACATGGTACATGGTTATAGCATCAAATACTACCTATCTAGTTCATGAAAATTCTAGTGCTATAACAATTTTCACAATAGTCATACATATATTTACGTTACATAGTTCACAAAAATTTTGAAGTGGTATTATTTTTTTCAAAATACTTAAGAACAAATAAAATATGTCAACTTTCCTTAGGTTCCATATTTTTCTACTAATTAAACACAAACAAAACTTAACAAATATGATGACACAACTCAAAACACAAAACATAAAATATATACGATCTAAACATGCTGGTTCTACTAGGATACCATAGCCAAAAAAAAACACAATAAGAAAAACCCTCAGTAGTGGTATATCTTCACCCCAAGTAAAGACTATTCACTATCCCTAGTGCATAACTATAATGTAAAAATAAGGGATGAAGACATACTTGGGATGCTCTAGACAACCAAACCTGACTCGCCTTTCTCTAGGGCATAGCGTGGATCAATTGAAGGAGGTGGTGGTTATGCGTGACTAAATAAGGCACCCACTGCAATCTCATCATGCCTTCGCTCATCCATAAAACTCTGGACAAGCAACTCATGAGTGGCCCTTTTCGAGTCCTATTGAAAATCCATAGGCAGATCCTGTAAATCCTTTTATGACCTCTCTTGGCCCCAATAACTAGGGCACCTCATCCTTTATTTTGAATTTGGCAGCTGTGAGGGACAACTACAAGCTGCATAAGGTGTCAATCTACGGGTGTTGATAATTTTTGGGTTTGTTGTAAACACCTTGCATATTTAAGCAATTTGATGTGAATATTGTATAATTTTCCTGCAAGAGCTCAATTGTGTGTCAAGTGAATTATCTGTTTGATGTGTGGATATGCATTTTACATATGCAAAATCATTAAGATATTATTCATTTTCTCTACTTATGATTGATAATCTGATGAGAGGAATTCTCTTGACTAATTTTTATTTGAAATGATTATATGAACTAAAGAGATCAAATTTCATGTTAGGAGATTGGTGTAATAGTAGTGTAAAAGAGGGAATATGGCTCTCAGATAATAGGAGATTGGTGTAATGGTAGTGTAGGTATCTCCTTGCATAGTCTGAACAAGTCTGGTGCATAGACCTTCTGCAGTCGAGCACTCATTCGATTCTTAAAGTGTAAGACCCCATAAGATTCTAGGTTCATTTTAGCTTATTATTGCATGTATAAAGGGGCCCATGACTTAGAATATTTTACTAAGTGTTAGGAGTTAGGCATTTATAAATCCCTCAAACTTTGATGAATTTATTTTTAACCTTCCTAACATCGAAAATTTAGTTATTAAGTTGATTCATGAGTGGAGAAGTCAATAGTACATCTCGAGTGAGTTACTGAATTTTGGAAAAAGAGTAAGGGAATGTTTGAAACTCCAAAATAGTGGCTCAGGGAGATTATCCCTTGGAGATCGGCCCAGAGAGGTGCTCTACAGCCCGCGGTGCGCTGGCCAGTCTGGGCTGTGTAATTTTTGCAGTTTTGTTCTATATTTTAAGGGCAAATAAATCATTTTCCTTTCACTCAATAGGTCCATAACACGGGATTAAAGCCCCAAATAGCATAATTGCTCATATCTTTCACAAATCCCTTCAAGAACAAAACCCTAGGTTCATCAAGTTCAAGTCTAAGCTTTAAGAAATTTCCCACAACTCTCACAAATTCAATAACCAAGGTATGCTAGATGTTCATCCACGGGTTCCTTCCACTCTTGACGTTCAAGAATAATTTGAAAAAGTTAATTTATGTTCCATATGTTATGAATTGAGATTGTGTTCATGTATGTGTTGTTGTTAGGTTTAAACTAAGAATTAAATAATGTTCCATGTAAATAAACTAGTATGTATGTGGATTAATGTAACCTCTTATGTCAAACCCTTGAATTATTAGTGGAATGAGGTATTCATGAAATTCATGTGTAGTTTATTCTCATGTATAAGAATTGTGCTCCACAAGTGTTTTACAAAATGTTAATGTGAACGAAATGTGCATAGTGATCTATTTGTTATGCTTTTAAAGTTGTGATATGGTCCCATTGTCTCTGTTATCGAGTCCTGGGGGTATTGAATACCCAAAATTAGTTGTGTACTTTGTTTCAGTCATAATAGGATGATCCTTGTGGTATCCCGAATAGTCGCCTTCGGTTAGTTAATAGAATTAGTGCAATTCTAGTCCAGCTTAGTAAAGTCTAGTGATCAGTATCGATTCAGTTAGGAGTAGGATTCAACACTGAGCAAATCCTATGATGGGGGCATTCCTTCCATATTAGGGTTTGACCCCTAGTAGTAATCCCTGAGTTACAGAACTACGTAGCCTTCATAGGTTGATATGTCTTCCTGCTAGTCTAGGGTTGACATACCATTTATATCCTATGAGTCTTCCTGTAGATTAGGGTGACCCAGACATTGTTAATAACCCATGGAATGGTGCTAACTCCCTACTAACAGGGGTTACAGGTTGGACCCTAATTAGTCTACATTGGCGTATGTTGGTTAGATAAAAACTCCCACAGTTTCAACTTCAGTAATCATTTTAGAACTCAGTTCAATTCTTTTGTTTGACCATAGCTTTTAGTTATAGTTAATCAATTATTAGAATTTAGTACTACATTTCTAGACTATTTTAGATAAATGATATACGCTTGGTCTTGCACGTTCAACATCTTTAGTTTTTCATGTACTCTCATATAGTTACCTTATGTTACTCAGTTAATTATTATTATTACATGCATATAAATCCATGCATATTATCCTGACCTCATTTAGCATTCCAGTACATTCATACGTACTGACCGCATACTCATTTTCTTGCGCTATGATGTTTTATATCATAGGTTCAGACGCTTGGATTATCGATCGTCCTTAGCTCTTCCATCACATCAGCAGCAACAACCATGGTGAGTCCTCTTCTTTCGAGGATGAGTTATCTTCATTTTAGTATTATTAGTAATCTGGTTATTTAGTTAGTCAGATTTAGTTGGGGACATGTCCCATTGACTTCATTGTTAGAAAGTTAGAGGCTTTCAAACTAGTGCAGATAGTTGTTCAGTTTTCAGTTGTGATTGTCAGTTATTTTATCCGCATTTTCAGCATGTTTACAAATATTTAAACCTATATTTCAGTATTTTTTTAGTTGTTAAAAACCTTATGGAGTTTTAGTTTAACTTTCACATATGTTGTTATTAGTTTTATTCAGTGCTCATATTAGGTATCAACTCTTGGGTTAGCTTGTGGTCTCACTGGATCGTAAGCACCATGTAGCATCTAGGGTGTACTCCTGGGTTATTACAAACTTGGTATTAGAGCCTAAGGTTTTTAAAGCGTCCTACGGAGTTTGAAAGCCGCAAGTAGGGTCTTGTGCAAAGGTGTGTAGCGCGCCATACTTATGGGCAGAAAGCTTTCCCTTTTTGTAGTGTTCATATCATGCAAATGAGCATGAGCTCAAGTTAAATTCTTTATCTAATTCAAATTTTCCTTTCGTTTACAGAACATGCCTTTCAGAAATACTAACGGAAGAAGAACTAGGAACCAACTAGCACCTCTGCCCGTTTAGGAAAATCCCCTGAATGAGCATGTTTCTCATGTAGAATTTAGAGCAGTATTCACCACTCTATCCCACTCTATAGCAGCCCAAAATGTGCGGCCAGGTACTATTCAGGCCAACCTAGTGGCCAATATTACTGCAGCCAGGATTTAGGACTTTACCCGAATGAATCCTCCTTTATTTTTGGGGTCTAAGTCCGATGAGGACCCATATAAATTCTTGGGCATGGTTCAGAAGGTGAAAAATATTATAGGGCTATCTTCTAGTGAGATTACTGAATTAGCTACTTACCAGCTGCAAGATATAGCTCATACTTAGTTCAAGCAGTGGAAAAGCGATAGAGGTATAGATGCAGGACCTACAGAGTGGGAAGAGTTTTCTACTGCCTTCTTATATAGATTCTTCCTATTAGAGTTAAGGGAGGCTAAGGTGTTAGATTTTATTAATTTGAAACAGGGGAGAATAAGTGTGAAAGAGTATTTCCTCAAATTTACTCAGTTATCCAAGTATGCTCCTCATGTAGTGGTTGATAATAGGTCCAGGATGAGAAAATTTATGTTCGGGATATCTGATAGCGTTGTCAAGGAGTGTAGGACCATGATATTTATTAAATATAAGAACTTGTTGAGGTTGATGGTTTATATGCAGTAGATATAGGAGGAGAAGGTTAAGGAGCGGGAAAGGGAGAACAAGAGGGCTTGAATAGGTAGCTTTAATTTCACTCAACCAAAGTTAGAAGGGGTTAACCATCCTCAGTTTTTCCTTAAATCTTTAGTCCCAGCTTCGTCTTCAGCTAGTACTCCAATGCCTAAATTTAGAAATAACAGCAAGGATAAGGCGCCAGGATCTAAGTCTCAGAGTAGTGTGAACAATGCTTGAACAAATCCTCCCTGGCAGAAATATGGTAGGAACCATCAGTGTATTTGCAGTGCTGGCAGTGATGTATGTTTTGGGTGTGGTAAACAATATCATAGGATCAAAGAGTGTCCTTAGGAAGGTCTTCAGAGTTAACATAACCACCCCCAGCTCAATCTAGTCACCCATCTCAGCAGGGTGCCACTTCTAGTGCCACCAGTGGGCAGCGCCCAAATAGACTCTATGCACTTTAGTCCCGATAGGATCAGGAGAGTTCTCCTGATATGGTTACTGGTATGTTATAGGTTTTTCATTTACATGTTTATGCTTTACTTGATCCTAGAGCTTCTCTTTTTTTTGTTACCCATTGTATGGTGATCAACTTTGGAGTCGATCCCAAAATCTTAGTAGAACCTTTCTCAATATCTACCCCAGTGAGTGTCGATATTATAGCCTGGTAGGTATACCAGAATTTTTCGATCACGATTTCCCATAAAGTCACTTTAGTTGACCTTATAGAGTTGGAAATGACCGATTTTAATGTCATTCTCAGTATGGATTGGATCCATTCATGCTATGCTTCAAGCAATTATATAAATAGAGTTGTTCACTTTCAATTTCTGAATGAAATAGTCCTTCCGTGAAGGGGAAATACCACAACACTTAGGGATCAACTTGTTTCATGCCTTAGAGTGAGAAAAATGATATCGAAGGAAAGTGTCTATCATCTTGGTCGAGTCAAGGACTCTAGTCCTGAGACCCCTAATCTTGAGTCAACTCCATTAGAAAGGGAGTTTCTAGATGTGTTCCCTAAAGACCTTCCTGGAATTTTTCCTGAAAGGGAAATTAACTTCAAAATAGAACTTCTTCTAGATACTCAACCTATTTCTATTCTGCCATATAAAATGGCTCCAGCTGAACTCAATGAGCTAAAGGAATAGTTGAAGGACCACCTAGATAAGGGATTCATCAGGCCCAACATTTCCCATGGGGTGTACCAGTCCTATTCATATGTAAGAAAGAATATTCTTTTAGAATATGCATTGACTACCGTCATTTGAACAAAGTCACAATCAAGAATAAATACGCACTTCCTAGAATCGATGACTTATTTGACCAACTTCAGGGTGGCAGTTTCTTTTCTAAAATAGACCTTAGATTCGGCTATTATCAACTCAGAGTAAGAGAATGTGACATCTCAAAAATTGCTTTCCAAAATCAGTATGGTCACTTTGAATTTCTAGTCATGTCCTTTGGCCTCACAAACGCCCCAACAACCTTTATGGATTTGATTAACTGAGTGTTCAAACAATACTTAGACATGTTCGTCATAGTCTTCATAGATGACATCCTTGACTAATTCTGTACCAAAAATGATCATGCAGACCACCTCAGAATAGCAATATAGACTCTTAGAGCCCATCAATTGTTTGCCAAATTCAACAAGTGCAAATTTAGCTAAGTTCAGTAGATTTTCTTTGTCATATTATTTCTGGTGATGGCATTAGAGTTTACAATCAAAATATCAAAGTAGTAAGAAACTAGCCTAGACCCATCTCCCCATCATATATTAGGAGTTTCTTGGGTTTGGCTAGATATTATTGAAGGTTCGTTGAAGGGTTTTCATCTATTGAATCCCCCATGTCCAGATTGACTCAGAAAAAAGTTAAATTCCAGTGGTCAAATTCTTGTGAAAAGAGTTTCAAGAGTTAAAGACTCAGCTTACCTCAGCTTCACCTTTGACTTTGCTAGATGGTTCAGATGGGTTTATTGTTTATTAAGATACTTCCAGAGTTGGGTTGGGTTATGTTTCGATATAGAGAGGTAAGGATATAGCTTATGCCTATAGAAAGTTTAAAACTCATGAAAAGAATTACCCTACCTGGGATCTTGAGTTAGCAGCTGTGGTGTTTACCTTTAAAATTCTGAGGCATTATTTGTATGGAATGCATCTTGATATGTTTGCAGACCACAAAAACTTGCAGTATGTATTTTCACAGAAAGATTTGAATCTTCATTAGAGAAGGTGGCTAGAGTTGTTAAAAACTATGATATAAGTGTTTTGAATCATCCAAGAAAGACCAATGTAGTGGAAGATGCCCTGAGTAAATTATCTATGGGTAGTGTTGCTCATGTTGAGGGAGATAAGAAGAAACTAGTTTAGGAAGTTCATTAGCTTTCTAGACTGGGCGTCCGTTTGGTTGATTCAGCTGAGGGTAGTGTGTGGTGCAAAATAGTTTAGAATCTTCTTTGGTTGCTGATGTGAAAGAAAAATAGGATGTGGATCCTAGTTTGGTTAGGTTAAAGGAATCTATCAGAGTTCAGAAAGTAGAGATCTTTTTCCACTGTGTGTACCGTGTGTAGATGGATTAAGACAACAACTTCTTGCAAAAGTCCATGGTACGCATTACTCTATTCACCTAGGGGACACTAAGATGTACCATAATCTGTGGGAAATCTATTGGTGGAGTGGTATGAACAAGGATATTGCGAAGTTTGTAGCTAAGTGCTTTACATGTCAGCAGGTTAAGGTTGAGTACCTAAAGCCTAGTGGTTACATATAAGAGTTCAATATTCCCACTTGGAAGTGGGAATAAGTGAACATGGACTTTGTGACAGGTTTACCTCGTACTCATTATCAACATGACTCAATTTGAGTAATTGTGGACAGGATAACCAAATCAGCCCATTTCTTGCCAATCCATACTTCTTATTCAGCCGAGGACTATGCTATGCTCTACCTTAGAGTGTTGGTTAGATTTCTTGGAGTCTAGTTTTCTATCATTTCAGATAGAGGCACTCAGTTTACCTGTCACTTTTAGAAAGCCTTTCAGAAGGGTCTTGGTACCCAAGTCCATCTCAGTACAACTTTTCACCCTCAGATGGATGGCCAAGCAGAAAGGACCATTCAGACTTAAGAAGACATGTTGAGAGTGTGTGTCTTTAATTATAAAGGTGGCTGGGATGATAATTTACCTTTGATAGTTCGCATATAATAACATCAATCATTTTAGCATTCAGATGGCTCTATTTGAGGCTCTTTATGAGAGGAGATATAGATCTTCTATTTGTTGGTTTGAGGTAGGTGAGACTGCTTTGATAGGGCCTGAGTTAGTAAATGATATGTTGGATAATGTTCAGTTGATCAGAGAGAGGCTTAAGGTAGTCCAAAGCCAACGGAAATCTTACGCGGAGGTGAGGAGAAAAGATCTTGAGTTTGAGAGTAGAGTCTTTGTGTATCTGAAGATCACTCCCATGAAGGGACTGAAGAGGTTTGGAAAAAAGGAAAACTCAGACCCTGATATGTTGGCCCTTATAGAATTCTGAGCCATTTCAGAATGGTAGCCTATGAGCTTGATTTGCTTGCAGACTTAGCATTAGTGCACTCAATATTTCACGTCTCTTTGCTAAAGAAGTGTATTGGTGATCTAGAGATCGTAGTCCCCTTAGAAAGTGTAGATTTTTAGAATAGTCTCTCTTACAAAGACGTTCCAGTCAAAATCCTTTACCGATAGATCCGCAGAGTAAGGAACAAAGAAGTTCCCTTATTCATTGTGCTCTGGCAAACCCAGTCTATTGAGAAAGCTACGTTAGAAGCAGAAGTAGACATGCGAACCAAGTACCCTTACCTCTTCTTTGCAAACTAAGACTTATCCAAAGGGAACAGTCTTTCTTAGAATTATTCTGGTTCATCCTCAGTTCCTACTACATATCATTCTCATGTCATTCATGCATGCATGAATCAAATTGGTTATGTTCCATGTTTCAGATTCAGTTATGTTAGTTGTGTGTGTCATGGTAATCCTAGTTTCTTAGTGTTCTTAGCTTAACCAACCCCATTCGAGGACGAAGTTCCCAAGGGGGAGATATTGTAAGACCCCATAAGATCCTAGGTTCGTTTCAGCTCATTCTTGCATGTACAAGGGGTCCATGACTTAGAATATTTTACTAAGTGTTAGGACATAGTCATTTATATTTTACTAAGTGTTAGGACATAGTCATTTCTAAAGCCCTCAAACTTTGATGAATTTATTTTCAGCCTTCTTGACATTAGAAAGTTAGTTTTAAGTTGATTCATGCTCGGGGAAGTCAATAGTACATCTCAGAGTAGTTTCAGAATTTTCGAAAAAGAGTAAGAGTGTGTTTGAAACTCCAAAATAGTGGCTTAGGGCGATTAGCCCACGGTGCCTTGCCCAAAGCGGCACTCCAGAGCCCATAGTGCCCTGGCCATTCCGGTCCATGTAATTTTTTCATCTTTGTTCCGCATTTTAAGGGCAAATGGGTCATTTTACCTTCAGTCAATAGGTCTATAACATGGGATTAAAGCCTCAAATAGCATAATTACTCATCTTTTTCACAAATCCCCTCAAGGACAAAACCCTAGGTTCATCAAATTTAAGTCTAAGATTCAAGAAATCGCCCACAACTCTCACGAATTCAACAACCAAGGTATGTTATATGTTCATCTTTGGGTTCTTTCCACCCTTGGAGTTCAAGAATCTTTTAAAATCTAAATTTATGTTCCATATGTTATGAGTTGAGATTGTGTTCATGTATGTATTGTTGTTGGGTTTAAACTAAGAAATATAAGATGGTCCATGTAAATAAACTAGTATGTATATGGATTGATGTTACTTATCATATCAAACCCTTGAATTGTAAGTGGAATGTGGTAGTCATGATATTCATGCGTAGTTTATTCTCATATATAAGAATTGTGATCCCCAAGTGTTTGACAAAATGTTAATGTGAACGAAATGTGCATGGTTATTTATTTGTTATGCTTTTAAAGTTGTGATATGGTCCCATTGTCTTTGTTATCGAGTCCTGGGGGTATTGAATACCCGAAATTAGTTGTGTACTTTGTTCAGTAATAATAGGGTGATCCCTGTAGTATCCCGAATAGTAGCCTTCCATTAGTTAATAGAATTAGTGCGAGTCCAATCAAGCTTCATACAGTCTAGTGATCGGTATTGGTTTGGTTGGGAGTAGGATTCATCCCCGAACCTAGGTATGGGGTCATTCTTGCTAGATTAGGGTTTGACCCCTAGTAGTAATCCCTGAGTTACAGAACTACGTAGCCAGCGTAGGTTGATATGTCTTCCTGCCAGTCTAGGGTTGATATACGTATTTAATCCCATGAGTCTTCCTAGAAGATTAGGGTTGACCCAGACGTTGTTAGCAACCCGTGGCACGGTGCTAACACCCTTCCAACAGGGGTTACAGGCTGGACCCTAATCAGTCTACATTGGAGCATGCTGGGTAGATAAAAACTCCCATAATTTCAGTAATCAGTTTAGAACTCAGTTCAGTTCTTTTACTAGACTATAGCTTTCAGTTACAATTAATTAGTTATTAGAATTCAGTACTACAGCTCCAGACTATTTCAGATACACACTATTCACTTGGTCTTGTACCTTCAGCATCTTAAGTTTCGCATGTACTCTCACACAGTTACCTTATGTTACTTAGTTAATTATTATTATTACATGCATATAAACCCATGCATATTATCCAAACCTTATTTAGCATACCAGTACATTCAGACGTACTGAGCGCATACTCGTTTTCTTGAGGTATGGTGTTTTATATCATAGGTTCAGACACTAGGATTCCCGATCATCCTTAGATCATCCATCGCATCAGTAGTAGCAGCCATGGTGAGTCCTCTTTTTTCGAGGACGAGTTATCTTCCTTTCAACATTTTTTGTAGTCTGATTATTTAGTTAGCGGAGTTAGTTGGGGACATGTCCCATCAACTCCATTATCAGATAGTTAGAGTCTTTCAGACTAATACAGATAGTTGTTTAGTTTTCAGTTGTGATTTTCAAATATTTTATCCCTATTTTCAGCGTGGTTGTAAATTTTTTAAATTGTTATTTCAGTATTGTTTTTAGCTTTGTAAAACCTTATAGTGTTTCAGTTGAACTTCCGCATATGTTTTTATCAGTTTTATTCAGTGCTCACAGTAGGTACCAACTCATGGGTTAGCTTGTGGTCTCACGGGACTGTAAGCACCGTGTGGCGTCTAGGGTGTATTCCCGGGTCATTACATAAAGCTATATATATGGGCATACAACTCTCTAGTATACTCCTCCATGGTTTCCATCCTCTTCTTCTTAAATCTAGCCTTAGAAGCCTCAAAACTGGTCTAGACCCATGGTCGGATCTATTTGAAAAATATGGTTTACTTAGTCTCTATTTGGGTGTGGCACTTAGTCACCCTCTAATTTCGCTCAACTATCTATTATAATAAGTCACGCAGCACTCCAGTAATCCCAGTAGCTATCGGGCAAAGGACAAAGTGGTAGCCCCGTTTGGCTCAACAGTAGGATCCGTAGCTGGTACCTATGTACTCGTGGCCCCCTCTCCACCTATAGTTGTCATGGGCTCTACCCTTTGACCGCCCATATCAACATCAATACTCATATCCAACCTCTCAACAGGCTTGATCGAAATAGATGGCCCCTCAAAATGGGTCGTACCAAAAGACCGCGATGGATGCACTTTATGTACAAGGATCATATCGGCCGCATCCTTAATCAAGCTAATGTCTGCCATGTGGGTTAACTCAATCCGTCTTTCTACCTCTATAATTGGCAGAACTCTGGCTGCATCATACAACTGTTGTATCAGATAAGAGAAGAGAAAGGTGGTGGTCTCACTAAATTCTCTCACGTGGATCTTAGACCGGATCCATCTTGCAAAATCAATGTAATACTCAACAATCAAGCTAACAATCAAAATCATCCTGTACCACGTGATTATGCTATCCGTAGATGTCAGTCTCAACTTATGTCGTACCACAACCCACCAAAACTTTACTATAACGTGCAGTGATGACTTCTTGATCTCTCTCTTTTCCCTCAACCCATGGGGCATCTGTGCTAACTCTGCTATCTGTGTGGTGGTCCATCTAGCCAAATCCACTCTCAAATCTCTATTCTCTACATCCCTCATAGTGCACCTACTCTTTACAATATTTATACGATAATAAAACTCATCTATCATGTACGGCCCTATATAATATGGCCCAAATAATACTCGGTGGACAATTGCCTTAAAATGTTAACTCTAAATCCCTGACAAAAATATGGGTTAGCTGGGGCTGCTCAACTGCTCTACCCTTAGCTAGGGTAACTCAGTATATCATGGATGCATATGATTTATAAAATCTTGCACTAGATCCAGGCTGTATGAACTAAAGGGTTGAGTCATCCACCCCTACCAATATCTCATAAAAGAAGCTTGTAAGTCTGGAGCTCCTTCTAACCCAAATTACTCTATCCTGACATCTTCCACTATACTGTGTTATGGTTGACCATGCCCTATAATGAAATTATCTCTATCAATAAGTTATTTCATCCCCTATATACACCACCTTCACGGGATTTGAGCTATATGCACTATAGAGACATGTCTGGAGTCAGACTTCGATGCATCAGGTGGTGAAACTGTAAGCTGAGTACCATGAGCATAGGTTTAAGTACCCAGTGCCAATGATAATGATATATCCTATAGGACCTGAACTACATTAATACCCTCACCAGACTGGGGTGAAGTAGAGCTTGATGTAGACTCACTCTCAGCTGATCGGGATGCAAACTCCGACCTCTCCTCAAACTGGGAGCCAATTGCATCCTCCTCCCTAAATCTTATATTGATCCTGACTCGACCATCTTTTTTGAACTAGAATCTGATGTATCCTCTCCGTCCTTAGACTAAGGAGAGTGTGGTGGGAGCTAGTTCAGATTCTTTATTCGTGGCCTAGTTTGGATCACACGATATAGTGATTGTGGTGCCAGAGGCTGTGGTTATGTGAGCTGAGTACCCAACTCAGCAACAATTGTTGTAGTTGTAGCCTATCTCTTGATTGACCCAGAGTCTGTCATGGTACCAATGATGTGCTATTAGTGCTGAGGAGATACTCCTCAATAGAACAACCTTATTTAGGAGACTCGCCACATAGCCTAGACTGAACGCCCTTCTTTTGAGTAGCTTTTGGTGCCATAGAACCTTAAAAATAAGTTTTTAGTGGTTGAAATACAATACCGGAAATAACGAGAATTGAAAAAAAATTGACTACCCAAGGTTGGGGCTACCTGTGACCCCTACCTACGGGCCATTGGTAGCACTTACGGGGGTCGTAGGTGACACGACCGAACTAGGGCCTGGCCATATTGGGTATCCAAAGTCCAAATGGGATCGGAGACCACCCCCAATACGTATACCATTAACCTCCCTTCACCCTATGTTGGATGAATTCTAAACATATAACAAGATAAGATAACATTAATTTGATGACATAATAACAAGTCTACAATCAAAACCAAAATACACAACTAATCATCCAACCAGTACCAATGACAATACCAATACAAAATCTAACACTAATATCGATACCGTCCATGCCCATAGTAGTCTAACAAGGCCTCTAATCAAAATTAATGAAAATTCGGTCGGGACATGCCCCCAATCATAGCCAAAACCAAAACCAAAAGAATCAAAAGGACATAAAGAAATTCATAACATGAAATGGGGTCTTCTAAAGTACGGAAGCTTACCACTTCAATCCAACTCAAAAGTTATCCCCGAATTGCCAAATCACTGAGCAAGATGAGTAGAAATATGGCCGATTCATGCATTGCGTGGTAATACAGCATCCGAAGACGGTTAGCAGGGTGAATGCTAACATATAACTCAGGGATTAAGATAAAGTAATGCAATCAGTCCAAAATCAAATCAAGCCAGTGCAACTAACCATATGCAAACACTTATATACCATGCCGAGATAGGGAATTGGTTTTTGCATGCATTTAAATCCTTAGCCTAGATTGTGTAGCTTTACCATCATAAATCCATCCATGGGCTATGGGTCCAGTGTTACCTTTTGAATGGGACCCAGTGCGTGTAGCTACATAAACCAGAGATACCATGGATAGTTGGGGATTCCATTGTACCCTTCGCCCTCTATGATACATATATACATGTATAGACTGGGGGATTCCCTTGTTCCCTACAAGCTCAAGGTCACCAAGACCACACTTTATGTGGGAAAACATGAGTTTCCAATATCCGTCCTTTGGACTCACACCTTCATGACTAGCTATCACAACCCCCATTATTTCCCAATTAAAACATTTAACATATATTCAACCACCAATTCCAGGCGTTAATTATTAAGGCATTATTATGTGGTATCGTCATACCGATCATAGCTTAGAAGAAGTATCATTAAGCCAAGACTTAGGGAATTCCCTTGTACCCTTAATTCAAATTCCCACTTTTCTCATAACCATAAACCAATTTTACAATACAAGGTTAGGGTCATAACTACTTCAAAAGTCATAAGTTTAGAGAAAATTACCATTCTCAAGTTCAACCACTATACCCACATGTTCAAAACCATATTTAAAACATAGAAAACCATAATTAATCCATGAGAAAACATAATTCAACAATAAGTATTCTAAACCCCCAACCTTTATTTCAAAACCATAATAATACCATGAAAGCGATACATTAAAATATGTGCATTTAATAAAATAACAGAGAGGGAAGAGTAACATGCCTGAGAAACCAATAAATTTGGAAGAGACAACACCTTTAGAACACTAGATGATAACTTTCTTGAAACCTTAGCCTTAGTTTGAATAGAGTGTTTGAGAGAGAATTTAGGAGTGTTTTATTGTGAATGATTTGATAATGAAGTCCCAAGGGAGGTTTTAGGTGGTGGGCTCCAAGGGGTTAAAGTGGGAAATGTCTAAAGTACCCCCAACTTAAAATTTAAAAAAGCATCGTCCTTGGTTATGATTCGACTCTTAAACTCGTATCCATAACTTATGACTCGTGACCACGAGTCATAACCATGAAAGTCTCCTGGACCCCCAACACTTTTTTTCTTACGACTCAACCCACCAACTCGTAACATGATCCTACAACTCATAGGGTCCTACTCATGATCAACACAGAACCTAATTGAATTGAATGCTAGACATCCTACGATTTGAACTACGACTCATAACATATCCTCACAGCTCATAGTGAGTCACTCGTATTCGGAGAAGAACCTTGCCACTAAGTTTATGATTTGGTTACGACCATGGTCCTACAAATCATTACCACATCTCACGACTCATTACCATGAGTCATGACCAAGGCAGTGATCCCAAAGCTCAAGAATTTTCTAGGGCTAAAAATCTAGAGTATTTCAATTCTCTCCCACTTGGATTATTCATCCTAGGATGATGGGACAAGGCATTGACTAGAACGATTAAACCCCAAAAATCTCTACACTTACCTTTAAGACAAAAAACAGAATACCAAGGAATTCATAATCTTCCTTTACCCAAGACATAAAACAAAGATGTTAAGAACATCACATACCTTAAGCACGATCTTCCAAAATAGGGAATATGAATGGATACTTGGACTTTATGTCCACCTCGGCTTTCCAATTAGCCTCTTCAAACTTGTGGTTCCTCCATAGAACCTCCACTGAAGCTATGTCCTTAGTCCGCAACCGATAAACTTTCTGATACAAAGTTTATCTCGAACTTTTTCATCAAACAAGAAATCTGAAATACCTATATCCTTGATAAGAACAATTTTTGACAGATCACCTACATACTTTCTCAACATAACTACATGGAAATCCGGGTGAACGAAGCTCAAACTTGGGGGAAATTCCAATTCATATGCAACATTACCAACCCTCTTCAAGACCAGATATGGACTAATATACCAGGGACTGAGCTTTCTTTTCTTCCCAAACCGTATTACCCCCTTCATGGGAGATACCTATAAGGTATAGTATTTTTCGCTTTCCTATTCGATTGCGGATGCAAAGTTGTACTAAGACTCACCTTAGTACCCAAACCCTTCTAAAATGATTTCCAAAACTGTGATGAGAATTGAGTACCTCGATCCTACATGATAGAAATAGCCTCACTATGTAACTTTACAATTCCCTCAATAAATAATTTTTCATAATTCTCCGCTGAGAAATTAGTCCACACTGACAAGAAGTGAGCGAACTTTATTATCCTATCCACGATGACCCAAATCAAATCAAACTGATTTTGAGATCGAGGAAGACCGGTAATGAAATCCTTATTAACTACTTACCACATTTACACAGGCCACTCAATTTCTTGGTACAACCCTTCGAGCCGCAAATGCTCAACCTTCACTTATTGGCACACCATTCATTTGGCCAAAAAACTAGCCATGTCTCACGTCGTATTATTCCCCCAGTAGATCTCCCTAAGATCATGATATATCTTCATTGAACTAGGATGAATGGCAAAACGCGATTCATAGGCCTCGACCAAAATCCTCTCTCGCAACCCATCTATATTGGGAACACATAATCTGTCTTGATATCACAAAGTACAGTCACCATTAATATCGAAGGCCATCACTTTCTTCCTATCTACATCATCTTTGATTTGCATTAAGATGGGATCTAACACTTGCTTCTCTTTTACCTTAATACCAAGAGATGACTTTTCCATATCTTGAACAAACACACCACCATCTTTCGAGTCCAAGAGATGAACTCTAAGATTAGCCACATGGTAAAAATATTTCACCAATTCCCACTTATCCTCATCTATATAAGCTAGACTTCCTATGGATAGCCTACTAAGATTATAAGCAACCACGTTAGCTTTATCTGGATGGTAGAGACGGCTCATGTCATAATCGTTGAGTAACTCAAACCACTTTCTTTGCCTGAGATTCAGCTCTTTCTGAGTGAACATATATTGTAAGCTCTTATGATCAGAAAAGATATCCATATGCACTCCATACAAATAGTGATGCCAGATTTTCAGCGTGAACACCACAGCTAGCAACTCCAAGTCATGAGTCGAATAATTCTTTTTATGAGCTTTCAACTACCTAGAAGCATAAGCTACCACCATGCCATGTTGCATCAACACACAACTAAGTCCCACACAGGATACATCAAAATAGACAACAAAAACATCTGTGCTTTTAGACAAAGTCAAGACCGAAGCCAAAGTCAGCTTATTTTCTAGTTTCTAAGAACTACCCTCACAAGCATTATACCATAAGAAATTTACCTTCTTTTGAGTTAATTTAGTTAATAGGGCAGCTATAAAAGAGAAACTATCCATAAATCTCCTATAGTAATCAGCTAAACCCAAGAAGCTCTGAATATCGGTTGGAGTCATGGGTCTAGGCCACTTTTTAATCACTGCAACCTTATAAGAATCCACCATGATCCATTTACTTATATGACATAACCTAAAAAAGTATCAGCGTTCGACCATAATTCACACTTTAAAAATTTAGCATATAGCTGCTGATCTTTCAAGGTCTGTAATATAATTCAGAGGTGATTGGCATGATCCACCTCACTCTTAGAGTACACCAGAATATCATCTATGAATACAATGACAAACAAATCCCAAAATTGATGGAAAACTCTATTTATTAGGGCATTAGTCAACCCAAAAGGCATAACCAAGAACTAAAAATTTCCATATTGGCTATGGAAGGTAGTCTTAGGGATATCCACCTCCCTAATCTTTAATTAATGATACCCTGACCGAAGATTGATCTTAGAGAAAAACTTAGCAGCCTGAAGCTTGTCAAATAAATAATCTATCCTTGAAAGAGGATACTTATTCTTTATTGTTATCTTATTCAATTGCCGATAATGAATACACATACTATGGGAACCAACCTTATTATGCACGAACAATACTGGTACACCCTATAGAGACACACTAGGATGGATGAAACCCTTGTATAAAAGATCCTTTAGTTGCTTCATAAGCTTCTTTAACTCAACCAAAGCCATTCTATACAGAGAAATATAGAGGGGATGAGTGTCCATAACAAGATCAATCCCAAAACCAATCTCCATATTGGGAGGGACATTAGGTAAGTCATCAGGAAAAACCTCACAAAATTCACTCTCCATCAAAATATAATGTAAAGAAGGACCCTCCGAGTTAGAATCTCTTACCCAAACCAAATAATAGATAAATCCCTTAGAATTCATCCTCCAGTATCTAATATAAGATATGGACTTTCCCTTAGGCACTAGAGAACCACCTTCCTAATTAGTAATCAGCTTATTTGGAAATTTAAAAATAACCTTATGGGTTCGACAATCTAAAGAGGCATAGGATGAGTGCAACATTATATCCCTAAAATCAAAATCAATCATGTCTAATTCAAATAGATCCAGTAAAGTCTCTCGAGCACCCATAGATACCGCACAACCCCTATAGACTTTTCTAGTTACCACAGAGTCACCCACCGGGTTGGAAACAAAAAAGGGGTCCAAAATACACTCGAGACCAAACCCAAAATGTACAGCGATAAATAGGGTTACATAAGAAATAGTGGACCTCAGATTAAGTAATTAGTACACATCATAAGAAAAGAGTTTCAACATACCATTAAAGACATCTGGCGATGCCTCAGACTCCTGATGGGTAGTGAGATTATAAAGTTGGTTTTGACTAGTGCCGGAGACAAATAGCGCACCGTTTGGTGTCGAAGCTGTTGAAGAGGCAACCAAATCCTTGTTTGCCCCCGAAGCAACCTTAGCCACTTGACAATTTCTAAGCACATTCCCTGGCTGACCATAATTGAAACACTTTTCTATTCTATTATCACAAAAACCCTGATCCAATCGACTATAAAATCTGTAGATAGGATATGATGGAGCTGATTGGGTCCCACTAGCTTGGGATAGGGAACCTTGTTTCCTTAGAACCATTGCCACCCTAAAAATACCTGTCACCAGACGGCTTTGCGTAGGGAGAACTAGCCATCAAGTAGGACCCAGAGTTTCCTACTTTATTTTGGACCACTCTCCACTATCCCTACCACTCTTCTGCTGACTTCACCCTTGTTCTAAATTTTAGAATTTCTTGCTCTGCCTTTCCCCAATCTCAGCCTGCTTTCTCTTGTCTTCATCCAGTTGTTGCATATACATAACTAACCTGGAGATATCCATGTCCTTATTCATCAAGGCAGCATTACTCTCTAAAATCAAGTCTAAATACAACCCAAAAGAAAACTTTCTCATTCTAATCCTTATTCTAGAAACCAACTCTGGAGCTTTTCAGGTTAGCTGGTGAAACTTCAAGGCATACTTCTTGACTGACATCATACCTTGCTTTAGATTCATGAATTCTTCAGCCTTCACCTTCATCAACTCTTGAGAAAAGAAATGATCAAGAAAAGCCCTAGAAAAGTCCTCCCTCAAGGTGGATTTGACCTCCACACTCCCAAGATACTCCCATTCTTCATAGAACTAATGATCTACATCCTTCAAATGATAGACTACAAACTCCACACCTTCTACCTCATTAACATGCATCATCCGAAATATCTTTTCTATTTCATTATGAAGCCCTGAGGATCCTCCTCAACTTTTATACCAGTAAACATAGGAGGATTCAACCTCATAAATTGGCCAACTCTAGTGGACTTTGGTGATAGAGAAACAAAATCCACACTCTCAGTCTGAGAGGCAAGTAACTGAGTGAGAAAATAGAGTGATTAGCAGAACTCATCATTATATGCGTCAGCTCGATGTGTCTGAGGAGGGATAGAAAGGACCGGTGGAGATACATTAGGACTATTAGAGACAGTGGCCCTGGAACTATTCTAAACCCTTAGAGTAGGACGAGCTCTATTTCTATTATGCTTAGATAGTACAGAAGGGTTCCCATAGATATCAGATCTTCTTAGAGAAATGATTTAAAAGGCGAACAAAATGAAATTAGAGATATTCTTTACCTTAGACTCAACAACCTAAAAACAAAATACAAGAAAGAGAAATATTTCTAAATGCCTCATAGCCTCTCCCATATGAGTGTAGTGTGCTACACACCCTTAAAAGTGACTCTACTCGACACGACTTTGTGGATACCTAATTGACCATGAACTAATGATCTGATACCAATCTGACATAACCCAAACCAGGGCTATATAGTGTCGGGTATCCTAAGTCCAATCAGGATCGAAGGCCACCCCCAATGCCCATACCAATAACCAACCTTCATCGCATGTCAGATAAATTCTGAACATATAACAAGATAAAATAACATTAATTTGATGACATGATAACAAGTCTATAATTAAAATAGAAATCCACAACCAATCATAAAACCAATCCCAATCCTAATTCCAATACCAATACCAAAGCTAACATAATACCGACACTACCCATTCCTATATTAGTCCAATAAAGCCTCTAATCAAATCTTATGAAAATCTGGTCGGGATATATCCCCGACCATAGTGAAAACCAAAATCAAATAAATCAAAAAGACAAAGAATTCCATAACATAAAGTGATGTTTTCCAAATTATGAAAGCTCACTACTTTAATCCAACTGAAAAGTTAACCTCAATTCACCAAATTACTGAGCAGGAGGAATGGAAATATAACCGATTCTTGCATCACGTGAGGATACAACATCTAGAGATAGTTATTAAGGTGAACGCTAGCATGTAACTCAGAGTTAAAGATAAAGTAATGTCATCATTCCAAAATCAAATTGAGCCAGTGTAATTAACCATATGCAAATACAGATATCCATATATACCATATCGGGATAAGGAACAGGGTTTAGAATGAATTTAAAACCTTAACCTAGATTATGTAGGTTTATCATCATTAATCTATCCATGGGCTATATGGGTCCAATGTTGCCCCATTAATAGGCCCAGTTCGTGTAGTAGTACAAATCAGAGATACCATGGATGGATGGGGATTCCCTTGTAACCTATACCCTCGATGATACATATATACATGTATAGACTTAGGGGATTTCTTCATATCTAACTATATCAAGGTTTCCAAGACCACCCCTCATGTCGGCAAACATGTGTTTCCAATGTCCGTCCTTTATACTTACACCTTCACGACTAGCTATCACAACCCTTATTATTGCCCAATTATAACATTTAACATATATTCAACCACAAATTCCAGGAGTCAATTATTAAGGAATTATTATGTAGTATCGCCATACCAACCATAGCTTGTAAGTAGTATCTTTCAGCCAATACTTAAGGGATTCCCTTGGACCCCTAATTCAATTCCCAGTTTTCTTTAACCATAAAATTTTTACAATACAAGGTTGGAGTCATAACCACTTCAAAAGTCACAAGTTTAGAGAAAATTATCATTCTCAAGTTCAACCACCATACCCATGCACCCACATGTTCAAAACTATATTTAATACATGGATAACCATAATTAATCTATGAGAAAATATAATTCAACAATAAGTATTCAAAACCCCCAAACTTTATTTCAAAACCATAATAATACCATGAAAGCCATACATTAAAATATGTGTTTTTAATAAAATAACAATAAAGGAAGAGTAACATGCCTGAGATATCGAGAAATTTGGAAGAGACAACACACTTATAACCCTAGATGACTATTTTCTATGAAACCCTAGCCTTAGTTTAAATAGAGAGTTTGAGAGAGTATTTGGGAGTGTTTTATTTGGAAGGATGTGATAATGAAGTCCTAAGGGAGTTTTTAAGTCATGGGTTCCAAGGGGTTAAAGTGGGAAATATCTAAAGTACCGCCAATTAAAAAGCTGAAAAAGCATCATCTTTGGTTATGCGTTGACCGCTTAACACGTACCCATATATTATGACTTGTTACCATGAGTCATAGTCAGGACAGTATCCAGGATCCCCAACACTGCTATCCTTATGACTCAGCTCACCAAATCATAACATAATCCTACAACTCATAGCGTTTTAGTCATGATCAACACAGAATAAATTGAATGCTAGACATCCTATGATTTAAACCTATAACTTCTAACATATACTCATGGCTCATAATGAGCCACTCACACTCAGAGCAGAACCTTGACACTAAGTTTATGATTTGGTTATGACCTGGGTCCTACAACCCATAACCACATATGATGACTCGTCACCTTGAGTCATGACCAAGGCAGTGATCCCAAAGCTCAAGAATTTTCAAGGGAGAAAAAATATGCGGTGTTTCAGTAGGTACCCTTGATAGTACCAGACAAATCCCTGAAGTTTCATGGCTACTAGTTTGATATATACAAGGTCACTTGCGCTCTCGTAGGTACTACTAGCAGGCCCATAAGTGGCTTTGTAAGCGCACATCTAAGAGTTATTAAGATTTTTCTCAAAAGTTTCATCCCTACACGGATATAAAATGCAATAATTTATGTGCCCATTTTGACCACTACAACATGCAACAATTTAAGTTCAACAGGTATGACCACATTTTACAAGTTAATCTCTTCTACTTCCAATTTCAAAAGTAACCCACACAAAAAATCATTCATCAATGTCATTTGTACCACTTTTACTCTCTTCATATTTCAAGGATTATGAGAATTTATCAGTTCTATCTTTATTTTAAGCATAGTCTCAAGTTGAAAGTACAATGATAGTGTTTTAAAAAGTTCAAGCCACAAATTTCTTACTTTGAATACAAAAATTGAAAGTAGAAGATAATTTAACTTGCTGTTAGACATTACTTTTACTAATTGTCTATGCAAGTGAGGATTAGTGGAGATGGATTTATGCCTATAACAAAGAAAAATAAAAATGGGTGAGTTTTAAGGGAGCGAGAGTTTTGAATTTGGAAAAGTGAGGTAATAGGGGGTCGGGTTTAGGGTTAAATGGGAGGGGTGAGGTTGAATCGAGTTAGGTCACATGGGCCCAATCCAGATTTTAAAAATAAGGCCAAAAAATTTTGATCAATTTATGGGTTCATTTATAGCCTTTAAGTACCACTTACAGACCTTGTAAGTCAGTGAGTAAGTACCTCTTACGAACCTCATAAATGATTCCTACACATGTGTTCTTCTTTAATTTCTACAACCCCATCTTATGGAGCACAGGTTGTACTTACATCCCCCATAAGCTGGTCCATAAGTACAACTTCAATAACCTACATAAATTGTAACTTTATTCTGACATCTACGACATCACTTACCTATCATAGGTTAGACTTACAACCCTCGTAAGTAGGGTCCTAGGTCTACTTACCTGAACTTGTCTAAGTTTTGCAATTTTTACCATGATTTAGGTCTTTCTACATACTTTAAACCATCAAAACAGAAAATAAAGTGAATAATAATATTGTGGGTTTCCTCCCAAGTAGCACTTGATTTAACATCACAGCACGATGTGGTAATTTTTAATACTCTAAATTCACCAACAAGTGCATGAGTTTCCTCCCATGAAGCGTCTGATTTAACATTGCAATACGACTCAGTTGCCTTGGATACTCAGACTTTGCCAAGGCTTACATTATCACAAGCCTTCAAATCTTTATGTTACCCAAAATTACACCTCCTAGAAACTATAACGTGACCATTTTCAAATTAATAACCCAACGAAGGTTGGGGTCAAACCCATAGGGAATAGGCCGAATGTCTATCACAAACTTATTGAAGTAGTCAAAAAGTGTAGCAAGTAAATGAGGGGTTAGGTGAGAACAGTAGTAGAAGTAACAAATCTTAATCACTTTAGGTTGAAATCAAGATAAGATGAATATCAAGACTATGTTCCCCCTGACTTCCTAATGTAGCAGACTTATCATGCTTCATTTTATTATCTCAATGCCTTGCATGCAGAATCTAAAAAGTTAGGTATTACCAACTATCTATCGACACCCTTTAGTGAATTTCACTCATCTCTTTTTGGGTCTTAGAGTTCCTCTTTACTAACCTTTGTCCTGGATCTCAGATTAACTATCTCTTTTTGGGTCTCAAGTTAATTAGATGAAGGTTGATAGCTGTAAATTACTATTGTGATCTTTTTTTTCTAGTCTCAACCTCTTTCTCTAGTTAGTATTGAGTACAGATAGGTTTATAGTGTATGCAGTCATTAAGAAGGAAATCAAACCAAGGAAAATCATAATATATGAAAGAACATCAATCAAGAAAGACTTTGCACTTTATCTACTTTATTATTCCACCAGGGTTCCCACAACCCAAGTTAAGAGGTTTAGCCATTCATGTTTGCAAGAACACCCATAGAATTTATGATAGAAATCATATGAATAATCTTACAATAAATTAAGAATGTAAACCAGATTGTCAGATTAATCTTAAACCATAAAATCAAGAACAAGAATTCCAAGATCAAAATCGTATCGTAGAATCAATATATTGTCATAAGTATAAAGAGTGTGTAAACTAATACCAAAACATGAATGGGGTATTTATAGGATACATTAGAAATCTAAAAGACCTAACCCAAACAAAATAGGAAAACTAAGTTGGAACCTACCTATGGACCCACTTATGAGCCATAGGTACTACCTACGGTCCATAGGTTTATTCGTAGGTCTTAGATAAAAATTTTATCTTCAGGTCATCCACCTACAGGGGTATCTACGAGGGTTATTGGTGCCACTTACGCCCCGTAGGTGGTCTTTAAAACTCTCCGAGTCAAAATTCAAACTTTCAAAACTTGCTTCTAACACTTGTGAAGACACTTACAATGGCCTTAAGTACCACTTACGGCACTTTAGTGGGTTCATAGTTGTCTTCCCAGCATACTTCATCTTTTTTTCTACTCTTTACTCCTAAAACTATTTTCCTATATAACAAACACAAAAACACATCACATCTAACAAAAAGGACCTAAGTACTTGCATAATTTTTAGTTTTAAGCATCGAAAGTACCATAAAATTATGGAACATCAGAGGTCTATTTCATTCAATCGTATATTATTATCAAAAATGTCATATCGAGAGGCCACTTCAGCTAATTGCATATCATTGCAAAGAGGGATAAGTTGAGAAGGAAATTATATGCTATTGCATATCATTGCCAAGAGAGCTATTGCATATAATTGCCGAAAGGTCTTTTTGCCATTGTATATCATTGCCGAGAGGGTCATTGGATATCATCTCCGAGAGGGCCATACTAAGAGGGCCATCGTTTATCATCTTTAAAAATGTCCATATCCCATTAATCACACAAAGAAAAAGGAGTCTAGCACTGAGGGATGAATTAGAGAATATGTGTTAGTTAATTACGTAGAGATGGAGGAGTCTGACACTGAAGGATACAATCATTTTTATATTCATTATTCATGTAGAGGTGGAGGATTCTAGCGCTGAAGGATAAAATTATTTTAATATTCATCATTCGTGCAAAGGTGGAAGAGTCTGGTGTGGAGGATATGTTGGGTTATCCACTCTATTACAATTGTATTATTGGCCATCCACCCTATTATATTTGGATTATCAATTCATCTAACTAGTTACTATTAGACTATGTTGAACCAAAGGATTTCTATAAGTCATTATTCGAAAATCAATGACGTATTAGATTTCCTAATAATTTCTAGTCTTAAAGTCATCTATAAGTCACAATAGCTGAGATAAGATAGTGTGCAATAATACCCATGAGTTGATAGTCCATGGGTGATCCATAAGTCGCAATAACATCCTAAAAGAATAGTATGCAAGATTACCCAAAATGCGACAGCTCAAACGTTGTCCATAATCCATAGCTAAATCCTTACTAATTTATGTGTAAGATAACCAAATTGGTTGGTCCAAGGGTTCTACATAAGCCACATCATATTCAAGATTGATTATGCACAGGATTATCTAAATATTAGCAATTTGAAAGATATCTATAAGCCATATTGTATCAAAGGTTAGATGATATGAAGAAGTACCAGAAAGCTAGGATTCAAGGGATATGTATAAGTAATCTTTTATCCAAGCTTGGTTAATATGTAGGATTACACCAAAAGTTTGCAACTCAAAGGATATTTGTAAGATGCCTCATACCCAACATCGAATAATGCAAAAAATTACCTAATGACTGCCAATTTGAGGTATATCTATAAGTTATGTTGAAACAAAAGCGCATTTATAATAGAAAAGAATGTTATCTCATCAAATACAAAATCTTACTGGTAGCCAAGAAGGTTATCATATAAAATAAAAGGTCAAATAATTGTAGGGACCATTTTATCTAAAATATTGTCGTTCTAAGAGAACCATTCCATTTCGAAGAAAGAGTCAATTATCGAAGGTCCATCATATCCTACAATAGAGATGGTTGTTATGCCTATACTATTGTGCAAACCATTTTCTGTCAAAAGCATGGATAGGAAAGGATGACACTGCTGGTAAAAAATAATTCAAGTAGAAATATGGTAAAAGACCATCCACCCTTCGTGAAGTATGTTTATCTGTAATAATTTTTTTTGAGATATTGCTGAGAGAATCTGAGAGGATTAAAATCTCAAAACAAAACCACAGGTGCGGACGACTCCAAGAAATGATGTTGCATAATGTGGAACTTTTTCTTAACAACAAACTGAGACATAGTCTGAAGAGAAATATCAAACACTTTAGACACAAGCTAAAGGACACTTCCAGTACCATCAAACCACATTCCTATTAGAAGGCATGGGTTTTTGTGATTTTTACGTTTAATTTTGCTTCTGGTGTACTTCTAAACCCACATCGGAAGTAACTTTTCTTTTCCTCCAAATTCGGGTGACCATACACCTAGAACTTTAGGATTTATATCCATGTAGATCATATTTATATGTATGAGGGTCCCACTTTTGTAATTGATATAATTACAAGCCTTTTATCTCAAACTCAATTGTTCGTTACCTATTTTGAGCCATAGGTCATCTTAGTACAAAAAGACTACCTTTTTTATCAATTGAATTGACCTAAAAGTAGCCTAATTCCCTGAGTCTTAGATGCATATAGGTTGGGTTCTATGTTTAAAACTCGACTCGATTACACCTTCCCCTAATATCCTTAAATCTCCCAACCTTTCAATTAAACCAAAATTTAAAACTGGGATAACTTGTGAATTCTTAAAAAACAGTGCTTAAAATCAAGCTTTATGAACTACAGGTTTTCTGAGTTCTCATAAAACCTAAGATAATTAGAAAATACAATACCAGGATCTATCCATGATTTCCTAAATTTCATGCAAAAATCTACCGTTTATGTGAGAAGATTTTATGGTCGAACAAAATTAGGAATGCTAAACTCCATTTGCCCAGGGTTACAACCATCCGCCCTTCCCAAAGGGAGGGGGAATTTGTTGATATCTAATTTTGTCCCACCCCAATTTGAAGTAATTATTGATCTTCTACCGTTTTAAACAATTTTGAAAACAATTGTTTTTATAAAGTTAATTGATTTTCAAAATTAATTTCAAGCTAATCTTAGAATTTTAGGAGAATATATATATATATATATATATATATATATATATAGATATATATATAATATCCATATTTAGTCATACAAAACTATGTAAATTTTATTTTAGAAAAAAATATAGAGATTGTTTCAGTTGAAAAATCTTAGCTCAAAGTTGCTTGATTTTTCCTTAAAAAGGGATTTTTATAAAATGTTTTAATCTTTTAATTAGTTCTTTTTTAATTTTAAATAAGATCAATATACTTTATAAAAATGGTGAATTTTCATTGTGAAAATGGGAAGCTCATTAATTAGTTTGAAATTTATTTTGTGTAAATTCAATTCACCTGACTTTGTTCAAATTGATAAAGTCAAAACTCCTAAATCTTTAATCGGGCCTCCATATATTTTCCTTCAATTCAAATTCTCTAATATGTCTTATAAGCCCAACAATTTTGATCTAATGACCTCCTAACCCAGACCACATCTATTATTTTCCTGAATTTTCCAATTAATTTTCTTCCGTTACATTAAAATACATGCACACACTTATACACAGTACATTCAGCCTTATCCTATTCCTCCTCCTTCACCTCTAACAATACGACACCCTTAACAACATCCAAATGACACCATAAACCTATAACAAATGATGTTTCAAGCTAATTTCCCGTTGTTCTTCTTCAATCAAATGAAAGACATGTGATTTAAACATGGGTACTACCTAATAGAATCGATGAGGTTCTAGAAACTGCAAGGTGCTTACTTTCAATGGTATTATACCATAATTCATAGCACACCCCTCTGAATAATAATTGATTTATCCTGATTCATATGGTATGTGGCTCTAATCTCCTGGCCATGATCAAATGCATTCAAAGTTCAAAAGGTTTCTATTTGAATTACCTATTTTACCCCTCTATTCCCTCGTTTCCTCCATTTCCTATATAAATAGAGGGTGAAAGTTAAGGGTTGGGGTGGGATTTTTGGAAGAAAAATTTGAGTTTCTGGAGGCGCATTCATCTAACTTCACCTAATCAAATTTCTTGAGGAACACAACTCAAAAAAATTAAAATCGATGAATTTGTCTGAACTTTGGTAGAGTAAAATCAAGTTTTGGTGGTGGAAGTTTCATTGTTATAGGCTTGTAGTTCTCAGTTCCTTCCTCTCAAAAGGTGAATTTCTTGCATATGAAATTTCTTCAGTCTCTATTTTCCTATGAGTTGATTCTTACTGCTTTCATAATATATTAAATGGTATGTTTTCCATTTTGAAGATTTGGTTGATATTTGTTTTGCTTTATGGCACACATAGCAATATGTTGGTAAGAAGAATTTGAAAACAAAGGATACACAATCTTAAAGAAGAGTCAAATATTGTTCACCGCTTCTCAATATATAACTTTTACAAATTATCTATTATTGTGTTACTTGTTCTCTTCATTACTGCTTGCTTAGAACCTAGTGAGTCTAATTAGCTAATATGATTTCTTTTTCTGAACATTGAGTAGATGAGTTTCATTCTCCTAGATTTCCATTTTATGTGACCGAAATAGCATTTGTTACTACTTGTATTGTCACGACCCAAACTATGAGGTTCATGATGACACTTGTCATGGTGAAGCTTGACAAGTAAGCCTGTCACCCAAACTGATACACAAAGGGGAAAGACGAAATACATCAAAAATATCCACACAGGGTCAATATCTGTCTTTGAATACAAATAAGGATATAGCTACCATAGAAAGATAGAGGTGAACACCGGGCATATGAAGGTCCAACCGCTACCTTGAGTAATCTGAAGGTGCTTGAAATTAACCAATTTGAGGAACACTTAAGCTAGGACCTACACCAAAAGAGAGCAGTAGACATGAGTACAATCCACCTTTAATCATTATGTATCATAGGCCGACCAAGCAAAGTAGTAAATAAAGCATACAAAATCTATACTAAGGGAACATCACCTGCAACCAAAAAATATCCCACAACGGTAGCCCACATCACTTGCACTAACAGTTCTACAATATCAACACATAATATAACAACACAGTAGATAGGGATACAAATATACACGATATCGTATACAAGTAGAACAAAAGAGGAACATGTATAATCAAGATCATCCAGTACAAATAAGGAAATATAGAACAATTAGACATTAACAAGTCAAGATATAGAACGAATAGATAGATGACAAGTAAATATGGCCATACACGTATAACATAAACACAGTAATGGAAGTGTTATATATATGATGATGCTGATGATGTAAGAGACCATCGTACAGTCTCCGTATATGCCTATAAATCTGAAGCTTCCCGATGTAGGGCCCATGGAGGGTTGTCAACCCATGTACTACCATGTATACACCGAAAGAGCTAAAGCCTCCTAATGTAGGACCCATGGGGGGTTCGTCAACGCAAATACAACCAATATCCATGACTCTCCTTTATATTTCCAGAGCACATACATATCATGAGATACAGATAAAGTGAGACCAACAACAATAAAAAGTATATAAGAAACATACAACAAAAAAGTAAAATTATGCGTGTGATGCCATTAGGATGTAAAGTTCACAATCACTCCCAATGAGTATTTTGACAGTCAACCACATGATGTATTTCCACAACCAACCCAATGATACTTCCACAACTACGTGGGCCAATATTCACTCATTGTTTCCAACCATCCATAAATTTCAACATGTTTTATATGTCAACAATTATGAATATATCACAATACACCAATGGCACCACATTAGGCATTTCAACAACACAATACAATTATTCACATGTATTAAAGGCTATCAATATCATGTATAGACATACACATGGGTAAAGCACATAGGTAGCTATTTTTCATGTTAGTTTCCAACCTTAACATGAATTTTTTACCATCATTTACTTCTCATCCCAGTCTAAAAGAGTTAAGCCATAACCTACCTCAAATGTCCAAATCGATCCACTATACTTCAAACCCACAATCTTACTTTCCACAAACAATCCCAAAATCAACTAAACCAAGAAATATGGAATATGTGCATCAAAATAAAGCCAATGATACTTTTATTTCCTACTTTTATTCTGGGTCAAAACGGACCCTTGAAATGAGTTTTGAAAAAGAAGGGCAAAATCTTAACTCTACTTCAAAAATGTGTTCCCCATATTTTTTTAAATCTAAAACTCGAAACTGAAGTTAAATCGAGTTAAAAACGAGGTTCAAATTGAAGAAAAACTATTTTAAAGCTTTACTGGGCAAAATTTTTAAAATTTTTGTTAAAATCAAGAATCGAAGTTGTTTTGAAGGCACGAGTGGAGCTGTGTGTACACCCACCTTCATAAAATATAACTATATATATATATATATATGTATGAAGCTTTTTTTGATATATATATATATATATTAAATTAAACCCCATTGACACAAGCAAAAAACTTGGTTCAGTGGTAAAGGGGGTGCAACTTTCACATAGAGGGCCTCACGGTCTTGGGTTTGAGACCCATTCACAATCGATTTTTAATTTTTTTCTTCCTACATTTGAATCTCCTTGATAGAAATCCTGCCTCCGCCACTATTTGAAGGTTAAATTAATAAAAAACTAGTAATTATAGGAATAAAATATTATTCAAGTGAAAAGGGTGAAATTGGGGTTTAAAATCATGCCCTAATATTTTGGGGGTTTTGACAAATTAATCAAGGAATTAGAGTAAGAAAGGATGAAATCTTACCTTAAATCTATAATAGAATCAACAAATAGATGTTAATCTAGATTTTCAAGCTCCCACAAGCTTAACTTTTAAGCTCTCACACTACTTTAGGGTTTAACTCCAAAGTGGAAAGGTGAAAGAAAAGGCAAAATGGACAAAAAAGAGGGGTAAAAGCTGTTTTTTAGACTGCACAAGTTTTTTGAAAAAAATCAGATTTTTAAGTCCAAAAACGGATTTTGACGGGGTGTTCAGGATTCATTTGTAGTCCAATATATGCAAATGAACTATGTAACCATACTAAATTCGATGCTCAAGAATCAATGGCGATATCAAATTTTCAAACACACGTATTTTTATTAGAATTGACCCCCAAAACCCAAAATTACAATTCTTTAAACCGAGAGTCGAAATGAGATTTAAAAACCGTAAATCACACCAAACATATTACCACCCTAAAATTAACATTTTGGACATGTTGGTGAAGTCGGACTTTCCATACGAGATTATTTCAACCAAATATGGGTCCTAAAACCATATTTCTAATTTTCTCACTTTTCGACCAAAAGGTCAAAATGAGCTCGGGTGCATCAGGACCTAAACCAAAGGTCTACCCTGCCTAAAATCGATATTCTAAAGCTGGTGGCGCAATTTGTTCAGCCATCTATCGCACAGGTCAAAAGATAATTACACAGGTCCATAGTAAGGCTCTTGAAACCACCAAAAACCATAATATCCCAATATTGGGACCAAAATTTATCAGGAACCATGCCAATCACCCCCACACCCTAAAAATACCATAGTGCAACTACAAGGAGTGGTAAAATAGTAAAATTACAGAAATAACAAATTTTATCAAATTTTTAGGTCGTTACATCATCCACTACTAAAACTCTAGTTCATCCTCAGACTAAGTCAAAGAAATACTTGAATCAACGATGAGTTGGGGCTAAGAACTATTCATATCAGACTCGACTTCCTAAGTAGACTTATCTATAAGTCAATGTCGCCACCAAACCTTAACCGCAGAGATAACTCAAGAGCATAACTTCCTAACATCCTAGCCAAAATGAAGACTGGTTCTTCAACAAAGAACAACCGATAATCTAACTGAACCAACTCCAAACAAATGACATAGGACTCACCAGGAATATAACGGTGAAGCAAAAAATCATGAACAATAGATAAAGACGGAGGAAAAGCTAAATCATAGGTGATATCACCAATGGTCTGAAGAATCATAAATGGACCAATATACCTGAGGATAAGCTTTCCCCTTTTCCCAAACCTCATCACACCCTTCATGGGTGAAACTAAAAGGAAAATATAATCAGTGACACCAAATCTTAAGGCACAAAGCCTACGATCTGCATAACACTTTTGCCTAATTTGATCCATTTTAACTCTACCTTGTATGATTTAGAATCTTCCTAAAGACTTACAAAGCAAGTTTGTACCTCAAGATCTTACCTCTGAAACATCAAACAAACCCAATGGTAAGCGACAATGCCTAACATATAAATCCTCAAAAGGATCCATATCAATACTGGAATGGTAGCTATTATTATAAGCAAACTCTGCTAAAGCCAAGTGCTACTCCCACTAGCCACCAAAATCTATCACACAAGCGGGGAGCATATCCTCCAAAACCTGAATAGTTCGCTCTAAATGACCGTCTATTTGGGGTGAAATGCCATGCTAAGATCAACTCATGTACCCAACTCATCCTAAAAAATCTTCCAAAAATGAGATGTGAATACGGAACCCAGATCTAAAATAATGGACATTAGCATACCATGCAGATATATAATCTCACGAATATAGATACGGGCCAACCTCTTAGCACTAAATGAAACCCGAATCACTATAAAATGAGATGACTTTCTCAATCGATTCATGATGAACCAAACACTATTAGAACCATGAGATGTGTGAGGCAACCCAATCATAAAGTCCATGGTGATATATTCCCACTTCCACTCAGGGATGGGTAACCTCTGAAGCAAACCACTAGGACTCGTATGTTCGGCCATCACCTACTGACAACATAGGCAACGACCTACAAAATCCACTACATCTTACCTCTTATAAAGATCTCACTAGGTGAGGAAGTACTGAAGGCTATGATGATAAAAAATATCTCACAACAGACTCCATCCAAATAGTGCCTCCACTATTTCAAAGCAAATACAATCATGCACAACTCCAAATCATGGGTAGGATAACTCATCTTATACGCTTCAACTGATGAGATGCATAAGCAATTACCTTGCCCTCCTGCATAAACGCAACTCCCAATCTAACTTTTGAAGCATCACATACCATTATAAAACCCACGCTCTCCTTGGACAAAGTCAAGATAGGAGATGAAGTCAATAAATCCTTGATTTTTTGGAAGCTTAGTTCACAAACATCAAACCACTGAAAAGAAATATTCTTCAGAGTCAGCTTAGTCAAAGGAGCTACAATACATGAGAAACTCAACAAAATATCAATAATAACCTACCAAGCCAATAAAATACTAAATTTTGATGGGAAAAGTAGGTCTAGTCTAATCAAGAACTGTTGTAACCTTGGCTGGATCGACCATGATACTTGGTTAGTCACCACAAGACCCAAGAAAGAAATAGACTCCAACCAAAACTCACACTTGGAGAACTTAGCATACAACTTCTCATACCTCTACCTCTAAAGCACAATCTACAAATGCTCTCCATGCTCAACCTCACTTTTGGAATAAACCAAGATATCATCTATAAATATAATAATAAAAGAGTTAAGATACAGTTGGAATATATGATTCATCGACTCTATGAATGTTGCAGGGGCAATGGTTAACTCAAAGGACATAACCAAGAACTCATAATGACCATATCGAGTCTGAAAAGCTATTTTTGGAATATTCAAAGATCTAATCCTCAATTGGTGATAAATGGACCTCAAATTAATTTTTGGAAACACTATAGCACCCTGAAGCTAATCAAATAAATCATCAATACGAGCAAGAGGATACTTATTCTTAACTTTTAGCTTGTTTAACTTTTGATAATTAATACACATGCATATAGATCTATCATTTTTCTTCACAAACAATACAAGAGCACCCTAAGGTGATATAATAGATCAAATCAATCCCTTATCCAACAACTTCAATAACTGATCCTTTAATTCTTCAACATGGCTGGGTCTATCCTCTAAGGAGAAATAGAAATGGTCTTGGTGTCCGTCTCAATATTAATAGAAAAATTAATATCGTGATATGGAGGCATACCAGGTAAGTTTTTAGGAAACACATCCATAAACTCATGAACAATATAAACACAATTTTAGAAAGAAGGTGAAACACCACAAGCATTCTAAATATGAGCCAAATAAGATAAATATCCCTTATCAACCAATCTACGAGCTTGAACGTAAGAGATAACCCTCTTAGGAGCAGAATAAAGTGCACTCTTCTAAGCTATCCTAGGTATACCAGGAAAAGATAAAGTCACGGTCTTAGTAAAACAATCTAGAATAATATGATAAGAAGCCAATAATCTATATGCAAAATAGCATTAATATTAACCATATCTAACACAAGTAGATCTAACAAAGTCTCACAGCTATCAAAAGTCAAAATACAATCACTTACTGGGGTAGATACATGAATAGGCATGGTCAGAGGCTCCCTAACCAAATTAAAACCCAAAGAAAAGTACATAGAAACATAGGAGAAATTCTATCCTAGATCAAATAATAAAGATGCAGGTCCGAAACAAATAGGGATAATACCTGCAATCATAGCATCAAACGCCTCTGCCTCAGGTCTGGCTTGCATAGCATAATACTGCCCACAACCACTAACTGCCTAAGTATCCCCATGACCACCCACACGAGATCTACTACCTTTTCCCCTCGCACCTCTAGTAGCAACCTATAATAACTCATAATATTCTAAGTTTAATTTAGCTCTTAGTTGCATGCTAAAGGGGTCCAAGGATTGAAAATTTCACTATGTATTGGGGACTTTGCCATTTTCAAGACCTTAAAACTTTTCAACAGTTCCCCATGGTAGTAGTGGTGAGTCCTTATCCATTAATGATATGATATGTTATTTCATTCATTTCCATATTTCATTATGATTCAGTTTGTTGGAGTTAGTTGGGAGTTTGTTCTATCATCTTCTTATGATTCTAAGAGGCTTTCAAATAATTAGATAGTTATTCAGTTTTAGGTATTATTAGTTGTTCAGATAAATAATTTAGTTTTGGTGTTTTATCATCTACTTCAGATATGCCATTTATATATTTCAGTATTCTAATTCATCGTACCTCATTGGTTTATTTTCTACATATGTGTTTTACTTTCTTTTCATTCAGTACTCACAGAAGGTACCAGACCATAGGTTAGCTTGGGGTCACTTGTGGTCTTAAGCACCCTGTATAGACCAGGGGGCAGCCTCAGGTTGTGACAAAACTTGGTATTAAAGGCTAAGGTTTCTTAAGTATCCTAGGGTATCTGAAAGCCATGTTGAGTAGAGTTTGGTACATGGTTGTAAAGCACGTCACACTAAGTCATCCCCTTTTCTTATTGGTTCATACTTCATATTCAGTAGAGGATTATGGTAGACTCTATCTCATAGATATGGTTAATTTGCATGGGGTTCCATTGTATATCATTTCAAATAGAGGTACTTAGTTTTCCTCTCACTTCTGGAAGACTATTTAGAAGGGTCTTGATACCCAAGTTTATCTCAGTACAAATTTTCATCCTCAAATAGATGGCCATGTAGAGAGGACCATTAACATCTTAGAGGAAATATTGAGGGCATATTTTATTGACTTTAAAGGTAATTGGAATGACCACTTACCTTTGATTGAGTTTTCCTTCAATAATAGTCACCGCTCCAGTATTTAGATGTCTCTATTTGAGGTTCTTAATGGGTGAAAATGTAGATCTCATATTGTTTTGTTTGAAGTAGGTGAGGTTTGTTTGATAGGGCCATACTACGTGTTTGAGGTGATGGAAACTTTAGTTGATTCAAGAGGGGCTGAAGATAGCCCATAGTCATTAGAAATCTTATGCAGATGTAAGGAGGAGAGATTTTAAGTTTGAGGTTGGTGACTTGGTCTATTTGAAAATTTAGCCTATGAAGGGAGTAAAGGGATTTTTCAAGAAGGGGAAGCTTAGTCCCTACTATGTTGGACCATATAGAATCTTGAACTATTTTGAGAAGGTATCTTATGAACTTGAGTTGCCTGTACATTTGACATCAGTACACCCGGTGTTTCATATTTTTTTGGTAAAGAAATGCATTGGTTATTAAACTTTGGTTATTTCTTTAGAATATATGGATGTAAAGGATAGCCTTTCCTATGAAGAAGTCCCAATAGAGATCCTTGATTGTCAGATTTGTAGGCTAAGGAATAAAGATGTTTCTTTGGTTAAGGTACTTTAGAGGAATCATTCCATAGAGGAACACACTTAGGAAGCAGCAGTAGGTATGCGAGCTACGTATCCTTATCTTTTTTCCATGAATTTAGACTCATCTTGAGGTAACAGTTTTCCTTAAATTGGCTCTTTAAGTTCTCTATTTCAGCTATATAACTATTCTCATGTCACATCATGCATTCATGAAGTTAGTTCAACTCTTGTAATATGTGTCATGTTTCAAACCCAATTATTTGATTATGTTTCATCTTTTTAGTGTTTAGTATAAACTCCTAGTCTCTGTAGTTTTCAACTTAACTAGTTATATTTGAGGTCAAATAGTCCCAAGAGGAGATATTATAATACATTTAGCTCTTAGTTGTATGCTAAAGGGGTCCAAGGCTTAAAAATTTCTCTAAGTGTTGGGGACTTAGTCATTTTAAAGACCCCGAAACTTTATGAGTTTTTATTTTGGCCTTCTTGACCATGACACATTGATTTATGAATTAGTTCATGTTTAGGGAGGTTAAAGGTGTGTCTCATGAGAGTTTTGGGATTTTTGGACGGGGTTTGAGATGTGTTTGGATGGCTGAAAAAGTGATCCCTCGTGTAAGCCCATGACGCATTGGTTTGCCTCATGGTGAGAGGGCACATTTCTCTCTCCACTGGAGTAAGTGACAAAGTGCATTTCTGTCTCCCCATAGATCATGTGATGTGACATGTTGGTACCCTACGTCCAGCTCTTTGATTAATGAAATCAAGGGGAAAATTCTTTTTCCCTCAGCCCAATTCGTCCATAACATATTTGGGGCATCCATAGGGGCATATTTTCCCCTTCCTCTTAAAAATTACTCCTAAGAAACCTTCCTCCTTCCCAAGAACAATAACCTAAGTTCCTTTCCCTAAGAATTCAAGATTTAAAGCACCCAAATTCAAACAATCTTCAAGAATTTAGTTATTGAGGTATGTGGGGTTTTGAACAAGGTTAACCTTTAAACCTTGTTCTCAAATGCATGACTTTTCAAGTTAAATTTACATGTTTTAAAGTAGATTTCATTCCCAAATGCTTATATGTTGGAAATATAGCATTATCATGTGATCTAGGTACTAAGGAGCTTAAGAGTTGTATTTATTCATGTTTCCAACAAGTTTGATGTTTTATCTTGAATTCCATTATTTTGATGAGAAATTGATAGTCCCTTAAGTTTAATATATTTTCATTCTCAAATTGACGTAGTATTCTTATATATTTAAATGTCCAATGTTCTGGGTCTCTGCATTATGATTTCATACTACTATTTTAAGAGTTGTTATTGTGTTTTTGAAAACATACAGTGCTAGCGGGTTATTAACACCCAATATATATGTGTTTACTTGCTATTTTCAAGTCCCAGTTGATCCTTGTCAGTACAGTACCAGGTTATGATAAACCATGAATAATACCAACGTCATTCAATTTGGAGTAGATTTAGAACCGAGAGAGAATTCTAGGTTCAGCGCACCCTACTTCCCAGAAAATACATGCCCTCGTAGGATTCCAGGACTCGCCAAATAGCATTTCCCTTTGCCGAAATGGGCTCAGTATAGTGATCAATCTAGTTCATGTTCCACTCCGATGGAAAGGATGGAACATCCCTTCTCAATGTAGGTCAGACGTTGGACTACATGGTAACGTCCATGGCTTATGTCACTTACATTATAGCTTCCACAGTTTCAATTAGTATTGGAAGTCTATTTCAGTTCAGTTTTGCTAGACCAAGAAGTTAGTCTTCAGCATTTATTTAGTCAGTTATACAAACTATACTAGTTATTCAGATAATGTCAGTATATTAAAATATTTGGTCTAGCATATTCAGTTTTACATATTCATGTAATTACATTATGTTTTAGCATGTATTTTAGTTAGTCCTTAACTCATGTACCAGTATATTCAAACTACTAATAACATTCCTTTCTCTTGCGCTATATTGTGTTATAACATAGGTTCAGACACACAGTTTATCGACCATTCTTAGACAGCTCAGCAGTTCCCTGCAGCAGTAGTGGTGATTCCTCATCCATCGAGGCCGTTATATATTATTTCATTCATTTTCGTATTTCATTATGATTTAGTTAGTTGGGGGTTTGACCTATCAACTCCTTATTATTCTTAGAGGCTTTTAGATAGTTAGACAGTCATTCAGTTTTTAGTTATTATCAGTTGTTCAGACAGACAATTTAGTTTTGGTGTTTTATCAGCTACTTCAAAAATGCCTTTTATATATTTTAGTATTCAAATTGACCATACCTCATTGTTTTATTTTTTGCATGTGTTATACTTTTTTTCATTAAGTGCTCACAATAGGTACCAGACCATGGGTTAGCTTGGGGTCACTTTTGGCCTTAAGCACCATGTCGCAACTAGGGGGTAGCCTCGAGTCATGAAACAATCGTACCTCTCTTGGCCGTAATAGGAATGGCTCTAAAATTCTATGGGGACAGTCCTTGGCCACATATCTAACCTCATTGAATACATAGAAAACTCTAAACTTGCCTTAACGGCCATTCTGCACACCTGAACTCTACAAAGTCACATGTATTGGTCACGTCTTATATGCATAAGAACCTCTAAAATATCTACCATGATAAATCTAACCTATGAACTCACCAAAATAGTGCCCCTTCATTTAGCCTTTCTGAGATGCCTAAAGAATACCCTCAACCATCTTAGCATGATCCACAATACTCCAAGAAGATACCCAAATATGGCCATATGTGATGTAGCCAACTGAAGGGAGAAATCCAAATCCTTTATTAAATTCACAATCTTCTCAAACTCGGTGCAAATAATAGAATTGGAATATCTAGACAAGCAATGGAAGAGTGCCTCAAACTCAGCTACAATCATGAGCCCTGCTCAAGGAAATCAAACTCATCATACATCTGACCTCTCAAACTATAAGGCTGAAAAATGCATCAGCAAACTAATCCCACTACATATCAGAAGCATAAATAGTTCTACAACCAACAATAGATCTCCACCAATCTCTGGTCACATCTCTTAACTGATATGTAATACCTAATGTTTTGAAGTCACTATACAATATATGATTCATTCCTTTGAGTCGTATAGACATCATACGAGTCGTATGTTTAACTTGTACCCATGATAGTGTTCTACTTAAGGTATGACTTACACCTTGGAAGTCATAAAGTGATCACATAAGTTGTACATGGTAAGTCGTAACCAAGTCCGTGTGAGGTTAGATGAGTTCTGTCTAGGGTATGAAAGGATGAGTTCTAGTCGTATGACTTGTTACAAGTCGTAAGATGTGACTTATATCCTAATCATTGAAGGATCTAAGAATCAAGCCTCATGTTTTGATATCTTTATAAGTTATTTGGACATATATTAAGTCCTTAAATATCTACTAACTTATAGACAAGTCTAAACATCCCATCGAGACTAAATTCTTGGGATGTATATAACTATAGTCATCTCTAAATGAGCATAACTTTTGTTATACAAAGAATTTATGAATTGAAGACACACCAATATTTAGATAATTGATTAGCTTTCCAACTATACAAATTTTTCCTTGACCCAATTCGGGGTAAAACGCTATGGTAAAATTACTGAAGCACTACCAAAGCTGCTAGTAGGATACGAACCCTGATGACGACTCGTAAGCAGACCATATGAGTCTTTAGAAAGAGTACCCACAATGGTAGGGGTCAAAATTTTGGTTCCTGGTGACTACTCAAGGTACGACACATCCCAGAAAAAACTAGCCATACCCAAACATGCTAAGACGACTTACAAATAATTTCCAGAAGGTTTCTAAGGTTTTTTTGGTCTTTTCTCCCCTTATAATTTCCAACCTGCGACATTTAACCCAAATGGGCGTTACTTTTCCTCTCTTTTTTATCAATTAACCAACATAAAATCCCTATTTCCAATCTCAAGAACAAGATTAGGGCTTTTTCTCAAGATCATCCCCTAGATTTCAAAGGTCAAGTATACTTCAACACGCTAAGAACTTTAAGGTATGTGGGGTATTCATCAATGGATTCCTTCCACCCATTGAGTCCCAAAAATCCCCTTTTTGTTCAAGTATGGATTTTAACCTTCTTTTGAGAAATTATCCAGGTAAATCATAAATTTAATCAATGTTTTTTTAGAAATTTGAATTCAAGACATGCCATCATTTCTTCCCATGTGAATTAGGTTACTTTATGTTTTAAATTTCAAATACCCAAGTCATGTTCAATGGATTTCACTCTAAATCATATAGTTATGAATTAAACTATGAAAATAAGTTTTCTTCTCAAGTTTAACACATTTCCACGAGCAAATTCATATTTCTCACTAATATATTGAAATGTCTTATGTTGAGTCTTTGAAATATGGCCTCATATTACTCTTTTAAGAGTTCTTAATATATTTTTGTAATCATTCAGTATTGGCGGGTTATAAATATCCAATTCCTATGTGTTTACTTACTATTTTCAAGTCCCAATTGATCTTTGTCTGTACAATACCACATTATGTTAAACCATGAATAATACTAGTTTCACTCAGTTGGGTGTGCAAATTAACACCGAGAGGGAAGTCTGGGTCAGTGCACTATACATCCCAGAAACTATGTGCCCCATAGGATTCTAGGACTCGCCAAAGAGCATTTCTCTTTGCCCAAATAAGCTCAGTATAGCGATTACTCCAGTTGAGGTTCCACATTGATAGCAAGGTTAGAACAACCCTCCTCAATATGGGTCAGATATTGGGCTCCGTGGTAATATTCTTTGTTTATATCGATTAAATGATAACTCCCACAGTGTCAATCAATATTGGCAGTTTATTTAAATTTATTTATCGACCAAGCAGTCAATTTTCAATATTTATTTAGTCAGTTGTACAAACTTCACCAGTTATTCAGATATGTCAATGTATTAAAATACGTAGTCTTACATATTCGGTTTTATATGTTCATGTAATTACATTTAGTTTTAGCATGTATTTTAGTTAGTCCTTACCTCACGTACTAGTACATTCAATGTACTGATCACATACCTTTCTCTAATTCTAGGTTGTCTTATAACGTATATTAGGATGCACCATCTCCCCATCATTCTTAGATAGCTAAGCAGTTCCCCGTGGTAGTAGTGGTGAGTTCTTATCCATCGAGGACGTGATATGTTATTTTATTCATATCTGTATGTCATTATGATTTAGTTAGTTAGAGTTAGTTGGGGGTTTGTCCCATCATCTCCTTATGATTCTTAGAGGCTTTAAAATAGTTAGACAACTATTCAATTTTCAGGTATTATTAGTTGTTCAGAAAGACAGTTTAGTTTTAGTATTTTATCATCTACTTTGGATATGCCTTTTATATATTTTAGTATTTAGATTTACTGTACCTCATTAGTTTATTTTCATCATATGTGTTTTACTTTTTTTTCATTCGGTGGTCACAGTAGGTACCAGACCATGGGTTAGATTGGGGTCACTTGTGGCCTTAATCATCGTGTCATGACTAGACGTAGCCTCGAGTCATGCCAAAACTTTTTATTTGAGGCTAACGTTGTTGAAGTATCCCAGGGTGTCTGAAAGTCAAGTTAACTAGAGTCTTGTGCATGGGTGTGAAGTGCACAACACTTATGGATAAGAGGCTACGAGATAATTTTAGGAAAGTTTTCCTTCTTCTAGCATTTATGTCGTACAAAGGAGTATAAGCTTTATTGGATCCCTATTTCTGACTCATTTTTTATTTTATTTACAGAAAATTCCTCCTAGAAGGATCAACGGAAGAAGGAATAGGGATCATCCCGCACCACCACCCATTCAAGAAGATCCCCTAATTGACCATGTTTCTCATACTGAGTTCAGGGCTATTTTCACGACCTTATCCCATTCTGTATCTACTAAAAAAACCTAGCATGCTATTGACTCATCCAATCCAGTGGAAAATACAGTTGCAATTAGGATTAGGGATTTCACTCGAATGAATCCCCTTTTGTTTTCTAGGTCCAAGTCTAAGGAGGATCCATAAGAGTTTCTGGATATAGTATATAAGGTGGATGACATCATAGGAGTCACTTTGTATGAGAGTGCAAAATTGGTTGCATATCAGTTGCAGGGAGTAGCTCACACCTGGTTTATGCAGTGGAAGAAAGACAGTGGTGTGGAAACAGAGCCTATAGAGCAGGAAAAGTTTGCCATGACTTTCCTATATAGGATTTTCCTACTAGAGTTGAGGGAAGCTAAGGTTCAGGAATTCATAAACTTGAAGCAGGTAAGAATAAGCGTGAAGGAGTACTCGCTCAAGTTCACTCAGTTGGTGATGTATGCTCATACTACTGTGGAGGATAGTATGTCTAGAATGAGTAAGTTTTTATCTGGTGTAGTTGATTGTGTGGTTAAGGAGTGTAGAACCATCATGTTGATTAAGGAAATGAACCTATCTAGAATTATGGTTCATGCTCAGTAGATTGAGGAGGAGAAGATTAAGGAGAAAAAAAAGAGAGAACAAAATGGATAGAATAGGTAGTTTCAACTTTTCTTAGCCAAGGTAGGAAGGAGGAAATCATTCTCAATTCTACCAGAAATTTTTATCCCCAACTCTTTTTTCATCTAGTGTGCAAGTGCCTAAGTTCTGGCTGGTCAGTCGAGATAGAGCACCACACTCAAAGACCTATGGTAGTGTAAACAGTATCCGTACCAATCTTCTCTGTAGGAAGTATGGTAGGAACCGTCAGGGTGAATTAGGCTAGAAGTAATGTGTACTTTAGGTATGACAAGCCAGGCCACAAGATCAAGGAGTGTCAAGTAGCAGCTCCAAAGGAAAGTGATTCATGCCAACAAGGTCTATCTAATTGTTTAGTAGTACCAACAGGTCTCCTGAATCATTAGGGTGCCACTTTCAGCACCACCAGTGGTCCATGCCAGGACATATTGTATGCCCTCCAGAATCGCTAGGATTAGGAAAGTTCTCTTAATGTGGTTATGAGTACATTATAAGTCTTCTACCTTCATGTTTATGCATTGTTAGATCCTGGAGCTTCTTATTCTTTTAGGAACCCTTACATAGCCGTAGACTTTGGTGTTAATCAAGAAATATTACTAGAGCCTTTATTAGTGTCTACCCTAGTTGGTAAGTCCATTATAGCCAGATGGGTATACAGAAATTGCCCTATGACTGTGTCTCCAAAAGTTACTTCAATTGATCTTGTAAAGTTAGAGATAACTGATTTTGATTTCATTCTTGACATAGATGGAATCCACTCATGTTATGCCTTAGTCATGGTAATTTTTGCCTTAAAATTTTAGAGGTGTTATGTTTATGGGGTTTATGTTGATGTGTCTCTGATCATAATAGTTTATAGTATGTATTCACGAAGAAAGACCTACATCTTTGCAAGAAAAGATGGCTTGAGTTGTTGAAAAATTATGATATGAGTGTGTTGTATCATCTGGGCATGGCCAATGTGGTGGTGGATACCCTTAGTAGATTGTTTATGACTAATGTTGCCCATGTCAAAATAGATATAAAGGATTTAGTCCGTGTGGTTCATCATCTTTCTTGTTTAGGTGTTTGGTTTGTTGATTCAGTTGAAGGTAGTATATGTGTTTAGAATGGTTCAGAATCTTCACCGATCACTGAAGTAAAAGAAAAAAAAGGACAGGGATCCTGTTTGGTTCAGTTGAAGGAGGCGGTTTGAGATCAAGAAGTGGCGGGTTTTCTCCCAAGGGGGAGATGGTATTTTTCTTTGCCAGGACAGGTTATGTGTTTTGTGTGTTGATGGTTTGAGATAACAAATACTTGTAGAAGTGAATGATGCACGATATTCCATTCACCCTGGAACTAATAATATGTACCGTGACTTGCAGGAAATTTATTGGTAGAGTGGTATGAAGAAAGACATTGCAGAGTTTATGGCTAAGTGTTGGAACTATCAGTAGGTTAAGGTTGAGAACCAAAGGCATAGTGGTACGCTTCAGGAGTTTAGCATCTCCACTTGGAAGTGGGAGGTGGTGAATATGGACTTTGTTATAGGATTTCCACGTACGCATTGTTAGCGTAATTTGATTTGCGTCATTATAGATAGAATGACCAAGTCAGCCTATTTCTTATCGGTTCATACTTCATATTCAAATGAGGATTATGATAGACTCTATCTTAGAGAGCTGGTTAAATTGCAAGGGGTTTAATTTTCTATCATTTCAAATATAGGTACTAAGTTTACCTCTCACTTCTAGAAGACTTTTTAGAAGGGTCTTGGTACCCAAGTATATCTCAATACAACTTTTCATCCTCACAAAAATGGTCAGGTAGAGAGGACCATTCACACCTTAGAGGACATGTTGAGGGCATATGTTATTGACTTTAAAGTAGTTAGGATGACCACTTACCTTTGATTGAGTTTAACTATAACAATAGTTACCACTCCAGTATTCAGATTACTCCATTTGAGGCTCTCTATGGGAGAAGATATAGATCTCCTATTGGTTGGTTTAAAGCAGGTGAGGCTACTTTTATAGATCCAGACTTGGTGTTTGAGGTGATGGAAAATGTTTAGTTGATTCAATAGAGGCTGAAGACAGCCCATAGTCGTCAGAAATCTTATGTGGATGTGAGGAGGAGAGATCTTGAGTTTGAAGTTAGTGAGTTGGTCTATTTGAAAATTTTGCCTATAAAGGGAGTGAAGAGATTTGGAAGGAAAGGGAAGCACATTCCCCGCTATGTTGGCCCATATAAAATCGTGAACCATTTTGGGAAGGTAGCTTATGAACTTTAGTTGCCTATAGATTTGACATTAGTACACCCAGTGTTCCATGTTTCTTAGTTAAAAAAATACATTGGTGATTCGGCTATGGTAGTTCCTTTAGAAGATGTGGATGTAAAGGATAAACTTTCCTATGAAGAAGTCCCAATAGAGATCCTTGATCATCAGTTTTGTAGGCTAAGGAATAAAAATGTTTCTTTAGTTAACGTACTATGGAGGAATCATTCCATAGAGAGAGTTACTTGTGAAGTAGAATCAGATATGCAATCTCGGTATCCTTATTTTTCTACATGAATTAAGACTCAGCTTGAGCTAATGATTTTCCTTAGATTGACTCTTTTCGTTCTCTATTTCAGCTATACAACTTTTCTCATGTCACAACATGCATTTATGAAGTTAGTTCATCGCTTGCAGTATGTGTCATGTTTCAGACCCAGTTATTTGATCATGTTTTATTTTATCAGTGTTCAGTATAGACTCCTACTCTCAGTGGCATCTCAGCGAGGATGAATGGTCCCAAAGGGGAGATATTATAATACATTTAGCTCTTAGTTTCACGCTATAGGGTCCAAGGCTTGAAAAGTTCACAAAATGTTGGGGACTTAGTCATTTTCAATACCTCAAAATTTTATGAATTTTAATTTGGCCTTCCCAAACATGATACATTGATTTATGATTTAGTTCATTTTTAAGGAGGTTAAAGGTATGTATCGAGAGAGTTTTAGGATTTTTGGATGGGGTTCGGGATGTGTTTGGATTGCTATAATAGTAAGTCCTTGCGAAAGCCCACGACGCGCTGGTTTCACCCATGGTGAGAGGGCATATCTCTCTCTACCCTGAAGCAAGTGACGTGGTGTGTGTCTCTCTCCCCCGGAGCAAGTGATGTAGCGTGTTGGTACCCTACGTCTAGCTCTTTGATTAATAAAATCAAGGGGAAAATAAGTCTTTTTCCCTCAACACAATTCGTCCAAATCATGATTTGGGGCATCCTTAGGGGCATATTTTCCCCTTCCTCTCAAAAATTACTCTTAATAAATCCTCCTCCTTCCCAAGAACAAGAACCCAAGTTTCTTTCCCTAAGAATCCAAGATTTCAAGCACCCAAGTTCAAACAATCTTCAAGAATTCAGTTATTGAGGTATGTGGGGTTTTGAACAAGGTTAACCTTTCAACCTTGTGCTCAAATGCATGACTTTTCAAGTTAAATTTACATGTTTTAATATAGATTTCATTTCCAAATCCTGATGTGTTGGAAATATAGCATTATCATGTGATCTAGGTGCTAAGGAGCATAAGAGTTGTATTTATTCATGTTTCTAACTACAAGTTTGATGTTTTATCTTGAATTCTATTATTTTAATGAGAAATTGATATTCCCTTAAGTTTAATACATTTTCAATCTCAAATTCACGTATTATGCTTATATACTCTAATGTTCAATATTTTGGGTCTCTGCATTATGACTCCATACTACTATTTTAAGAGTTGTTATTGTGTTCTTGAAAACATTCAGTGCTGGCAGGTTATGAACCCCCAATACCTATGGGTTACTTACTATTTTCAAGTCCCAATTGATCCTTGTGAATACAGTACCACAATATGTTAAAGCATGAATAATACTTGTCATTTAGTTGGAAATAGAATTTACCACTGGGAGAGAAGTTTGGGTTCAGTGAACCCTACTTCCCAGAATCTACGCTCTCCCATAGGATTTTGTGACTCGTCAAAGAGCGTTTCCCCTTGCTGAAAGGGGCTCAGTATAGTGATCACTCCAATTCATGTTCCACTCTGATGGCCAGAATGGAACAACCCTCCCCCAACTTAGGTTAGACATTGGGCAGCTATGGTTTATCTCGGTTACGTGATAGCTCCCATAGTTTTTGTTAGTATTGGAATTCTATTTCAGTTTAGTTTTGCTAGACCAAGCAATCACTTTTCTGAATTTATTTAGTCAGTTGTACAAACTGTACCAGTTATTTAGATAATGTCAGTGTATTAAAATACTTGGTCTAGTATATTTAGCATTATATGTTCAGGTAATTACATTAGGTTTTAGCATGTATTTCAGTTAGTGCTTACCTCATGTACAAGTACATTAAAAGTACCGATCACATACCTTTCTCTTACTCTTTGTTGTCTTATAACATAGGTTTTAATGCACAGTTTCCCAACTATACTTAGATAGCTCAGCAGTTCCCCATGGCAGTAGTGGTTAGTCCTCATCCATCGAGGACATGATATGTTATTTCATTCATTTTCATATTTCACTATGATTCAGTTAGTTGGGGGTTTGTTCCATTAACTCCTTATGATTCTTAGAGGCTTTCAGGCAATTAGACAGTCATTCAGTTTTCAGTTATTATTAGTTGTTCAGACAGAAAGTTTAGTGTTGGTGTTTTATCAGCTACTTCAGACATGCCTTTTATATATTTCATATTCACATTGACCGTTCCACTTTGGTTTGTTTTCCATATATGTGATTTACTTTCTTTTCATTCAGTGCTCACAGCAGGTACCAGACCATGGGTTAGCTTGGGGTCACCTGTGGCCTTAAGCATCATGTCCTGACAAGGGGGTAGCCTTGAGTCGTGACACAATCCTACCTCTCATCGACATAACAGGAATAGCTCTAAACACATTATGGGTACAATCTCTGTCCATATGGCCAACCTCATCGAATACATAGTAAACTCTAAACTTACCCTATCGTCCATTCTACACTGCTGAGCTAGAAGATCCACCACCTTAATTCAACAAAGTTGCCTACGCTAGTCAGCTCTGATATCCACGAGAACCTTTAAAATCTCTACCACAAGAAATCTTACTTCTGAACTCACCAAAATAGCGCACCTTCTTTGCGTCTTTCTAATATACCTAAAGAATACCCCCAATCATCTTAGCATGATCCATAATATTTTAAGAATATGACCAAATACAGCCATCTATGATGTAGCCAACTGAAGGGAGACATCTAAATCCTTTACAAGCTTTCGAATCTTCTTAAACTCCATGGACAGACTAGCATTAGAACTTCAATACAAGGCATAGAAGAGTGCCTCAAACTCAGCTACAGTAATGAGCCCTGCTCGAGGTGGTCAAACTCATCATGCATTCGACCTCTAAAAATATAAAGCCCAAAAAGGCATGGACAAACTAATCCCACAATATCTCAGGAGCATCAATAGGTTTATAACCAACAATAGATCTACACAAGTCTCTAGACACATCTCACAATTGATATGTAATACCCAATGTTTGAAAGTCACTATACAACTTACGATTCATTTCTTTGAGTCATATGGATATAATACAAGTTGTATGTTCAACTTGTACCCATGACAGTATGTGGTGGATGAGATCATACTTAAGGTACAACTTAAACCTTTGAATTCATAAGGTGATCATACGATTCATACATGGTAAGTCGTAACCAAGTCAGTGTGAGGTGAGATTAGTTTTGTCTATGGTACGAAATGATGAGTGTTAGTTGTATGACTTGTTACGAGTTGTGAGATATGACTTGCATCCTGATCTATGAAGGATCCAAGAATTAAGCCTCATCTTTATAAGTTACTTGGACATATATTAAATCCTTAAATATCTCCTAACTTATAGACAAGTCAAAACATCCTATTACGATAAGATTCTTGGGATGTATATAACTGTAGTCATCTCTAAATGAACATAACTTTTATTTTACGAAGAATATATAAACTAAAGACCCACCAATAGATAGATAATTGAATTAACTTTCCAACTATACAAATTTGGCCTTGGTCCGATATCGGGGTGAAACGTTATAGCCAAATTACTGAAGTACTATCAAAGTTGCTAGTAGGGTATGACCCCTGATGACAACTCGTAAGCAAAACATATGAGTTGTCAGGAGGAGTGGTACCCATAATAGTAGGGGCCAAAATTTTGGTTCTTGGTGACTACTTAAGCTAGGACCCGAACCCAGAACATACTATTCGTACCCAAACACATTGGGACTACTTTCAAACAATTTCTAGAAGGTTTCTAATGTTTGTTTTGGTCTTTTATCCCTTTATAACTCCAAACCCATGATATTTGACCCAAAGGTGTGTAACTTATCCTCTCTCTCCCATCAATTAAATAACACAAAATCCCTATTTCCATTCTCAATAACAAGATTAAGGTTTCTTCTTAAGATCATCTCCCAAGTATCAAAGGTCAAGTTTATTTCAACAAGCCAAGAACTTTAAGATATGTGTGGTATTTATCAATGGATTCCTTCGACCCATTGAGTCCAAAAAATCCCCTTTTTGTTCAAGTATAGATTTTAACCTTCTTTTGACAAATTATATATGTACATCAGGAATTTAATCCATGCTTTCGTAGAGATTTGAATTCAACCCATGCCAACATTCCTTCCCATGTGAATTAGGTTACTTTATGTTTTAAATTTCAATTAGCCATGTCATGTTCAATTGATTTCACACTAAATCATTAAGTTATGAATTAAACTATGAAAATATGTTTTCCTCTCAAGTTTAACACATTCCCATGAGCAAATTCATGTTTCTCATTATTTATTGAAATGTCTTATGTTGGGTCTTTGAACTATGACCTCATATTACTATTTTAAGAGTTGTTGACATATTTTTATAGTCATTTAGTACTGGTGAGTTATGAACACCTGATACCTATGTGTTTACTTGTTATTTAAAACTTTTCAATTATATGTTTGTCAGACCATGATTTCATCATTATGTTCAAGTTCAAGTTGATCCTTATCAGAACCATGAATAACACTAGTGTCATTTAATCGGGAGTAGTATTTAGCATCGATAGGGAAGTGTGAGTTCTATGCATCCTACTTCCCAGAAACTATATGCCCCGTAATATTTAGGGGCTCGCATAAGAGCGCTTCTCTTTTTGCTCGAATTGGGCTCAATTTAGTAACCACTCCAATTCAGGTTCGACTCCGATGGCAAGAATGGTAAAGCCCTCCTCAAAGTAAGTCATAAATTGGACTCCATAGTAATATCCATGGATTATGTTGGTTACATGATAGCTCTCATTATTTTAGTCAGTATTGACAGTATATTTTAGTTTAGTTTTTCTTAGCCAAATATTAATTTTTCGGCATCTATTTAGTCAGTTATACAAACTGCACAATTTATTCAGATAATTTAAGTGTATTAAAATGCTTGGTCTTGAATGTTCAGTTGTACATGTTTATGTAATTGTATTAAGTTTTTGCATGTATTTCAGTTAGTACTTACCTAACATACCAGTATATTCAAACTGCGCTATGTTGTCTTAAAACATAGGTTTGAACGTAGAGTTTCCCGACCATCCTTAGAAAGCTCAGCAATTCCCAGCGGCAATAGTGGTAAATCCTTATCCATCAAGGGTGTGATATGTTATTTCATTAATCATAGTGTTTCATTATGATTCATTTAGTTGGAGTTAGTAGGTGATTTTTCCCATCAACTCCTTATGATTCTTAGAGGCTTTCAGAAAGTTAGACAGTCAATTAGCTTTTAGTTATTATCAGTTGTATCAGATAGGCAATCTAGTTTTCTAGTGTTTATCAAATACTTCAGACATGTTGTTTTATATATTTTAGTATTCAGACTGGTAATACCTTATTGGTTTATTTTCCACATATGTTGTTTTACTTTTATTTTATTCAGTGCTCATAGTAGGTACCATACCATGGGTTAACTTAGGGTAACTTGTGGCCTTAAGCACTGTGTCATGACTAGGGGTAGCCTCGGGTCATGACAAAACCTGGTATCATAGCCTAAGGTTGTAAATTGTCCTAGGGTATCTGAAAGCTGCATTGAGTAATGTTTTGTGTATGGGTGTGAAGCGCGCCACACTTATGGACAAGAGGCTATGAGACAATTTTAGGAAAGTTTCCTTTCATTTAGTGTTCATTTCATGCGAAAGAGCATGAGATCTATTGAATTCCTCTTTATAACTCACCTTTCATCTTATTTGCAAATAATGCTCTCAGAAGAAATAATTGAAAATAGAACGGGAATCAACCCACACCACCACCTATTTAGGAAGATCCACTAAATTATCATGTCTCTCACGCTGTGTTTAGGGCTACTTTCATGGCCTTATCTCATTTTGTAGTTGCTCAGAACAATTAGCAAGTTGTTGCCCCTGCCAATTCAATAGAAAATATAGCTGTAGTTAGGATTTAGAATTTTAATTGGATGAATCCCCCTTTGTTTATTGGGTCCAAGTCCGGGGAGGTTCTACAGAAGTTCCTAGATATGGTACAGAAGGTAATATACATCATGGGTGTCACTTCAAATAAGAGTGTAGATTTGCCTGCATATCAGTTATAGGGAGTAGCTCACACCTATTTTAAGCAGTAGAAGGAAGACAAGGGTGTGAAAGTAGAGCCTATGTAGTGGGAGGAATTTTCCATGACTTTCTTAGACAAGTTCTTACCACTAGAGTTGAGGAAATCTAAGGCTCAGGAGTTCATAATCTTAAAGCATGGAAGTATGAGCATGAAGGAGTACTCACTCTAGTTCACTAACTTGGCGAGGTATTCTCCTACTATGGTGGTAGACAATAGGTCTAGAATGAGTAAGTTTATATCTGGTATAGCTGATAGTGGGGTTAAGGAGTGTAGTACTTCCATGTTGATTAAGGAGATGGACCTGTCTAGACTTATGGCTCATGCTTAGTAGATTGAGGGGGAGAAACTTAAGGAGAAAGAAAGAGAGAATAAGAGAGCCAGAATAGGTAGTTTCAACTTTTCCCAGACAATGTTGGAAGGTGGTAACCGTTCTTAGTTTTGTTAGAAATTTTTAGCCTCGGCTCCATCTTTAGCCAGTGCACCAGTGCCTAAGTTCAGGAAGGACAGTCGAGATAAAGCGTTAGGCTCTAAGACCCAGAGTAGTGTAAACAACGGTCGTACTAACCCACTCTGCAGGAAGTGTGGTAGGAACTATCTGGGTAAATTCCAGACATGCATTAATATATGCTTTGGGTATGGTAAGCCAGGCCACTGTATCAAGGAGTGTCAAGAGGTATCCCAGAAGGGAGGTGATTTGTGCCAAGATGGCCAGTCAAATTTTTCATCAGCTCGAGCAGGTCGCCTGACTCAATAGGTGCCACTTACAGTGCAACCAATGGGCAGTTCTAGAATAGGCTATATGCTCTTCGTACTCATCTTGATCAATAAAGTTCTCCTGATATAGTTACGGGTACATTAAAAGTCTTCTACCATCATGTATATGCATTGTTAGACCCCAGATCTTCACTTTCTTTTATGGATCCTTTCATTATTGTAGACTTTTGTTTCAGTCCCAAAATATTAGTAGACCTTTCTTAGTGTCTACCCCAGTTTGTTAGTCTATTATGGCCTGACGGGTATACAGAAATCGCCTGGTCTCAGTCTCTTAGAAATTTAGTTTAGTTGATCTTATAGAGTTAAGAGATTACTAATTTTGAAGTCATTTGTACCATGGATTGGCTCCAATCATGTTATTCCTTAGTTGACTATAGAAATAGAATTGTCTGCTTCCAATTCCCTAATGAGCTAGTTATTGAATTGAGGGCTAGTAATTTAGTACTTAAAGCTCAATTTATTTCCTATCTTAAGGCAAGAAAGATGATATCTATGGGGTGTATTTACCATCTTATTCGAGTTAAAAACTCAAATATTTAAACTCTGAGTCTTCAGTTAGTTTCAGTAGTAAGGGAATTCCCAAATGTATTTCCCAATGATCTCTCTAGAATCCCTCTCGAAAGGGAAATTTACTTCAGAATAAATCTCATTCCAGATACCCAACCTATCTTTATTCCACCTTACAGAATGGCTCCAGCTGAGCTTAAAGAAAAGAATAAACATTTGAGGTATCTCTTAGATAAGGGTTTCATCAGGACTATTGTTTCCTTATAGGGTGCTCCAGTACTATTCTACACAAGAAAGATGGTTCTATCAGAATGTGCATCAAATACTGATAGTTCAACAAAGTCATCATCAAGAATAAGTACTCTCTTCCTAGAATTGAGGACTTATTAGAAAAACTTTAGGGTGCAAGTTATTTCACTAAGATAGACCTCAGATCCGGATATCATCAGATTAGAGTCAGAGAATGTGACATTCCAAAGACAGCCTTCAGAACTCGGTATGGTCACTTTGAATTCCTAGTTATGCCTTTAAACTAACAAATGTCCCTAAATCTTTTATGTAATTGATTAATAGGTTGTTCAATCAGTACTTGGACATGTTCATTATAGTCTTCATTAATGATATCCTTGTCTATTCCTGTAGTGAGAATCATCATGCAGACCACTTGAGGGTTGTATTACAGACCCTTAAGAATCACCAGTTATTTGCTAAGTTCAGCAAGTGCAAATTTTGGCTGAGATTAATCGATTTTCATGGTCATATTATTTTCGGTGATATGATACCAGTTGACCTTCAAAAGACCAAAGCAGTGAGAAACTGGCCTAGACCCATCTCTCCATCATATTTAGGAGTTTATTAGATTTAGCTGGCAATTAAAAATAGATTTTTGAAGGCTTTTCTTATATTTATTCCCCCATTACGATACTAACTTTGAAGAAAGTCAAATTTTTGTCGTCAAATTCCTGCGAGAATAGTTTTCAGGAGTTGAAGACTTTATTTATTTTCGCTCAAGTCTTGACTTAGCCAAATAGCACAGATGGGTTTGTATTATATTGTGATGATTCTAGAGTTTGTCATAGTTGTATATTAATGTAGAGAGGTAAGGTCATAGCTTATGCCTCTAGACAGCTTAAAGCCCATGAAAAGAATTATCCAACCCATGATCTTGAGTTGGCAACTGTTTTCTTTGCCTTAATGATTTGGAGGCATTACCTTTATGGGGTTCATGTTGATATGTTCAAGGATCACAAGAGTTTATAATATGTGTTCACGCATAAAGACTTGAATCTTCGTCAGAAAGGTGGCTTGAATTATTGAAAGACTATGATATGAGTATGTTATATCATCCAAGAAAGGACAATGTAGTGGCAGATACCCTTAGTAGATTGTCTATGGGTAGTGTTTCCCATGTTGAGTATGATAAGAAGAAGTTAGTACGAGAAGTTCATCATCTTTCTAGGTTAGGAGTTCAGATAGTTGATTTGGTGAAAGGTATTATATGGTTTCAAAATGGTTTAGAATTTTCATTAGTTGCTAAATTAAAAGAAAAGCATGACATGGATTGTAATTTTTCCAAGGTGAAAGAGATAATTAGAGGTCAAGAGGTAGAGGCTTTTCACTAAGGGGGAAATATTGAGCTTCATTGTCTCGGTAGACAATGTGTTTGATATGTTGATGGTCTGTGATAGTGAATATTAGTTGAGGTGCATGGTGCGCGATATATTGGTCACCTAGGAGCTACTAAGATATACTATGATTTGCTAGAAATCTATTGGTGGAGAGGTTTGAAGATGGATATTGCAAAGTTTTTTTTTTCTAAGTGTTCAATTGGCAGCAGGGTAAGGTTGAGCACCAAATGCGAAGTGGTACATTGTAGTATTTTAACATCCCCACTTAGAAGTGGGAGGTGGTGAATATGAAATTTATGATAATGTTGCCTCATACGAATCGTCAGCATAATTTGATTTGGGTTATTACTGATAGAATGACTAAGTCATCCCATTTCTTTCTAGTTCATACTTCATACTCAACTGAGGATTATGCATGGATTTATCTTAGGGAGTTGGTTAAATTACATGGGGTCCTATTGTCTATCATTTTAGATAGAGGTACTCAGTTTACCTCTCAATTTTGGAAGGCATTCCAGAAGAGTCTTGGTACCCAAGTTTATCTCAGTACAAATTTCCATCCTCGGATAGATGGTCAGGAAATGAGGTTCATTCAGAGTTTAAAGGACATGTTAGGGTTTTTGTTAGTGATTTTAAGGGTAGTTTTGATGATCACTAACCTTTGATTGAGTTCGCCTATAACCACTATCACTTCAGTATTTCGATGGTTCCTTTTGAGGCTCTCTATAGGAGGAGATGTAGATCTCCTATTGGTTAGTTTGAAGTAGGTGAGGCTACTTTGGTTGGGCAAGATTTAGTGTTTGGGGTGATGGCAAAAGTTTAGTTAATTTGAGATAATATGAAGACATCCCAAAGTCGTCAAAAATCTTATGCAGATGCTAGGAGAAGAGATCTTGAGTTTGATGTTGGTGACTTGGTTTATTTGAAGATTTTGCCTATGAAAAGAGAGAAGATATTTGGAAAGAAGGGGAAACTCAGTCCCCGCTATATTGGACCATATAGAATCTTGAGCCGTTTTGAGAAGGTAGCTTATGAGTTAGAGTTGCCTGCAGATTTGGCATTAGTGCATTTGGTGTTTCATTTCTCTTTATTATTAAAATGTATTAGCGACACAACTTCAATCGTGCCCTTAGAGAATTTTGAGGTGAAAGATAGTCTCTCCTATGAAGGAATCCGAGTTGAGATCCTTGACCGTCATACTCGTATGTTAAGGAACAAAGAAGTTCCCTTGGCGAAAGTTCTATGGTGAAATCAGTATGTTAAGGGAGCTACTTGGGAAGAAAAAACAGATATGCAAGACAAGTGCCCTCATATTTTCTCCACGACTTCAAATTCAGCTTGAGGTAAAGAATTTCCTTAAATCGACTCTTTCCGATCTCTTTTTTTAGATATGTAACCATTCTTATGTCATTGCATGCATTCACGAAACCAGTTCAGTCGATGTATTATGTCTCAGACTCAGTCACGTTATAGTTTATGAACATTCAGTGTATGGTCTCAATTACTTTATAACTCTCAGCCTAACCAATCTTATTTGAGGAAAAATGATCCTAAGGGGGATATATTATGATACCCCATGTTTTAAATTCAAAATATAAAAATGACTCATACCTTTGATTCGTATGGATATCATATGATCCATATGTTCAACTCGTACCTATGATAGTGTATGGTTGCTGATATGATTCTTAAGGTACGACTTAAACCTTGTAAGTCATAAGGTGATCATACGAGTCGTCCATGGTAAGTCATAACCAAGTCAGTGTGAGGTGAGATGAGTTCTATCTAGGGTACAAAAGAATGAGTTCTAGTTCTATAACTTGTTATGAGTCATAAGATATGAATCATATACTGATTAGTGAGGGATCCAAGAATCAAGCATCATTTTTTGATATCTTAATAAGTTACTTGGATATATACTAAGTCCTTAAATATCTCCTAACTTATAGACAAGTCGAAACATCCCATCACGAGTAAATTCTTAGGATGTATATAACTATAGTCATCTCCAAACAAGCATAAATTTTATTCAACGAAGAATTTATGAACCAAAGACCCACCAATAGATATATAATTAAATTAGCTTTCCAACTATACCAATTTTTTCTTGATCCGATATCGGGGTGAAACATTATGGCCAAATTACGGAAGCACTGTCAAAGCTGCCAGAAGGGTACGGCCCCTGATGATGACTCGTAAGCAGACCATACGAGTCATCAGGAGGAGTCGTACCCATAATAGTAGGGGTCAAAATTTGGTTCCCTAGTGACGACTCAAGGTATGACCCATACCCAGAACATATGAGTTGTACCCAAACACATCGGGACGTCTTCCAAATGATTTCCAGAAGGTTACTAAGGGTTTATTTGGTATTTTCTCCCCTTATAACTCCCAACCCACAACATTTAACCCCAAGGAGTATTACTTATCCTCTATTTTCCTTCAATTAAACAACACAAAATCCCTACTTCCATTCTCAAAAACAAGATTAGGGTTTCTTCTCAAGATTGTCTCCCAAGTATCAAAGGTCAAGCTTACTTCAACCAGCTAAGAACTTTAAGGTATGTGGGGTATTTATCAATGGATTCCTTTGACCCATTGAGTTCCAAAAAATCCCTTTTTGTTCAAGTATGGATTTTAACCCACTTTTGAGAAATTATACATGTAAATCATGAATTTAATCCATGTTTTCTTGGAAATTTGTATTCAAGCTATGTCAACATGCCTTCCCGTGTGAATTAGGTTACTTTATGTTTTAAACTTTAATTACCCATGTCATGTTCAATAAATTTCACACTAAATCAAAAATTTATGAATTTAACCATGAAAATATGTTGTCCTCTCAAGTTTAACACACTCCCATGAGCAAATTCATGTTTCTCACATATTTAAGAGTTGTTATTGTATTTTTGTAATTATTTGGTGTTGGTGGGTTATGAACACCCGATACCTTTATGTTTACTTGCTATTTCAGACTTTTCAAATTACAAGTTAGTCAGACCATGATTTCATTATTATGTTTAAGTTCAAGTTGATGCTTTTTAGTACAGTACCATGTTATGTTGAACCATGAATAACACTAGTGTCATTCAGTTGGGAGTATGATTTAGCACCGAGGGGGAAATATGGGTTCAGCATATCCTACTTTCTAGAAACAACATGCCCCCGCAGGATTTAGGGACTCGTCCAAGAGCATTTCCCCTTTTGCTCGAATTGGGCTCAGTTTAGTCATCACTCAAGTTTAGGTTCTACTCCGATGGCAAGGATGGAACAACCCTCCTCAATGTGGTTCAGACATTGGACTCCATGGTAATATCCATGGTTTATGTTGGTAACATGATAGCTCCCACAGTTTCAGTTAGTATTGGCAGTCTATTTTAGCTTAGTTTTGCTAGACCAAATAGTCAGTTTTAAGTATCTATTTAGTCAGTTAAACAAACTGCACCAATTATTCAGATAATGTAAGTGTATTAAAATACATGGTCCTGTATGTTCAGTTTTACATGTTCATGTAATTACATTCAATTTTCACATGTATTTTAGTTAGTCCTTAACTCACGTACTAGTACCTTTAAACTTTTGATGGCATACCTTTCTCTTGTGCTATGTTGTCTTATAACATAGCTTCTAATGCACAATTTCTCGACCATCGTTAGACAACTCACAGTTCCCCGCTGCAGTAGTGCTGACTCCTCATCCATTGAGGATTTTATATGTTATTTCATTCATCTCATCATTTCATTATGATTCAGTTAGTTAGAGTTAGTAGGGGGTTTGTCCTATTTACTCCTTATGATTCTTAGAGGCTTTCAGATAGTTAGACAGTCAATCAGTTTTTAGTTATCATCAATTATTTCAGATAGACAGTCTAGTTTTCCAGAGTTTATCAGATTCTTCATACATATCATTTTATATATTTTAGTATTCAAACTAACACTACCTTATTGGTTTATTTTCCGTATATGTTGCTTTACTATCATTTTATTCAATGCTCATAGTAGGTACCAGACCATGTGTTAGCTTGGGGTCACTTGTGTCCTTAAGTACCATACCGCGACTAAGGGGTAGCTTCGGGTCGTGACATGATAGATAGTATAAGTCACCCCGTGCGACTCCAAAAAACCCAAATTATGCAACTTCTCTTGGCAATCAATCAAAACCTTATAGGTATCCTCTTCCATAGCACTACTTAACCTAGGAGGACCCAAATAACTAAATCTCTTAGACTTCTTCTGATCCTCATAAGACATCATAGTACTCGTAGAAATAATAGGCATAGTGAATCTAGCAAACTGATATCCCATCTGAGGGGGTAACATAGATGAAGGCTGAACTCCCGACCTCAGGACACCATTCTCAAATGTCGATGCTGAAATAGGAATAGGACTCGGGGTAAGAAGAGTAACCAAAATAGAAACAGTTGTAATAGGAGGATCCATACTCTGAATTAGAGGAACACACGACAAAACCAAAGGAGTACCCTCTAAATGGGTGACCAAATGCACCAACAATCCCTCCAACACTAGAAAGACAAAGAACTCTCTCTAGAAGCAGGCTCAATAAACATGAGGCTTGGGGGGGAGTCCCCTAACACTCCTCCTACATGGGGCTAAACTACAATCTGGTCCTCTTCCTCTTGACTAAACACTCTCTCTAGAAGCAGGCTCAATATCTTTGACCTCGTAGGACCTATTCAACATCATCTATGCAAAAAGAGTCAAACAAAACTCAGAACACAATATATGAAAAAATATTGCACGGTTAAGGAATAAAATAAGAAAAGTTTCCCAAAGATATTCTAGAGCCTCTCGAAGATAGATATATACGTCTAGGTACCGATCTACAAGACTCTATTAGACATCTTATTCTTACACCATCATTAAGATCAATCAAACCTAACTGCTCTGATACCAATTTGTCATGACCTAAAATATGAGGGTCATGATGGTACTTATCGCGGCAAACCTTGACAAGTAAGCCTATCACTTCAACTGTTACACAAAGGGAAAAGATAGAAATAGACCCAAGATAAAGCTTCTAGAATGAAGCCGAACCGTACAAGTATAAATAAAGTGAAAAGAAACATATCCAAAACCATAAATTCCCAAAACTAGGTGTTACTAGTGTAAGAACTACTAATACAAACCATGAGTCCTATATAGCCGAAATATCTTCACAGGGTCAACATCTATCTCCGAATATAAATAAAGACATAGCTACTATAGCAAGATAGTGGTGGACTCCGAACACATGAAGGTCCAACCACTACCTTGAGTATATGAAGGTGTGCAAAATCAACAAATCTGAGGTACACTCAAGCTAGGACCTACACCAAAAGGGTGCAGTAGACGTTAGTACAGTCCAGATGAACTCAGTAGGTATCATAGTTCAACCAAGCAAAGTATTAAATAAAGCATACCAAATATGCACTAAGGGCACATCACCTGCAATTAGAAAATATCCCACAATGGTAGCCCATACCACTTGCACTAACAGTTCTAAAATATCAACATATAATACAACAACACACCAGATAGGGATACAAATATACACAATATCACATACAAGTAGAAAAAAAAGGAACCTGTATAATCAAGATCATCTAATACAAAGAAGGAAAGATAGAACAATTAAACATTAACAAGTCAAGATATAGAACAAATAGATTGATGACAAGTCAACATGGACATACAAGCATAATATTAGTATAGTAAAAGAAGCACAATGTATATGATAATGATGATGATGCACGAGGCCATTACACATTCTTTGTATAGACCTACAAAGCAAAATTTTCCCAATGTAGGACCCATGGAGGGTTTGTCAACCATTATACTACATGATGTATTTCCACAATCAACCAGATGATATATTTCTACAACCAAACTTAATGATACATTTCCACAACTATGTGGGCCAATATCTACTAATTGTTTCCAACCATCCATAAATTTCCACATATTTCATATGCCAACAAATATGAATATATCACAATACACCAGTGCTACCATATTAAGCACTTCAATAACACAATACAACTATTCACATGTATTCAAGGTTATCAATATCACATATAGTCCTCCATATGGGCATAACATATAGTTGCTATTTTTCATGATTAGTTTCTACCCTTAACATGTATTTTGTACCATCATTTACTACTCATCCCAATCTGAAAGAGTTAAGTCAGAACCTACCTCAAATGCAAAAATCGATCCGCTACACTTCCAATCCACAACCTTACTTTCTACGAACGATCTCGAAATTAACTAAAATCAAGAAATATAGAATCCAAGCCTCAAAACAAATCCAATGATACCCATTTGCCTACATTTAGTTCGTGGTCAAAATGGACCCCAAAATAGATTTTGGAAAAAGAAGGGCAAACTCATAACTTTACTTCAAAAATATATTTCTCATATTTCTAAAAATCTATTGATGAAAACCCAAGTCAAATCGAATAAAAAACGAGGTTCAAATCGAAGAAAAACTATTTTTAAGCATTATCGAAGAAAATCTTCAAAATCTATGTCGAAATGAAGAATCTAAGTTGTTTTGAAAGCTAAATTGATGAAAAACTAGTAATTATGAGACTAAAATATTATTCAAATAAAATGGAGTGAAACTAGGTTTTAAAATCCTAAGATTTTTTGGATTTTGAGAAATTAATCAAGGAATTAGAGTAATAAAGGATGAAATTTCACCTTAAATCTGTAATAGAATCAAGAAATAGATGTTAATCTATCTTTCCAAACTCCCATAAACTTCCCTTTTAAGCTCACACAGTATTTTAGGATTTAAATCCCTAGATGCAAGGTGAAAGAATGGGCAAAAATAGGCAAAAAAAAAGGGATAAAAGTTATTTTTTTAGACTGCGCCAGTTATTTTGGAAAAAATCAAATTTTTAAGTCCAAAACTGGAGTTCGATGGGGTGCCCGAGATATTTTTGGAGTCTGAATACACAAACAAACTATGTAACTACACTAAATTCAACGCTCCGAACTCAATGGAGATATCAAATTTTCGAAAAAAATATCGTTTTCAAAGAGTTGACCCCCGAAGCAACCAAAAACCATAATATCACACAAATGGTACAAAAATGCATCAGAAATCATGCCAATTGTCCCCACACTCCAAAAATACCATAATGCAACTACGTGAAGGGATAAAATAGTCAAATAATATAATATTATAAATTTTATATATTTCATCAAATTTTCAGGTCGTTACGTGTTTTCAATGGTTTGCATCATCCTATTTGAAAATTAAAGTTTAGTTAGCAACAAGAAAGCTTGTGAAATTTTATCAGTTATACATTTTGTCCCAATCTCATATAAAATGTGTGATTACCACAAAAAAATAGATTCGACTTTCACTAAGAAAATAACAAATGTGTATTGACATTCTAAGGTCCCATATGATTGAATGTAGATTAATTATTGAATTATTATTGTAAGTTCCAATCTTGTTTTACCTCAAAGAATGTTATGTTTTACAACTTGTGTGGAAAGATATTAGTAGAGATGCCTTTCTTAGTATCTCATAGCATGTAACGATTGTGAACAATTTTTCTGCTCGATCCCTTTTAACTTTTAATTTATTTCCATGACTTAAGCCCAAGAAGTTTCATTGCATGTTTGTCATCTGAAAATCTTTAGAGAAATGAAAATAGAGAATACTCGTAGGTCTCTAATGTGTTGTCATATCTTCATATAAGTGGGATAAATGGGTCATTGATTTGGATCTTTAATGAGGTTAGTTAAAATGATAAGCAATATTTGAGTCTATATTTGATTATTTTCATTAGTTCTCTAGAAGTAGGAAAATCTGGGGTGTTTTGTGTTTTGTTCGAGTTACGTAATCTTTTGCAAGTCTAGTCTTTAGTATGCTTTCTTCCATTATGTATACTAAGTAGACAGTGAATCTAATTATGGGTAACTTATTATGGTTGTTACCATTTTCTATGATTGGAACATCACTTAATTTCTCCCCTCCTTTAAAGATTGTGACACCTAATTTTTGCCCTCCACAACTACGTTTAATCCGGGTTTCTTCGATTTTTAAATAAAATCACAATAATTATTTTTTCCAAATAAATGTGTTTTAAATAGGTATTCGAGCTAATTTTGTCATTTAAGTGATAATTATATATTTTCGTATTTGCATATACAAGATTGTATAAATGACATAATTTAAATGAACATTTTCATCAAAATTGGACTTTAAATTAAGGATTATTTGGAAAATAAATTTTAAACAATTAAATCTTGATTTATATACAATTTATTCTTACAAATAATCTATTTGGAGAAATACTTGTTTGGTTTTATTAAATCAAGAAGCTCAGGATTGAACAAGGGGTCAATTCGTATTAAATTTCGATTTGATTTAGTCAATTTATTGAATTTGGCTCTGATTGAAATCAAATTGGCCCCAATTGAAATGCAACTGACCAATTGGTATTTAATTTGGCTATAATTTAAATTCAATTTCCTAAATTAAAACCCAAATATCCTAATTCTAGCCCAAATCCTTAAAATTACCTCCTAATCTACCCAATTCTAGGCCCAATACTTAAATCCCCAAACCAACCCATTTTAAACAAAATTAGCCCAGCCCAACAATTCTCTAAATGACAGCCCAACTCAATTAATAACCTCCAGCCCAAAACATCCTCCTGACCCGGACCCAATTCATCTTCTCCAAATAATATCAACATCAACAACATTCTAGAACAACAATGCCAAAACCACCTTCAACATTAACAACTTCCAATCACGACAGACCGAACCAAACCTAACCGTCAAATTTAACAATTTCAATCTACGACCCGTGTCTCGTGAACCCGGAATGAGGCCGACCCGACCTTTCTCCATACGTGTCTTATTAGTTCGTACAAAGAAAGCTCGAGAAGCTTTCAAAATAGGTCCAGGTGTCTCCTCAATGGATTGATTCCACGAATCTTGGATGAGATTGTACGATTTCATACATACCTAGGGTTTTTAATTGGTTTTCGACTGAAATCCGTTAGGGGGATTTTGATTGGTCTATCCATTATGAATCGAGGGGAAAATAGGGTGATTTGAGGGGATTCAAAATTCAAAAAAAATTCAGAAAAGTGCCCCTATTCATTCTCTATATATAAAGAGTCATTCATTCTCTTTTGGGAGGTTTTTTCCCTTGGTTTTCGAGGGGTAAAGACAAGGAGAGTCTTATTTCTCTTTGTAAGTCCTTTTTCTCTTTTGGGGGGAATCAAGAAAAAAGGGTCAGAAATTTGAGGGTTTAGAAATTGTGTTTAGAAAAGCTTTGGGAACTCGAATTCTGTTTCTTAGAAATTTTAGGTTTTCAAAATTGCTAGGGAGAGATTCGAGGGTTGAAGAGAGAAATCTTTTGAGTGAGTTTCTAATTCGAAAACAGAGAATGGAAAATTTTAGAAGTTTATAAATTTAGGTTGAAAACCTTAGTTGAAAATCTGGGGGGTTGCAAAATCTCTAAGAGGTAAAAGCCAGAAGACACTCTATTTGTGGTCTATTTGTCATTTTGATCATGAATATCTTTCAAATAAACTTATAGTATGTCATGCGCTACTCACGTTATCACTCATCATGCGCTCTTGGGTATCAAACATGTCATTTATACCTGAGTGAAAATAAGTTTACATCAAGACATATTTTCTTAGCATGTTGTTTGACTATATGGACTCACCCTCCTTCTTTCTTATGAGCCTTTTCTACATCTTTGCTTTTATGCTTTCTTTTCTTCAGATGGTCGTATGCTACATGTCTTACTTACTTCCTTAATTTGATTTTCATGTTTACATTCTTCAATTCCCTTTTCTTTTTCTTGTTCAGTTGATCACGTCTTAACATTCTTTATTTTTCTTGTCTCGCATGAATCCACTTTGGAGTTCAAATGGACTCTTTCCCTTTGCATCCCTCACTGGGCCAATGAGGTCCATTTTATTGATTCAAGTCTGAAGTCCAAAGTTTCAAAAAGTGATCCTGTAGTGTACAAATACAAGGATTCAAGAGAAGAAGAATGGGCTAAAATCCCTTCTTTGAAGTGGCAAAGGGAGTAGAAAGTCTCTTTTTATTTATTTGTTTATATTCTTTATTTGTTGTCTTTATCTATTATATTTATTTATTTCCTTATTAATTAATTTGGGCCACGAAGCCAAAGTTGTATTTAATACAGGTGGATCGAGACTCCAGCTAAAAGCTCGAAAACATAAAATTAGGACAGGTGAAAATGGGTCAAAAACCCAACTAGATTAGGACAGGGTCAACGGTTTGGGCTCAAAAAGCCTAAATCACTACTTTCCTGCTTTTTCCCCTTTTCCTTTCATTTATTTGTTTGCTTGTCTCTTTGCAAACCTAGTTAAATCCCTAACTAAGTCGCTAAAAAACTGATTTCACGAAAACTTTTTCCCAAATCAATTACTTTTTCAATAAATTAGTTTTTTGAAGTTAATCAAAAGAATGTTTTCAAACAGTCTGGATAACCACAAGTTAGCCAACGTTTTAGGCGCCTAACACCTTTCTAAAACGTTAATAAGAACCACTTACTTGAAATCTTTAACTTAAACCAATTTTCCTATTTTGAATCGTTTTAAGTAACTCTTTAAAGGTTTCTTAATTACTTTGAAAAATTAATTGGCGACTTTTCAAAAGTCAAAATTTCACCTCAAAACAGAAATGGAGACTCTGCTGGCGATTATACGATTAATCAGTTATTAATAGATGACTGATCTGGTGTAAATATTTGTCCCCTCTCTATGTTGGTTCAAATAGGCTATGATTTAGGAAAAAATCATCAAAGCTACGTAAATATGAAAGCATTCGATGGTGGACAGAGAGATACCATATGAGAGATTGATTTGCACATCCAAATAGGGCCTGCTGAGTTCAAGACTAAGTTTCATCTTATGGATATCCATCCTAGCTACAACCTGCTCTTGGGAAGACCATGGATACATGGTGCAAAGGCATTTTCATCACCCCTTCATCAATTATTAAAGTTTATTTGGAAAGATCATGAAGTAGTCATCCAAGGAGAAGGAAGTCGAGCGGACCATCCCAATGGTTATGTGCTGATGATTAAAGATTTTCCAAAAGGTAGCAGTTTTGATACAGTGGAAATTGTAAATGCTGCGGACAGAGATTCGATGCCCAAAGTACCAATGCCTTCTGTCTACAAAATGATTGCAGTGGTGATGTTAAGAAATAGGTTTGAACCTGGTCAAGGCTTGGACAAGAATTTTCAAAGAATTATTGAGCCTATTGCGATCCCGGAGAGAGGATCTAAGTACGGGTTAGGATATCAGCCTACCAGGAATAATAGGGTTGAGAATGAGCTAGAGAAGAGTCCGTTTGGGCCCTTGCCACTCCTGTTCCAGTCATTTCCTGTATGAGAGGTGTTAGATGATGATGGTCTTAAGGATGGGATAGGATATTTGTTCAAAGGATACAATGCTGTACCAGAAGGTATCCTAAAGTCCAGTGGGGTGAAGCAGATTACGCCAGGGAAGGCCTTACAAAATTAGACCTCCTCTTCACTCATAACCTGTCGCCCATTGTGGTAGATGAAAGGATAATTACTGATAGTTTTTAAAATCGGTAATGATCCAAAAGAGGCCCCGCAATCCACCTTTTATATCTCAAAACTTACTTTTCGTATCTTACTGCTTTAAAAAAGGCATGGACATGTATTTGTGCAAGTTATGAGCCACGATTTTGTAGTTATCTCCTAAATTTCAATGAAAAGGCCTTCATTTATTTAGAAAATTCTATTATTTCTAAAACACTCCTAGTCATATATTTTGTTATTATCTAACTTGGTTTGTTTGTCCATTACAGTAACAGTAGCTTAAAATCTGCCAATGTCGTGTCATGTCAAAGCTTGAACGAACAAAATAAAGGAAAGAATGATGATTGGAAGGACGATGATGAGGAATGATTAGTCGAAGATATGGAGGAATTTGAGAATCACAAAAAACCCAATCTGGAGGAAACTGAAATAGTCAACTTAGGAGGTCACGATGAAATCAAAGAGACAAGTGTCAGTATCCACCTGGCGGTGCCATAAAGGAAAAAGCGCATCCACCTTTTGCGAGAATAAATCGACGTGTTTTCTTGGTCCTATGATGATATGCCAGGGTTGAGCACCAGCATTGTGTCACATAAGTTGCCAATAAATCTGGAGTGTGATCCAGTAAAGAAAAAAATGCGGAAATTCAAGCTAGATTTAAGTCTAAAGATCAAGGAAGAAGTGAAAAAATAAATTCAGTCTAATGTTGTCGAGGTCACAAAATATCCGACATGGTTGGCCAACATCGTCCCTATGCTGAAGAAGGATGGCAAGATTTGAATTTGTGTTGACTATAGAGACTTGAATAGAGCCAGTCCTAAAGATAATTTTCCATTTCCCAACATCCACATTCTCATCGATAACTGTGCACAACTTGAAGTGCAGTCATTCATTGTTTGTTTCGCCGGGTATCATCAGATATTGATGGATGAGGAAGATGCAGAAAAATGGCTTTTATTACACCCTGGGGTGTTTATCATTATAGGTTAATGCTGTTTGATCTCAAAAACACGGGTGCAACATATATGAGGGCTATGACAATGATTTTCCATGATATGATCCATAAATAGATTGAGGTGTACATGGATGATGTAATTATCAAATCCCACGAGAGTTCGGATCATCTAAATTATCTGGAGAAATTTTTCAATAGATTAAGAAGGTACAGTTTGAAATTAAACCCTGCTAAGTGTGCTTTTGGTGTACCATCAGGGAAGTTGCTGAGGTTCATAGTCAGTAGAAAAAGCATCGAGTTAGACCCATCCAAAATCAAGACAATTCAGGATTTGCCACTGTCGAAGACTAAGAAGGAAGTTATGAGTTTCATAGGTCGTTTGAATTACATTAGTAGGTTCATCATGCAGTCAACAGTCATATGCGAGCCAATTCTCAAGATGTTGAAGAAAAATGTATTAAACGAGTGGACAAAAGAATGTCAGAGAGCTTTTAACCGCATCAAGGAATACTTGTCTACAACGTCGATTTTGGTTCCACCAAGAGAAGGAATTCCATTATTTCTTTACCTATCAGTCTCAAAAAATACTTTTGAATGTGTTCTCGGACAACATGATGAGACTGGTAGGAGAGAGAAAGCCACTTACTACTTGAGTAAAAAGTTCACGCCATATGAAGCCCATTACACTCTTGTAGAAAGGACATGCTGTGCTTTGGCTTGGATGGCACAAAAGTTGAGGCATTATCTGTCGTCCTATACAACATACCTCATCTCGAGAATGGATCCATTAAAGTATATTTTCCAAAAGGCCATGCCTACGAGAAACCTAGCCAAGTGGCAAATGTTGCTGAGTGAGTTTGACATTTTGTATATAACCCAAAAAGCAATCAAGTGGCAAGCCTTAGCAGATTATTTGGCAGAGAACCCAGTTGATGAGGAATATGAGCCACTTCAAACTTACTTTCCAGATGAGGAAGTTTTGTTCGTAGGAGAAGACACTACAGATATTTACCCTGGATGGAGGCAGTCAACTTCAAAGGTTCAGGAATTGGAGTTGTTTTGGTGTCAGAAATGGGCCAGCATTATCCAGTAACTACTAAGTTACATTTTCCATGCACCAATAACATGGCTGAATATGAGGCTTGCATTCTGGGTCTCAAATTGGCACTTGATATGGGTGTTCGTGAATTGTTAGTCATTGGGGATTCAGATTTACTGATTCACCAGGTACGGGGAGAATGGGTGGTAAAAAATCCCAAGATCACTCCTTATGTGGAGATGGTGCAAGAATTATGTGAAAGGTTCAAGGAAGTTGGTTTTAGACATATCCCACGGATACAAAATGAGTTTGTTGATGCTTTGGCCACTATATCTTCCATGATTCAGCACCCGGGTCAGAGTTACATTGATCCTTTGGAAATAAGCTTGAAGGAGCAACCCGCGCATTGTGTACACGTGGAATAGGAGCCTGATGGAAAGCCTTGGTACTATGACATTAAAAGGTATTTGGAATCTGGAATATATCCTGAAGAGGCTAGTAATAACCAAAAGAAGACAATTCGGCATTTGGCAAAGAATTACTTTCCAAGTGGGGAAATTCTTTTTAGGAGGAATCCTGATTTGGGATTCCTGAGATGCGTCGATGCTGCAAAAGTCAATAAATATTGATAAAAGAGGTACACGCTGGAATTTGTGGGCCCCACGTGATGGGTTTGTCCTTTCCCGAAAGATCCTGAGAACCAGTTAGTTCTGGATGACTATGGAAAATAATTGTAGTAAGTATGTTCAGAGATGTCCAAAATGTCAAATACACAGAGATTTGATTTGAATGCCTCCACACGAGCTTCACATAATGAATTCGCCTTGGTCTTTCATAGCTTGGGGCATGGATGTCATCGGACTGATAGAGCCATTAGCGTTGAATGGGCATAGATTTATTTTGGTTACCATTCGTATAGAGTCATAACTAAGAAATTGGTTGTGGATTTCGTCAGGAATAACTTGATTTGCCAGTTTGAAATACCGTAATCGATCATTACTGATAATGGGGCAAACTTGAACAGTCACTTGATGAAAAAAATTTATGATCAGTTCAAGATTGTGCATCGCAACTCAACTGCATATCGTCCCCAAATGAATGGAGCTATGGAAGCAGCCAACAAGAATATCAAAAACATCTTGAGAAAGATGGTCGAAAATGATAGATCATGGCATGAAATGTTACCTTATGCTTTTCTAGGGTATCGCAAAATAGTTCGAACCTCCACCGGGCCGACCCCCTATTTACTTATCTATGGTAATGAAGTTGTGATACCTGCTAAAGTTCAAATACCTTCCCTAAGGATTATTCAGGAAGCTGGACTAAGTAATGAAGAATGGGTTCGTGCTTACTATGAACAACTCATGTTGATTGATGAAAATAGAATGGTCATTGTATGCCATGGTAAGTTGTACCAACACAGGATGGTTCATGACTTTAACAAAAAGGTGAGGGCTCGGGCATTTGAAGTAGGGCAACTGATTCTCAAACGAATATTCCCTCACCAAGAGGAGTACAAGGGAAAGTTTGCTCCAAATTGGCAAGGGCCATACATAGTTCGCAAGGTGATATCTGGAGGAGCTCTGATTTTTTCTGAGATGGATGGCACAGAGTGGACCAAACCAATCAATTCCGATGCGGTAAAGAGATTATGTTTGAAGGACATTTTAGCTTTTGTGTTTCTTTAGTTAATTTACTTGTAATTGCCTTTCTAATAATGTTGTTTTCTAATGTGTGACTGTCTAGAGTCCTTTCCTCTAATGTAAGAACTAAGTTTGACCTAAATTCCCAAGGAAGGGATACGTAGATGGTCTATGTCAGCTTCGGTCAACCCCTTAGAATAATTTATCCTTTCCTCTTATGTATGAACTACGTTTGACCTGAATTCCCAAGAAAGGGATACGTAGGCAGCCTATGTCGGCTTCGATCAACCCCCAGGATAATTTATCCTTTCCTCTTATGTACGAACTATGTTTGACCTGAATTCCCAAGAAAGGGATACGTAGGCGGCCTATGTCGGCTTCGGTCAACCCCTTAGGATAATTTATCCTTTCTTCTTATGTACGAACTACGTGATGACCTGAATTCCCAACAAAAAGGATACATAGGTGGCCTATGTCGGCTTCGGTCAACCCATTAGATTTTCTATATATATCCCTAGGGTGTCCTGAACTATGTTTGACCTGATTCCTACTTCAACGAGATACGTAGGTGCCCCAACGGCTCGGTCATATAACCCCAGGAAATAAAAACTGGGGCAGAATTTTCGAGAAGAAATCTCGAAATTCATAAGAGAAGACCGACATCCAACAAAGAGAATGAAGATCAGCAGAGACTTCAGACCCATCCGGATTGATATCATCTCAAACAACTTTAAACTGGGGCATAAATTTTGAGAAAGACCTCAAAATTTCCACCAAATGCCAGAACATATTCCAAATTCCCCAGCATCATAGGTTAAAGTCAAGCTTTAGAAGCCATTGATTGTAACAAAGTATGGGGAGACTCAATTTTTAGCTATGATAGAACTATTTGAAGAAACCCTCCAACAATGATCATGAGTTTTGGAAACCATCCATCGGATATAGTCAAAACCACGAGGAAGACATTCATTGATCTAGTACATGACATGACTGGCAGAGATTTTCTAAAGTTTTACAAAAGTTTTTGAAATTATTTTCAAAATTTAAGACTATTTTCAAAAAATCTTATGACTCACTTATTTATTACTTGCCTAGACATCATTTGGGATGGAGTGTTAGGGTGGAAGTCCTAATATGACACAATGCTTAAGAGATGGCAAGGAGTAAATCGAGGATTGAAGAAGGTCAACATAAAGTAATTTCATTCAAACTAATCATTTTTTTGTGAATGCAGAGATCAATACACAAAAATGAGAGTCTCTTTCAAAAGTCCCCGAGAAAATTGGGAGCCACAACAGATCATTAATACCCAAGAACGGTATTTAAGGGTAGCCCTAAAAATAGGTTAAAAACTATTTATATAGGTCTTTTTGATTTGTCCATCTCATTTCTTGAGATCATAGGCGATAAACAAAAGTGCCTAGTCTTCTTTACAAATATTGTATTTAGAAGTTTCCTAAAAATAGTTGCTAGCAAAAATGACTTTGTGGATACTAATCGCCTACCTTGAGCACAGGTATATGCCGAAAGCAAGATGGTAACAGATGAATTTAGGTAAAATTATTTTATCATTGCTGCAAGAAGTTGCCCCAAGGGCCATTACATATCATTACCGCAAGGCGTTGCCCCAAGAGCCATTACATATCATTGCCGCAAGGCATTGCCCCAACGACCCTTACATATCATTACCATAAGACATTTCCCTAAGGTCCATTGCATATCATTACCGCAAAGCGTTGCCCCAAGGGCCATTACATATCATTGCTGCAAGGTGTTGCCCAAGGGCCATTGCATATCATTTCCGTAAGGCGTTGACCCAAGGGCCATTGCATATCATTGTCGCAAGGTGTTGCCCCAAGGGCCATTCCATATCATTGCCGCAAGGCATTTCCCCAAGGGCCATTGCATATCATTGACGCAAGGCATTGCCCCAAGGACCATTGCATATCATTGCCGCAAGGAATTTCCCCAAGGACCATTCCATATCATTGTCACAAGGCATTTCCCCAAGGGCCATTGCATATCATTGCCGCAAGGCGTTTCCACAAGGGCCATTACATATCATTATCGCAAGGCATTGCCCCAAGGTCTATTGTATATCATTGCCACAAGGAATTACCCCAAGGGCTATTGCATATCATTGCCGCAAGGCATTGCTCTAAGGGTCATTCCATATCATTACCGCAAGTCATTACCCCAAGGGCCATTAGATATCATTGTCGTAAGGCGTTTCCCTAAGGGACATTACATATTATTGCCACAAGGCATTGCCCCAAGGGCCATTGCATATCATTTTGGCATGGCGTTACCCCAAGGGTTATTGCATATCATTATCGTAAGGCATTGCCCCAAGGGCCATTGCATAGCATTTTTGCAATGCGTTACCTCAAGGGCCATCACATATCATTGCCGCAAAAGCCATCTCATGCCATCACCCCAAAAGGCATTCAATATCTGTTGACACGCTAGATAGAAATACTGGCGTCGAGGATATTATCATCATTTAATATTTGTTGACATGCTAGATAGAAATGCTGGCATCGAGGATATCTTATTGTTTTATGAATCAACATCTAAATGCATTAAGAGCACACAATTTAAAGGCATGCCTTTAAGTTGCTATCTAAGGATGAATGATATATAAGATTTCCTAGAAATTGACAATTTGAGGGTCATCTATAAGTCATATTATTTGAAATAGGATAGTGTCCAAGATCACCTATGAGTTGATAGCCTGTAGGTCATCCGTAATCCACATAAACATCCTAACCGGATAGGCTGCAAGATTGCCCAAAAATTAATAGTTCAAAAGTTATCCCTCAGTCTCAACTAAATCCTTATTGGAGAATATGAAAGATTATCATATTGATACGTCCAAGGGTTCTCTACAAGCCGCATCATATCCAAGATCGATTATGTACAGGATTACCCAAAGACAACAATTTGAGGGATTATCTATAAGTCATATTGTATCCAAGGTCGGATGATATGCTGGAACACCTGAAAGCAGCGATTAGAGGGATATCTGTAAGCCATCTCTTATCCAAAGTCGAATAATGTGCAGGATTACCTAAAAGCTAACAATTCAAAGGATATTTGTAAGTTGCCTCGTATCCAACGACAAATAATGCGCAAGATTATCCAAAGATTAACAATTTAAGGAAAATTTATAAATCGTTCATCGGCTATAACCGGAAAGGTTATCATTCCACATATAACAAGTGATATAGGTAACCAAAAGGGTTGCCACTCTAGCACAATATTACACGGTTGCAGAGACTATTCTGCATAAAGTATCACTGGTGTTCAAAAGGGCCACCCCACTCTAAAGGTACAAAAAAGGATGACTTTGCTTTTTAGACAACAACTCACGCGGTGATATGGTCAAATACTATATACTTCTTTCATGAATTGAGCTTATCACTAATGAATTTTGTGTGAGAAATTGTCGAGATCATCCGAGAGGATGCAAATCTCAAACCAAAACCACAGTTGCGGACGACTCCAAAAAGGATGCAGCACAACGTGAAACTCTTTCTTAGTGGCAAAACAGGACATAGTCTAGAGAGGGATGTTAAACTCTCTAGACGTAAGCTAAATTATGATCACCACCACCATCTGTCCATGCCTCTATTAAAGGCATGTAGGTATTTTTGGATATTCTGGCCTCAGTTTTACCTCTGGGGTGTTTTCTTAACTCATACCAAGGGGAACTTTCTTTTTCTTTCAAATTCGAGTGATAAGACTCATAAGTTTTGGAAATTATGCCCAGGTAAATTCTTACCTATGGATGTAAAGAGCTCCACGTTCATGGTCAAGAGGTTACAAGCCTTTTTTCTGTAACTTGATCAATTTGTCACTCATCTTGAGCCAAAGCTCATCTGAAATAAAAGACTATCTTTTCTACCGATCGAGTCGAAATACAAGCAGTATGATTACCTAAAATCTTAGGGATGCTGGGATCTATGTAGAAAACTCGACTGCATTCCAACCTCCCCCTAATCCATTTATTCCCCAGTTTCTCAGTTTTATCAAAAACTCTAAAATCGAGGTAACTTGTGAATTTTTTGAAAATCATGCTCAAGATCAAGCTTTATGTACTACAAGTAGCCTGAATTCTCATGAAACCTGAGATATATAGGAAACCTGATATCGAGGTTCGGCCATAACTCCATGAAACTCGTGCTGAAAATAAACCTCTCTTAGATACAACTTTGTGGTTAGACAAAAAATTAGGAACGTCAACCTTTCTTTGCCCAGGATTACTTGTATCCATCCTACCCAAAGGGAGAGGGCAGTTGTTGACACCTAATTTTAACCCTCCACAACTACGTTTAATCTCGGGTTTCTTTGATTTTCAAATAAAATCACAACAATTATTTTTTCCAAATAAATGAATTTTAAAATAGGTATTAGGGATAATTTTGTCATTTAAGTGATAATTATATATTTTTGTATTTGCATATACGAGATTGTATAAATGACATCGTTTAAATAAACATTTTCATCAAAATTGGACTTTAAATTAAGGATTATTTGGAAAATAAATTTTAAACAATTTAATCTTGATTTAAATATGATTTATTCTTACAAATAATCTATTTGGAGAAATACTTGTTTGGTTTTATTAAATCAAGAATCTTGGGATTGAACAAGGGATCAATTCATATCAAATTTTGATTTAATTTAGTCAATTTATTGAATTTGGATCTGATTGAAATCACATTGGCCCCAATTGAAATGCAATTGACCAATTGGTATTTAATTTGGCTATTTAGTGTCTCTCATTGATGTGGTATGTTGGGCTGCCTGCTGTAGAGGTTTTAAGGACCATGAGTTGTTGTTGTAGATGAAGGAGTTGAGTGTGTTATGGTGTTAAGATTAATCTATGTTCGGATTTGATTTCTATCATTCTTTTACTTTAATGTCACGGTCTGTCGTTCATTCTTGGGGTTACGGAATAATTTTTCAGACTATGTTCCACTCAGTGAATTGCTTGAGATGAGAAGGGCTGGATTATTAGGCTAAGTCTGTTGCTTTTGATTGTATTCAGTAGTTTAATAGAGGGATGTTTGGCTCGTAGTTGTTATTTGATTGTGTATGTCTGTTGTTATTACTGGATGGCGCCATGATTGTCGAAGCTAGTGGCGTTACTAGTAGAGCTACCTCTCAAGTTTATTTGGCTTCTCATGTGCTAAAAGGACAATGAGTAAGGTCCAAGATATGCTAACAAAAATCCTAGGATTCCTCGATGACTACCTTATTTGAGTGAGCGAGGAGGAGGATTGAAACAATCTTCTGTTTTGATCATTGTTACTATTTGTTGTTATTGTAACTGTTGAGCCATAATGTCATTAGTGGAACTACCTCTTGAGTTCTTTGGTTTCTCAAAGGACGAGGAACAACGAAGATAAGTCCGCTAAAAAATAGAAAATCCTATGATTCCTCGGTGATCATCTCAGCTACCAAAAGCTATCCTTTTGGGTTTGCCAAAGAGAGAGTGAGAATGAGGATAGTGGACTTTGCTATATTTTCCTTTGGTTTTGTGAGTTATGTCTTTTGTTTTGTTTCGAATCCTGAATTTAGATTCTCGCTCTTCCTTTAGGTTCATTTTCAGTATGAAAACACATTAGAAGGATAACATCATCGTGTTTTAGGATGCTAGGCATTTGAGTATGTTTGTTCAGAAAATCAACTTAATTTTTTTGTCATTGTACTGTGTATGGTCTATACTCAGGCTAAAGATTCACAAGGATCTTTCTCTGTCAACAATAATCAAGAAAGTAGGGATTAAGTTGCATTCATTTTACTCTCAACATAGGATTAGAGATGGGACAACGCATCACAATTACTTGTCTCCATCCTCAAATACCTAATGCCAGAACTTAATACTGCAGATTATATAAGAACTCTTCCATATTGAAATATTATTTGTCTCTTGGTAAAGTGTAATTAATATGTTCTCATTGTCGAGGCTATTGTTTTGAGTGACTGAAAAAGTTCAAAACTTGAAAGGAAATTCATTTCTTCGAAAGGGCTTGCTTTATAGATATTACTACGACTCATGAGTCAAACATTGAGCACCTCGCTCGTTCTCCAAGCTACTGTTATGTGCCTTATATTTTTGGCTTTCTTGATGTTTACTTTCTTGATAAAATTGGATAACATGTAAGATTTATATATTAACGTCTCGGTGAGTATTCAAAACCTCGTCCATATTCTGACCATGGTCTAGCTTGATAGAATCTTGAATTAGCTTTCTTTTACTGATATTATTGAATATGAAGAACATGTCATTATGATCATGAATATCTTTCAAATAAACTTACAGTATGTCATGCGCTACTCACGTTATCACTCATCATATGCTCTTGGGTATCAAATATGTCATTTATACCTGAATGCAAATAAGTTTACATCAAGACATATTTTCTTAGCATGCTGTTTGACTATATGGACACACCCTCCTTTCTTATGAGCCTTTTCTACATCTTTACTTTTTTAGTGACAGAGTATAAGTTAGTTCGCCCTATATGCTTTCTTTCCTTCAGATGGTTGTATGCTACGTGTCTTACATACTTCCTTGATTTGATTTTCGTGTTTACATTCTTCAATTCCCCTTTTTTTTTCTTGTTTAGTTGAGCACGTCTTAACATTCTTTATTTTTCTTGTCTCCCATGAATCCAATTTGGAGTCCAAATGGACTATTTCCCTTTGCATCCCTCATTAGGCCAATGAGGCCCATTTCATTGATTCAAGTTTGAAGGCCTAAGTTCCAAAAAGTGATCCTATGGTGTACAAATACAAGGATTCAAGAGAGGAAGAATGGGCTAAAATCCCTTCTTTGAAGGGGCAAAGGGACTAGAAAGTCTCTTTGTATTTCTTTATTGATATTCTTTATTTGTTGTCTTTATATATTTTATTTATTTATTTCCTTATTCATTCATTTGGGCCACAAAGCCAAAGTTTTATTTAATACAGGTGGATCGAGACTCGAGCTAAAGGCTTAAAAACATAAAATTAGGACAGGTGAAAATGGGTCGAAAACCCAACTAGATTAGGACAGGGTCGACGGTTTGGGCTCAAAAAGCCTAAATCACTACTTCCCCTCTTTTTCCCCTTTTCCTTTCATTTATTTGTTTGCTTGTCTCTTTGCGAACCTAGTTAAATCCCTTACTAAGTCGCTAAAAAAACTGATTTCGCGAAAACTTTTTCCTTAATCAATTACTTTTTCAACAAATTAATTTTTCGAAGTTAATCAAAAGAATGTTTTCAAATAGTATGGATAACCACAAGTTAGCAGACATTTTAGGTGCCTAACACCTTCCTAAAACGTTAATAACAACCACTTACTCAGAATCTCTAACTTAAACCGATTTTCCTGTTTTGAATCATTTTAAATAACTCTTTAAAGGTTTCTTAATTCCTTTGAAAAATTAAGTGGCGACTCTTCAAAAGTCAAAATTTCTCCACAAAACAGTTGTCACTAGATTAGCTACTAATGTCTTCTTGTTTATCTGATACGTGTGATTTTGGAGAGTCTATTTGGACTCCTTTTCTCTGCATTTTGTGTGAGCCAAACTTCAACTATCGAGTTAAAATCCATGCCAAAATCCCAAGTGGGATGATATATAGGACTAAAGACTTTTAGATGTGAGATATACAGGACATATAGAAGTAAAGAGGAAAGGGAAGCTAATATACAGGTGGAAAGGGGAGTTGAATAATATAATATACAACTGGTATACATAGATAAATGGTCTCAAAAGTCCCTGAAATTAAAGTCCAACAATCTAGACAACTCAATGGGCCAAAATAAGGGCCCAAATCTCAAATCCTGCTCCCTTTTCTGTATTTATTCATGTTGCTTGTAATTTGTACTAACTTTATTTAATTAATCGAAGTGATTCCCTAAGATTTTGCAATTCTATTTATTTATTTTTCTTTACTTAATTCGTATTTTTCTCACTTAGTTTATCTTGTTCAAAACGGATTAAAATTGGTCCCTTTAATTTTTCTCCTTAAAGCAAGCCTTCGAAAAAATTAATTTTTATACCAAGATTGTGTTTGTTTTGCTCATATAACTAATAATTTACTTAGATTAAAAAAAATTTCTTCAGACATAAAGAAACTAATTTCTCTTGAAAAAATCAACTTTCTATAATTAATAAAACATACTTGATATAGTATTTTCTTTAAATCCTTATTTTACCAAAAGGTACTCTATTTCTAACAAAATCAATTTCCTTACTCAAATTAAATAAATGAATTGATATAATCCTTTTTCAGTTAAAAAGATATAAATTTGTTTTCCTCTTATATTCAAAATTTGCAATTTAGTTTAAATGGGATTTTTCTTTAATTCAAGTAGATTATTCTTTTCACTTGAATAAATAAATGTCATTTTAGGTTTTCATCCTCTATAAAATCAAGTATTTATAAAATTAGTTATTTTTACAAATCAGTCAAATTGTCTTTTGGTCAATTATTTTTTACGGACGATTGTTGAGTGCCTTAAACCTTTTCTAGGTGTTACCCGAATCCTTACCTAGTTTCTCTATTTCAATGGTTTATTTTTATTTTTGACTAGAGGATATGGAGGCCAACTCAGGCTCCTATAGAGTTTATGACTGCCTTAGCTTTTCAAAACTCAACATCAGGGATTTCAATCATTTTTATGAATACCTTAAAGCCAAAGATGATATACATTGCATCAAGCAGTTCTCAGCCAGAGTTGGGTTTGGTAGTGATTATTAGGGTTCCTTGTCGATTTCAGAGTATGATATTGGGTTTCCTGAGTGGGCTAGACATACTCGTATGCTATATTATTCAGAGCATAAGATGGTGTATTGATTTATTGAAGGATTAGCTTTGTCGCACCATTTAGCGTAAGAGCATTTAATAGCAACTGAGTTTTCTTTTCCTTAAATTGTTGATTACTCAAGGGCCACTGAGAGAACATGTATTGGGATATATAAAAATGGCTCTCGAATTAGTTATGGTGGTCACAACAAAGTTCTCATCAAATGTTACAGAGTATTCAATATGGATCTTTAGTCCATGGCAGCCATTCTGGATTAGTGGGTGTAGTACCTTAGAATATTCTAGAAGTTGGTTTTGATTGTGGTGAGATTTGCCATTGGTCTAGGGAGTGCCCCAAGCGCGAGTTAGTTATTTAAACAGGATTAACTTATGTTCCTCGCCAGCCTAGAGCTCTTGAGGTATGTTATGATTGCGGGAAAGATGGTCATTATAGTAGGGAGTGTCCCCAGTGTCAGTTGGTCAGCCAGGTTGGTCAGCTCATATTTCTCACTAGGATAGGGCTTTAAAAGTTTGCAATAATATTAGAGAGATCATTCATTAGTCTAGATAGTTCCCGCCATGGGGTTATTAGTCATTCAACTCATCCATATCAATCTCATAAAGATGTGACACCTTCAATTAGAGGTAGTGTACTTAGTTCCCCAGTTGATGATTCCGACGTTCAGTCTGATTTGGACTTGCTCAAATCATTCCCCTTCAAACACATCAGGTTTATGACTCTAGATTTCTATCATGATAGGTGTTCCCTTGATTTTCTATCTTCTACTTTCTATTTGAGTTGAATTAGGGTTTTCATACCCATCAATACTATATTCCTTAAAAAAATTTATTAGTTGTTATAAGACATGGTGCAGATTTCATACATATGTGATAGTAGATAATTTTTTTGGTAGTAGATTGAGTGGATCAGTGTGGTATTTCCCTTGAGGAATATCATTTGGGCTAAAGTCCCTTTCCATTGTCATTATGTAACATCTCAAGCCCATTGCTTTGTGAGGTATTTCGAGGATAATTTTATCTTTTTGTTCTATAATTTATTTCATGAAATCAAAACCCTTTTTAAGTCATCAATTTTATACGTTCTGTTCTACAAAACGTTATTTTCCTAGCCAAATTTCTATCTGTTACACGTATTAAAATAAGTCCCTCTGTTTTCCTCCAAATCACATGATAAAAAGCCTCAATTTTCCTTTATCAGTTTTTCAGAAGTTTTACAGTAGCCAATATACCTTTTCCCTTATCAGTCTTTCATAAGTTTTCTAGTAGTCAATATCCTTTTTCCTCCTCTCAATCCACCTCCTATGAAACATAGAAGAATTGAAGAGAATCACATTCGAATTTCTTCTTCCAATCTCAAGTATTTCACTATTTAAGAGGTATGTAGAACTGTCTCTTTACATATGTTAGTTCTATTATTTCTCTCATAATCTTAAATATCTAGGTTATTTAATAAGTTTATGGGAAATCAGGGATTTTTTTAGCTTTATCCATTATGTTTGTTCCTTCAATATGTTTCTAGGAATCTAGAAAATCACTTCATATCATGAATACCTATTCAGTTTTTTATGAAAATCATTAAAGACTTCGATACAAACATTGTTCCCTTTTGTCTCTTAAGCTAATAACTATTTTAGATTATATGATTACATACCAAATTTCTTTAAGTTTAACAAGTATGTGTGATTACTAGTAGAATGTGGTCATAGTTGGAGCTATTTTCATAACCAATAACAGAACTAATTGAAGTTGTAATGACAAAAAGAAACTTAAAGAAAGAAATGAAAGTTGCAATACCACAACTTTCCTGCTGGAAAAATATTAATAAAAAAACAAAGCAGAAAGAATAATCTCTAGTAACCAAATATTAAATGTGTGAAACCACTTCATCTATGGGTTCATGCGGACAACTTTCAATAATCTACCTTCTCTACGATATCTCTTTTTATTTACTCAACTAGTGTCTCTATAGGTATGTTTACCTTTCTAAAAAATTTCCAGTACCTAACAGTCTATACCTGGTATATAATTGCTCCCATAATTGCTGCCAAAATCCCTTTTTTGAGTTATTTCTAGTTTATTCTTTTAAATGTATTTCAAACATTTGCTATTCTACCCTCTTAGTTATGAACAACCATTATTTCCGTAACTTCAATTTAACCTATTTTGTTCACTCACAACTAGCAGAGATGTGAAGATAGGTCTCATGAATCTGCCTACTGCATAGGTAATTGTTAATTTTATCAACATGGATAGTCTTGTGAACTAGCATACGTTAGTCTTATTCATGAATTATATTATAACGAACCATTAAATTACCTCTTATGCCTCTCGATAGTGGTGATTAACTCTTGATTATAAGTCTACTACAGTGGACTCTTTATATGATCCCTTAATTGGCACTTCATGTTTTTAGCCTAAAATGGCTAAACTATAAACATGAGCCTAATGAGGGTAACAATTTTAATATAAATAAATAAGATAACCTCATTAGCATAAGAAAGTTAGTTATCTGATTGTGAAGGCATAGATTTATATAGCAAATGCTTGAAACTATGTTTGTCAACATAGGATAGAGATTATTTCGTAAGTTGGATGACTCTCCTTTTTTTATGTGTCCCAAAAAGGGGCTAACCATAGATACTTGCTGGAAAATTATGTCATGTCATGTCCTATGATTGGCAAGGTATAGGATTTCTTAGCTGATCGGGCTAATATCAGACCGCATATGCCCACATGGTGGTTTATGACGGTTCACTACTTTCACCCGCAAATAATCAAAAGAAGTAAATCTACCTTACTTGGTCAATTCTAAATTTATTTTATATTCTTGTTGTCTTCGCTTACATTTAAATTTTTGAAATATTTTTTCATACCAATACATTCCATGTATTGACTGTCTTTGGAACTATATTATTTCATGATATAAGTTTTGGCTCTCACATCCGCGGTCAGGTGAGTTATTAGTATCCTTATCTTCTGCCATTGGTGAGCCTCTTTTCTACCAGGAGGCTGGATAAGATATGATGATTTTTTTAGATTTTCTTTCCTTTCAGTATTGGTACTTATTAAAGGCTTCACAGGCTAGTGTAGTTGTCAAACAAATATTGTAATCTCCAATCTTTATTTATCATAACTATTGGTATTGTTGGATATTATACGATACTAATAATCTTTGGTGAAGTTTTATCCCTTTAGAAAATCATAATTGAATTTTATATTATTTTTGTTTTATCCATTTGTATTAGAAGTATGATTGGGTGATATACCAGAACTTTTGCTCATACTAGCTACAGTATCGAGTGTGTACCAAGGCTAAGTCCCCAGCTTAGGTCGTGAAAAACTTGGTATCAGACCCCAGAGTTCAAGTGTCCTATGGTGTCTGTGAAGTCGTGTCTAGTATTTTTCTTTTTATGGGTATGAAGCATTCCACACTTATAGTTAAGAGGTTACTAGGCATTTAGGAAACATTTTCTATTCTTTCATAACCTAGTTCGTTCGATAAAGTTCAACTCTATGAAACTATTCTAATTCATGCTTGCCACTTGTTTTAGAACATGCCTCCAAAAGACCTGCTAGCTAGAGGGATACTACTAATACTGGGGCCTTTTTGGTACCAACACTACCAATATGCCCTCAACTCATGTGATGCATACCAGAAATAGAGCTCCCACGTCTGGGTGGAATGCTACTACTAATGCACCTCATATGATACATACTCTAGTAAGGGGACCTAGAATATCCTCTACACAGCCTCCTCGCATTGATGCTTCTAATTCCAAGTTTAGATAGGCCATTCAGATACTTATACATATTGTAGTATCTTAGTCCAATCATTCTGGCCCTACCAGCTCCAATATTTATGACTCTTCCAATGCCTCTAGGATCCAAGTGTTCCTCAAGATGAGTCCACCTATGTTTTACAGAATCCAAGATTGATAAGGATCCCCGAAACTGTATTAAGGAAGTTCAACATATCTTAAGAGTTATGCATGCTAGTGACACAGAGGGTGTTGAACTTGTATCCTACTAGTTGAAGGATGTTGCTAATATTCGGTATGATCAGTGGGACCTTGCTCATTGTGAAAAGGTACCTTCTACAAAATAGGATGATTTTATGGATTCTTTTCTTGACCATTTCATTCCACAAGAGCTAAGAGAAACAAAGGTACAGAAGTTTGTGAATGTAAAATAGAAAAAGATCAGTGTGAAGGAGTATGGTCTCACGTTCACAAAATTGTCATGATATGCTCCGGATATGGTATCTACAATAAGAGCTAGGATGATAAAATTTGTGTTCAGACTTGCAAAACATATAAGGAAAGAGTGCAAAGTGACATTGTTAGTTAGTAATATGGATATTTCCAGGTTGATGGTGTTGCTCAACAGATTCAGGAGGAAAAATAAAACAATATAGAGAAATGTCAAAATAAGAGGGCCAAGTAAGTAGGTAATGAGTCTACTCAACAATGCTCAAGAAATAGGAACAAATATTTCTTTTAGAAGAGGTCATCTGAACCTATCTCTTCTTCATCTAGTGCACCTACACCGAGTCCTAGGATGGACCAGTGTGTTCAAAAAAATCAAAATTTTAGGGTTCAAGGTTCTCAATCACATAAAAATAGAATTCAATGGGTTCCATTATATCCTACTTGTGCTATTTGTGAAAAGAATCACTGAGGAGACTGTCATTACGGCAAAGGTGTATGTTATGCGTGTGGGCCGTGGGGCCATATGCAAAAGGATTGTCCATCGATAAAGAGAGATAATTAGGAAAATATAGCCCAATCTTCTGCTTCAGTTGCTCCATCAAGATAGGGAACTACACTAGGGACCAGTAGAGTTCAGAATCATCTGTATGCTTTAGGAAATTGTCAGGATTTAGAGGTTACCGGTATATTGAAAGTTTTTTCTCATGATGTTTATGTGTTACTTAATACGGGTACTTCCTTGTCTTTTATGACCCCATATGTAGCCATGAAGTTTGGTATTTTCGCTGAATAAATCCTAGATCTATTTTTTATTTCCACTCCTATTGGAGAGTCTGTTATTGCTAGACAGATTTATAAAGATTATGTAGTTACTGTTCTTAATAAAGACAACATAGTCGAATTAGTTTAGTTGGACATGGTGGACTTTGATGTTATATTGAGTATGGACTAGTTGTATTCATGCAATGCTTTCATTGATTGTAGAATGAGGGTAGTCAAGTTTTAATTTCCCTGTTAACCAGTTCTTGAATGGAAAGATATTTCTATCCTGTCTAAAGGGAAGTTCATATCATATCTTAAGGCCCAAAAAAAGACATCCAAGGGGTGTATTTATCACTTGGTCTGAGTCAAAGATTTTAAGTCAAAAATACCTTCGCTCCAATCTATTCCTACTGTCAATGAGTATCCAAAAATTTTTCTTGTTGATCTTTTGGGAGTTTCTCCAGATAGGGAAATAGATTTTGGGATCGATCTTTTTTCCAACACTCTGCCTATCTCCATTTCACCATATAGAATGACTTTTGCAAAGTTAAGAGAGTTGAAAGAGTAGTTGAAAGATCTTCTTGATAAAGGTTTTATAAGGCCTAGCATTTCTCTTAGGGGTTCTCTAGTCTTGTTCATACGCAAGAAGGATGGTTCACTTTGAATGTGCATTGATTATCGCCAGCTAAATAAAGTCAATATAATGAATAAGTACCCTCTTCCTAGAATAGATGACTTATTCGATCAACTACAAGGTGACAAGTGTTATTCTAAATAGTTCATCGATCTGGTTACCATCAGTTAAAAGTTAGAGAATGTGACATTTCCAAGACAACTTTTCTAAGTCTATATGGTCACTTTAAATTTTTAGTCATGTACTTTTATTTAATAATGCTCCTGTAGTTTTTAAGGACCTTATAAATAGGGTGTTTAAACCATATCTGGATATATTTTTAATAGTTTTCATTGATGAAATTTTGGCCTACTCTCAAAGTAAGGAGTAGCACGCTAATTATCTCAGGATTATTCTTTAAACACTTACAGACTGCAAGCTTTATACTAAATTCTTTGAGTGTGAATTCTGGTTATAGTCGATAGCATTTTTAGGCCATATTGTTTCTAGTGAAGGCATCCAACTTAATTCTCAAAAGATTGAGGCAGTGAAGAATTGGCTAAGACTTACTACACTTTCCCATATCGGAAGTTTTATAGGTCTAGCTGGTTACTACAGGAGATTTGTGGAGGGATTTTCCTCCATTGTTGGACCTTTGATTAGATTGACTCACAAATTGGTCAAGTTTTAATGGTCAAAGGCATGTGAAAAGAGTTTTAAGGAGTTGAAAGATAGATTGACCTCCTCCCCAGTATAGACTTTACCGAAGGGAAATAAAGGATTTATGTTTTATTATAATGCTTCACGAGTTGGTATTGGTTGTGTTTTGATGTAACATGGTAAGGTTATGGCCTATGCCTCAAGAAAGCTTAAAAATAATATGAGAAATTATCCAATTTACGATCTTGAATTGGCAGTTGTGGTCTTTTCTTTAAAGATTTGGCATTACTATATTTACAGGGTGCATGTTGATATTTTCACTAATCATAAGAGTGTCTAATATGTATTTTGTCAGAAGGAGTTGAATCTCAGGAAAAGGAGGTGACTTGAGTTATTCATGGACTATGATTTAAGTTTGTTCTATCATCCTGGTAAGGAAAATGTGATTGCAGATGCTCTTATTAGATTGTCTATAGGAAGTCTTACATATTTGAAGGAAGAGAACAATGGAATCACAAAAGATATTCATTTTCTTGCTAATTTAGGAGTCTAACTCCTGGACTCTAAGGATAGTTAGATGGTTGTTCACAATATGTCAGAATCATTCCTAGTGTTGGAAATTAAAGAAAAGTAGAATAATGACCCCATTCTTTTGAAATTGAAGTAAGAAGTTCTACAACAAAAGATTATGGTTTTTGAACAAGAGGGAGATAGTGTTCTAAGGTACCAGGGTAAACCCTGTGTTCCAGATATTGATGGATTGCAAAAAAAGATCATGGTAAAGGTATATTATTCTAGGTACTCTATTTACTCGGGTTCCACCAAAATATATCATGATTTTAGGGAAATTTATAGGTGGAACAACATGAACAAAAATATTGTTGACTTTGTAATCAAGTGCCCAAATTATTAGTAAGACAAGGTCGAGCATCAAAAACCTATTGGTTTTTCTCAAGATATGGATTTTCAAATATTAAAGTGGGATATCATAAATATGCATTTTGTGATAGGATTACCACGTTCTCGGTATCAACATGACTGAATTTGGGTGACTGTGGATTGGATGACTAAGTCTGCTTATTCTTGCCTGTTAAGATAACATACTCAACTGATGATTATGCCTGGTTGTATATTCAAGAAATTATTAGGCTGCATGGAACCTCCATGACTATCATTTTAGACAGAGGAACTTAGTTTACTACTCATTTTTGGAGGTCCTTCTAGAGAAGTTTGGGTATGCAGATGAACTTTAGTTTAGTTTTCCACCCTCAGATGGATGTTCAAGCAGAGCACACTATTCAAGCACTAGAGGATATGTTCAGGGCATGTGTACTTAACTTTAAATAAAGTTGGAATCCTACCTCTTATTGGGTTTATGTACAATAATAGTTACCACTTAAGTATTCGGATGGCTCCTTTCAAAGCTCTACATAGGAGAAGATGTAGATCTCCTATTGGGTGGTTTGAGGTTTGTGAAACTAAGTTATTAGGCCTAGATTTGGTTCATCAAGCTATCGAGAAGGTTAAGTTTATTCAAGAGAGGTTAAAAACTTCTTAGAGTAGTCAAAAGTCCTACTAAGATAGAAGGCAAAGGGACTTGGAGTTCGAGGTAAGTGATTGGGTGTTCTTGAAGGTGTCACCAATAAAGGGTTTCACGAATTATTAAAATAAGGGAAAACTTAGTCCCCATTATATTGGGCTTTAAAAGATTTTGAGAAAAGTTGTAAAGGTTTCTTATGAGTTATATTTTCCCATGAATTTGGCCTTAGTTCATCTGGTATTTCATGTATCCATACTTAGGAAGTGTGTGGGTAACCCTACTCTTATAGTCCCAATAGAGAGTGTTTGTTTACAAGATTCACTGAATTTTGAAGAAATTCCAATTAAGATATTGGTTCGTTAAGTCTAAAAGTTAAGAACAAAGAAAATTATTTCAGTAAAGGTGTTGTGGAGAAATCAAAAGATTGGGGAAGCTACATGGGAATCAGAGTAAGATATAAAAGAAAGATATCCTCACCTGGTTACTTCTCAAGAAGAATGCAATGAAGGTAATAATGCAAATCCTTACTCATAATGTTCCATAAATTCTTGCTTTTCATTGTTTGAATCAAGCCCCATGATATGTTTATCTTAAATTGTATTTATGTCTAGTGTCGTTTGTTCATAATTTCTTTTTATAATTTCTCTTGGTGAGTTTGTTTTTGGAGTTTCTAAGTTATGGTGGTAATTATAATTATAAGAAAAGTTCTTTAGAAATAGTCTCATTCCATAATTCTAGTGTGTAACGATTTACATGAGTATATAACCTTCATTCAAGGACAAATGATCCCAAGGGGGAGATATTGTAACATATCAAGCCAATTGCTTTGTGAGGTATTTCAAGGGTGATTTTATCTTTTTGTTCTATAATTTATTTCATGAAATTAAAACCCTTTTTAAGTCAACAATTTTTATACGTTCTTTTCTACAAAGCGCTATTTTCCCAACCAAGTTTCTATCATTTACTTGCATTAAAACAAGTCCCTCTGTTTTCCTCCAAATCACATGATAAAAAGCCTTCCTTTTCCTTAGATAGTTTGTTAGAAGTTTCCCCGCAGCTAATATCCCTTTTCCTTCTACAATTTTTCACAAGTTTTCCAGAAGTTAATATCCCTTTTCTTTCTCCCAATCACAAATCCTAAGAAATAAAGAAGAATTGGTGAGAATCACATTCGAATTTCTTCTTCTAATCTCAAGTTCTTTGATCGTTTAAGAGGTATATAGAATCATCTCTTTACATCTGTAAGTTCTATTATTTCTCTCATAATCTTAACATATCTAGGTTCTTTAAGAAGTTTCTGGGAGATCAAGGATTTCTTTCACTTCATCCATTGTGTTAATTTTTTAAATAAGTTTTATGGGAATATGGAAAATCACTTAAGATCATAAATACCTATTCAGATTGTTTTGTGAAAATCATTAAAGCCTACTTAGATAGAAGCATTGTTCCCTTTCGTCTCTTAAGATAATAACTATTTCAGATTATATGATGACATGCCAAATATCTTAGTTTAACAAGTATGTGTGATTGCTAGTTGAATGTGCTTTTGGTTAGAGCTATTTTCATTATTAGTAACAGAACTAATAGAACTCATAACGATAAAAGAAACTTACAGAAAGATATGAAAGTTGCAATAGCGCAACTTTTCAGACGGCAAAAATAATAAAGAACTTAAGTCTCAACAAAGAATAAAACTACTTCATCTATGGGTTCATTCGGACATCTTTCAATAATCTACCTTCTTTACCCGGTCTCTTTTTATTTGCTCAACTATTGTCTCTATAGGTATGTTTACCTTTCTAAAAATCTTCCAGTTCCTAATAGTCCATACCTGGTATAAAATTACTTGCATAAGTGTTTTCATAATCCCCTTTTTGAGATGCTTCTAGTTTATTCTTTTAAATTCTTTTCAAACACCTGCTATTCTACCCTCTTGGATGTGAACAACCATCATTGTTGTAGCTTCAGTTTAACCTATTTTATGCACTCACAGTTAGCAAATATATGAGGATAAGTCTCACAAATCTGCCTATCATTAGCATGGATAGTCTTGTGAACTAGCATATGTAAGTCATATTAATAAATTATATCATAGTGAACCATGAAATTACCTTTTATGAATCTCCGATGGTGGTGTTAAATCTTGATTGTAAGTCTACTACAGTTGACTCTTTATATGAACCATAAAGTGGCACTTCATGATTTTTATCCTAAAATGGCTAAACTATGAACATGAGACTAAAATAGCTAAACTATGAACATGATCCAATGAGTTTAACTCTTTGAATATAAATATATAAGATAACCTCATGCGCATTAGGTAGTTAGTTAGATAATAATAAAGGCATGGGTTTAAATGAAAAATGCTCAAAACTATGTTTGTCGATATAGGATAGAGATTATTTCATAAATTAGATGATTATTTTTTTCATGTGTCCTAAAAAAGGACTAACTATGGATACTTGCTAGCAAATTATGTCATGTCATTTCTTATGCCATAAAAGTTATAGGATTGGTTAGCTAATCAAGCCGAGATTCGACTCCATGCGCTCACATGGTGGTTTATGAAGGTTTACTACTTTCTTCCACTAACAATCAAATAAAGTAAATCTACCCTACTCGATCAATTGAAAATTTATTTTATATTCTTTTTTGTCTTCACTTACTTTTGAATTTTATTGTCATTTCTAATATTTTGATGTACTACCCTTCTGAAATGGTTTTGCATACCAATATATTCCACGTATTGAGCATCTTTGGAGCTACATCATTTTATGATATAGGTTCTGGCTCTCAATCCGTGATCAGGCACCTCATTAAGATCTCTATCTTCTACCATTGGTGAGTCTCTTTCTTACCAGAAGGTCGGATAAGATATAATGATTTCTTATATATTTTCTTTCCTTTGAGTATTGGTACTTATTAGAGACTTCATAGGCTGGTGTAGTTGTCAAACAAACTTTGTAATCTCCAGTCTTTATTTATCATAACTATAGGTATTATTGGACATTATGCAGTACTAATAAACTTTGGTGAAGTTTTATCCCTAGAGAAAATCATAATTGAATCTATATTATTTTTATTTTATTTTTTTATTAGAAGTATGCTCGTGCGATATACCAGAATGTTCATTGTACTAGCTATAGTATCGGGTGTGTCCTACATCTAGGTCTTTTGCTTGGGTCGTGACACATTATGACCATGTTATAACCTTAGAGTGGAATTTGGTTATGTTTTTCGTTAGGGTGCCTCTTGCATCTTATGTTATTATTGCTATAGTTATTAGTTTAGTGTTTATTTCCTCATTCTTGATACACGGATAGACTATTGTTATCTAGGTAAAGTTTTATTCCTCACAATTCTATTTTTTGGAATGGATGACTAACTCTGCTGGTTGATTCTCTCTCTTTTAGTGAGGTTATACCAATTATTCAGCGGTTTATGAAAGTAAAGGTAGGTTTGGCCTTTCATGGTTTTGTTGTATTTCTAGATTTGGCAATTCGATTATAATGTCCATTTCTAATATTAAATTCCCAAGGTTTACTCCTATGGTTGTTGGGATTTTAGCTGTATCTTCTATAGCCTATTTTTTAGGTTGACTAGTTTGGGATCCATTCTTCTGATTTGGCTAGTACATCTCCCAGCTATGGTCTTTATTTTGATGTTTAAAGGTCTTAGGTTCGCCATTCTAGTTTGTTGGGTTTTCCTCCTGGTGATAGTTTGAATCTTGTTATTGGTGTGGAGTTAGATACTCATTCTTACTGTGATATGATTCATGGCCCAATTAAGTTTAAGTATGAATAAAATGGGAGAATTAAGAAAATCTACATTTCGGCCTTTGTTCATCCTAAAAAGACTTTGTAGAGTGCTTCCGCTTGGTGATATGTGCCTATAGGTATTTGTTGTAATAGATGGTTCATTGGATTGACCAATTTTTGACTGAGGTTGCATATCTTCAAGTTGCTAGAGTTTTGTTTATCATAAGTACTACTTGTAGCTTGCGTGAGTTCATGGGTATGCCTTGGTGCATTATGCCCTTCTTTAAGTATGGAGTTGATTGCTTATGTCTTCAATCGGTGGTCTTCCCTAGTTGTTATTTGTTCTTCATCTACATTTATGTATTGGACCTTGGGGGAATCATTAGGAATATGATCGATTTATGATAGTAAGGTTGATTTGCATGTTTGGCCTTAGATCAGATTTATTGGCTTAAGTTTGGATGCTTAGTCTTCAACAGGATTGGTTTGGATAATTGGGATCGAGTAGTTCGACTTTGATGCTGAAGTTATAGCTTTGGAGTGTGTAGCTTAGTTGTAGCTTCTCTTTTTAGATTTTTGTTAGTTGAGTATTCATTTTTAGGCTAGCTTAGCCTACTCTACACCAACTTATTCGGTCTTCTTCAGTCAGATAGATTGTAGTTGATAGATGCTCAAATGATAGCCCATTGGCACTTGATGATTGTTTCTTCTACATTTGACCTTAGTTTCCAGTCTTTTTCATAAATTTTGAATATATACTCAATAAGTGTACTCAAGTTGGACTTAACATGGTTTTATCCTCAGTTGGAGGTACACCTTGTTGAGAATTTTTAGTTTTGAATGTCTGTGCTTTGGACTCCTGACTATCAGCTTTGAGGGTTATCCAAATCAGTTAGCGGCTTGGTCATAGATATAGACATTGGTTATCACCATTTTTGTGTCCAGGTAGCACCTTATGGGCTTATACTTGTAATTACCATTATTGATTTTTAGTGGATAATCTTCAGTTTTTCAAGGTTAGTGTGATGAAATTGAGAAACTAAGACTCGAATAACATTTTGCATGGTTCAGAGTAGATAGCAGGTTTGGTAAGGAAAAACAAGGTTAATTTGGATATTTGACTTGGTTTCATGATTCATGCGTTGGTTGAGTTTCCTCTTAGTTGTGCTCATATTGATGTGATATCAGTGTGTTCTATTTTGGATCTGTGTGCATTTATCAATCTTGGTCCTATTGGAAGTCAAGTAGTTATTGAGGTTGCATTTTGGTTATTTGAAAAGTGAAGTAAGAAAGTTAGTTGAAAATTGGACACCTATAGCAAAATACCTTGAAAGCATTATCTCTCCATAGAGGTTATCTGGGGAGTCAAGCGAAGGGCATGCGTCCCCAGTACCTTATCCGTTCGAGCTTTTGGGCTCTTCCAATCTAATGACTTTTGACTTTTTAATAGTGGATATTATAATGGCCCTCTAGGTTATTTCCTCACTTTCATGTATTTCTGGCATTTTAAGCCTTCTCGTAGTGGTTATGGGTAATTTATGACTTGCCTTTGGTTATTGGGCACTTTTTTTGGATTTTAGGCTTATTTTCCTATTTTAGAGCGATCGTTGTTAAGGAATTTGTCTTAGACCAAAAATCCTAGTAAGCGACCTCAAATGAGAATTCCAATAGCGCCATTAGCTTCAAAATATTAATTTTAGGCTAGGGGAACCCATGGTTTAGGTCTCAAGGCATTTGAACTCGTTTTGGGCTATTGGGTGGATTCTTTGAAAAATAAAACTATAGGTATGGGCCCCACAATTAGTCCAAACAATCTTAGATAAAAGTTTTGATGATTCCATTGAGTTTGAATTGTCAAACTTGGTATGGTAGCATAATTTATTTGCATGCACAGGGTTTTGAACAAATATCGAGCACCCGAACAGAGTACATCTGAACTTAACAAAACCTAGCGCCTGCCATTAGCTGGTATAACCACTTTAGCGGACCTTTGGTTGCTTAAGTGGTGGTCGATTAAGTGACAAGTAGATTTCTTTAGTAGCTAGCCTTGTTCCCTCATTGTCATTTTAGCGATGGCCTCATCGCTTAAGCAAAAGTCACTTAAGCGGCACTCGGCCGCTTAAGTGAAGACCAAATTTTTGTAAGGGATTTCTTAAGCAATTATTTGACCTATTAAATTATGATCGCTTAAGAGGTCATTTGGTCGCTTTCGCAGCATCCACAAGGGATTAAATCACCTTCTTCACCAATTTTTCTCCCGTATTTCTTAACCCTTTTCCTCTATTTTAGAGAGCGTGGGACAAGGGAAAGTGTTGGGAGTCATTTATTGAAGCTAAGGAAAATCAACCCAACACTCCTTGATCATTTTCAATTATTTTTCCCACGGGGCCTGTAAACGAAATACAAAATTGAATCCACCTACTTTTGAGTATACATTTCTTGCCTTTTGAGAGACCTCGTGATGGATTCAATTTTGTATTCTGTTTGCAGGCCCCACGGGCTTATTTTTTTACCCGGTATTTTATATAGGAATATGGGTTTCATTTTGCTCCTATTGACGTGCACATTATTTATTTATAATGCGACATTATTTTTGGATTATGAAACAAATACAAATGCTTTGTATGTGATTCAAGTCTTGTAATTTTGGAATTGAGGTAAGCTTCGATCTACTTTTCTTTATGAGATGGTGTATAGTATAAATTTTATGATAGGTAAGAATGATAGGACATGTTTATCACTCGTGTCTCATGACTTAGCCTAATTAGGGAGTTTTGGGATAGAAAGGTGACCCGACCCTTAGGGTGAAATGATTTTTATGGCCACAAAATCTTATCACCCTAGATTATAAGCATGTTAATTATAGTTTAATGTTAAGGATCCTTTAGTATAAGATTTATTAATTGACTTAGTGACTTGTACCATAGTTTCTCATATTATATTGTTATTATTATGCCAGTTACATATATTATTGGGCCAAAGTCGTGGTTACGATACCCGTTGGACTCCAAGTGAGTATTCTACCTTAGGAAGGGTGTGATTCTGGTTTATAGGTGCTTAGGTGCTTATTGTTGTATTGTTTAGATATTGATGATGACATGCATACTTTTAGGTGCATTCACGCTCACTTAGTGGTACGATTCCAATGAAAACCATGATTTTACTACTGTTTTCAAATAGAAATTTATTCTCACTTTCCAGTTTTAAGATGAATTCTTTTATGACGGGGATCGTACCACTTTATTTAAATATTTATGAGCTTTTGGAGCCAAATATGATGTTTTGGAAACTAGATCGTGATTGATTCTGGCCTGTGGTTTATTCATTTTTTTTTCCATTACTATTTTCTTCGATCGAGAGAGATTTTGATCCTTTCTATGCTATTGTGCTAATTTAGTCCTAGAGTTGATCTTGGGCAATGAATTTATCTGTGCACTTATTATATTTCCATTTCTCTAGTGTTGGATGGAGTATAATGACGATGATAATTACTGGAAGTCCTGGATCAAGACCATGCAGGGTATACGAATATTTTCAATACCCCTAGGTGTCTCTTTGTTTGTTAGCCATAGTGCTAGAGAAGAGAGGTTGTAGTTCCTACCTCTGCAAGATGTTGAGTTGGAGGAGGTATGTACACTTGGTATATTATGACACTCGAATCATATATGGTACTATGGATTTACTTTGTATTCATTCATATGCATTTCCTATCACCAGTATGTTGTTTGGAACTTATATGTATCATCCTTGGGGATTGTATAGATATAGACTATGGTTTGTTGTTTGTTGAGTGTTTGATTAAAACTTTTGGACTTATGGGGGCCTAGTAAGGTATTGTTTGTCTGGACTAGCTGGTTATTTTATTATTGATTGTTATGGTTGGTTTGTGGAAGGATAATTATGGCCATGTACCTATGGTTGCCAGTATGATTCTGAACCATGTTCCTTTTTATGGTAAATTAAATTATTGATAGTTATCTCATGTTTAGGCATTATGGTTAAGGACCTTGATTATGCCAACACTAGCTTTCCTACTTGGTTAGGATGCCCTGAGATGTTAGGTTGGTTACCTTAGGTCATTACCTTGAGTAGCCCCATTTATATGTATATATATATATATATATAGTATCACTGTATATCCTTCTCTTCCTTATCTATTCATGTCATATATGTATTCTTTGCTTCGTATTACTACTATATATCCTTTATTTGCTCTTTATTTGTAGCTTGGCTAGTGATATAGGGTATTGTACTCTAGTTCTTGAATACTATTAGGATAGGATAATTTTATTCGTATTGCTCCCTTAGGCTTATCATGTTTAGTTTCTTGGATAGTTACCTATAGATTATATTCCTACTTTACATGTTATTTATGTTTGCATTATCTTTGAAGCTCAGTCAACCGATTCCTATTGAGTACCTCATGTTTAATATTCATACTACACTCCTGTAGCCTACAAGTCATAGTATGAGTTCTCGCCTTTATTGTATGCATCGTGCGGTGAAGCTATGGATCGGCTATTGGGCTGAGCTCCGGCATTCAGAGTATTACTACACTCTCTGTAATTGATTTGATTGATCTTTAAATTGTATTCAGAGATGGCTTATACTTACATTTTCTATATATTTCACTTCATACTCTTATTATACTTGAAGCTCTTGTATTGACTTCACCAGGTCTTAGGGTTGCTTTATATATATTAGCCTTTTTATTTAAATTTGTTCTATTATTTCTTTGATAGTTACTAGTCATCCTAGATTATGGGTTGTTTTATTTTTCACCCAAGCGCACACGCAACTGTACATTATCTCACCAAGTAATACAGTGACCTTAAATAAAGTCGAATATCGATCCCTCAGAGACTTGTGTTGACAACTTATCCAATTCTAGTTCAACTATTGAGATAAAGTAACCAAGAGAGTTTTAGAGTTGTAAACTAAAAGTAAAGTAACTAATACAGAAAAGTAATGACTTTGGACAATCAATGGATAGAGACCCAAGGTTAAGGCTTACGAACAATCATACTACGCCATTTAACTTAATTAGTTAAACTACTTATCTTAGTTGATGATTCGCAGGGTTTATCGCATGGTCATGATCTCCCGACCTCTAATCGTCTATCTAACTTGGACATTACAGCTATATCATTAAGATAAGATGTAATAATTCAATTAGATGCATGAAGCTATCATTGTACATGTGAACCAAACAAGGCTTCTAGGTGTATCCCTATCCTAGTCGCTAATTCAAATTCCTTATTTTATGAAAGAATTAAAACTTTTTTCTATCTATCCCCAAGTTCTATCTTCTTCTTCCCCCTCCCGAGATCGGAAAGTCGAAAATGGATGTATGCTAAGGGTAGATACTCCTTAAAATAGTTATAACAAGGATAAATAAACAACCAAATATGATAAGAAATCAAAACCAAATCAATTCAAAGCAATAGTAATCATGTTTATGGCCTTAACCCCGAAATAGGGCTTTTAGCCACTAATAGACATAACTGTAATCCAAATACTTGAATACATAATTAAATCTATTAAAAATCTAAAGTCAAAGAATATATACCCTAAAAAACATGTGCATCAGTCTCCTCAAGCTCCCAAAGACATCCAAAAGTGAATAGAATAAGTGCAACAAGTCCTTTTTATAAAAGACCAATTTGGCCGTATGTGGGAAATGGTCCGCGTCGCGCTGGTGGAGTACAGTTCATTGGTAATCACATTGAGAGAGTGGTGCATTGCACCCAAACGCATAGGCTCACTAGAATTTGCCTCTTGACGCCTACATTCTTCTAACTGTTCCTCCTTCCATCCCTTTCCTCGTGGTGTTGTTTCCATAAAATTTTTTTCTTGTATTTCATAAATATATCACCATAATCAAATCACCAAGAATCCTACATGATCATAGACCAAATATTAGAGCTCAAAATAACAAAACATTCATAACGATGAACTAAAAAGTTGAGTTAAGACTAGGCTTGCCCACATTGATCTTTAACTCATGTTTTGACTCTTGGATTATTTCAATTGATATTTTCACGTTCTAAACAAGTTTTTACACATATAATAACAAATTAAACCATTATTAACTCATTTAACACCTTAGAATCCATCGCGGTAGACTAGAACAACACCTATCTCAAGCTAGTAAAACTAGTTTTCTCGTCTAGACAATAAATGATCAATTTAAACCCAAACTTGTTTAAAACACCTTTAAACATTGTAATCACATACTTGGACACTTAGATGCTTATTTATATCAACATCAACACGTAAATCACTCAATAAGTCCTTAAAACAATGTTAAATGAGCTAGGAAAGCAACACTAAAATGCATAAATATACCCAACATCACCACCCCACACATAAAGCCTTGGTCGTCCCCGAACAACTCTTTACTTCTAGCATCATAATCTGAGGTGACTCCACACTTCTACTACAAGAAAGACACTCAATCTAGTAGTACAATGACTACACAGAATTCATGTTCCTATAATAAGCATGTTACAACACAATGGACAGTTCAAGAATACTACTCCAAAACATCCTAGCCTCAAGTATTGACTCACCTAGTTGGAAAATTCATGCATATTTTTCAATCAAGGACATCATACAAATTCCCTAACTATCATCGAACATGTTTATTCACAACAAGAGAGTTACCCATAATCACTCGCATAAATGCACTTTATAACAAAATGGGTACAAGAATTAAGTTACTCTCGCTTTCATAAGGAATTCATAAGTTACACAAGATGAACCATATGATTTCCTTTAGTGTAGTACTCCACTAATATCAGAATGATGTAGCTTAGGATCAAGAAGGTCTTTAAAGGTTGTAATGTAGGCTAAAGGATGGGAAGGATCTATTTTAGCCAAGAATAGTGACTATCTTCCCTAAGAGCTTTAATGCATCACATTATACAATTAAGACCACCTTCAATAACAAAATTACACCACTACTAGCTTCACACATCTTTTGTTTTACTCTATCTCATTACGCTCATTCAACTACAATATGGTGGGAGTCTTTATTCACAACTTGTTAAATTTGAACAAATTTGTATTCTTTTCATTACTCAACTCCTGACCACAACACATCAACTTTACAAACCAATAACCGCTACTTTGGGGTTTCACTTTCACCTTTTCTCTTCTTATTTTTTCACACTCCTTACTCAATTAATTTTATACTAAATTGCTAATGAGCTTTGGATCAAATTAAGGTTAATTGAAGAAGGGGATAAAGGCTATATTATGAGGTTGCCAAAGAAAATAAGCTAAAGTCTCAATGGTGTTAACTAGGATTATGCACAAGGGAAGGTAAAAGAGTGTATGAATATGGCTATCAAAGAAATGCCAATATCATCTCCTAAACCTACACTCTTTATCTCGTTGTGTACACAAACCAGGCAAGTTCTATACATCACATGTACAAGAAATATCCAAAAACCTCACATCACATGTGGCACATGCTCTAATCAAGTAGGATCATATTAGACTCTCACCCAAACAATCACATGAATTCAACTTTAAGACAACAAGTACAAGAGTCATAATCAAGAGCCTAGGAGTCTCAAAAGTAGTAATTCACACAATCAACATGCTTTTACCATCAAAACACTTGCATCATGCAATCAAATATAGCACTAACAAAAATATCTAACTTATTCCTAGCATAAAAAATTTTAAATTTACCCTAAAAATGGTAATTTCCCTACCCCATACTTAAAAATCTACTTTTTACCCAAAGTATACTTAAAAGTAGAGATAGACATACTCCCTAAGGCCTATAAGCCATAGCTAGTAGTATTTTTATACATCAAGGGGGTCTGGGGATCCACAATTAGTTTTTGTCATGCTTCTTAGCTTAGGTTTTTCGGTACTCAGACTTCTATCAACCTATGACTCAACAAAAACAAAAACTAGTGAAGTAAAAACTAAAATACTAAAAATAAAACATAGCTACTTAACTTGGGTTGCCTCCTAAATGGCGCCTGATTTAGTGTCATGGCATGACTTAATTATGACTCAACCATTTTCCTTCCTCCTCCTTCCCATACTAGGACGCCATCTTCTTATTCATTTTAGACCTCTTGAGTGTAAACTCTCAAGGTCAACAACTTCTTCAACTTTAGCCTTTTCAGGCTCAATAATCTACATCATTTTAGACTTAGGTATTGGAGGCTTGGCCTACTCAATAAGGAAGTCCAAAGAGGTTTTTGGTGGAGCAGAATCCACCACCCCACACTTATCCCCTTCAATCACTATAATTATGCACAAATCTTTGTAGTGGGAAAGTGTCTTGAGCGGTTTGTACATTTCTAACAATGTTACTTCATTATCCAATATCATAGTGAGTGTGCCCTCTCTTTCATCACTTAATGCTCCTCCCATCACTAAAAATAGACATCCCAAGATGATTGGTACTCTTTCATCTGCCTGAAAATCTAAAATAATAAAGTCAGCAGGAATAATAAACTTACCAACCTTAATGAGAACATCTTCAATGATTCCTTCGAGATGGGCAAGGATTCGATCTGCCAACTAAAGTATCACAGTGCTCGGTCTTAGCTTCCCTTGGCCTAAGGTGTTAAACAAGTAGAAAGGCATCAAATTGACATTTTACCTCAAATAACTCAGTGCATGGATCACCTCACTACTGCCAATTTGAATGGGGTGAGTGAAACTCCCAGGATCTTTGAATTTTTGTGGCATCTTCTGCATCACTACAGAACTACACTCCTCAATAAGTGATATTATCACAACATCCTGCAAGTGACCATATCCTTCAAGTAGTTAACGTAATCGAGCATTCTTTGCAAAACATCTAAGAGAGGTAAGTTAATATGCAGATCTCTGAACATGTCAAAGAACTTATTAAAGCATGCATCCTCCTTTGCCTTTATATGCTTTGGTGGGGAAGGTAGTGGTGGGATCTTCTTCACCTCTTCAGCAATTTTTGATTTCGAGTACTCAGACTTCCTCTAATTTTCAGCAACTTAGTCGAATACCAGTAGGGAAATCTCTTCAATATTTACCTCCTTGATTTTCTTTGGGGTCCTTCATTAATCTTTTTACCACTCTTCAAAGTGATTGCCATTAATTTTTTAGTATTTTCTGTATCACTTGGAAAATAACCTTGAGGACTGGTATTTTGTGCCTTCGCAAACTGACTAATTTACAACTCCAAGCTCGTTGTAACTATTTGTTGGCTCTTTATATCTGCTTCTAATTATGCTTGTGTAGCCAAAATTTACTTCATCCTCTCTTCCACATTGCTATACTGGGTTATGGCCTGGTTATTCTAAACTTACTACTGCTGAAATTACTGTTATTAGGCATTACATTGGGTATTTAGTGGTTGAGTCTGCCACTTTTAATTATAGACATTCCTATAATTCATCCTTTGAGCATTTCCCACAAACATCAAGGATTCAGGATTTGCAGCACACATAGCCGCTAAAGGCCCACCATTACTACAACCTACAGTCTATTGGATTGCATTAACTGTGGCTATAGGTTGTGCAACCCCCAATTTCATATTACTTATTTGATTTTGTAGAGTAGCCAGCTGAGTGGATAAGGCAGTAAAATGGTCCACCTCAACACACCAACAACTTCTTTATAGCACTCTTTGAGTTCGAATGCCACTTAGGATTACCTTGTGCAATTCGGTCTAATAAGGTATGCAGCTCATCATCTGTCATCTTTAGAGCTTGGCCACCTACAGCTGAATCTAAAAATTTTTTTATGTTATGGTCAAGTGAATCACTAAAATTATTAGCTAATACCTCATTGGACTTCTGATGGTGTGGAAAATCTCGCAGAATAGCTTTGAACCACTCCCAAGCATAATTTAAATTCTCATCTGGCTTTTATTTGAAGCACACAATCTCACTACAAAGTATCGTAATCTTTCCAGATGAAAAGAATCAGATGCAGAATCTCCGGGATAAGTCATCTCAGGTAGTAATTAAATTTTTCGGCTCAGCATTCAACCACTTCTTTAATTCCCCCAATAGTGAAAAGGCGAATAGCGTCAACCTCACATAGTCTGTTGATACACCCAAATGGATAAATGTGTCACTGATCTCCAAAATATTTCCAAGTAGACTTGTGGATCTTCATGTGAAAGCTCGTTAAACTATCCATTACTGATTAGAAGTTGTACCATATGTTGTTTCAGCTCAAAATTACCTCCAGCAGTCGGTTACTAAAAAGTGTAGGTCAAATTTATTGGAAGTGGGATTGCCGCTTCTCTAACAGTCCTGCGAGCTAGTTGTTCTTCAGTCATAAGAGCAGGATTTTCTTGGTCTTCTTCAATTTGTATAATACGGGGAAGAAGGATTGCTTCTCTACTTCATTGAGGGAAGCATTGCTCAGGTTCCGGGCTTAGTTAAACCAAATACCTTTCCCTTGCCAGATTACTAGCTTGAAAACCTATTTACTACAAAATCAATACCAAGACAAAGCATAAAGCTCCACAAAAATCTAAAGAGTAAAACTAAAAATAAAATAGTTACGAAATTACAAGTCCCCGGCAATGGCACCAAATACTTGTTGAGCACACATAAGTGTACGTGGTCTTACCAAGTAATACAGTGGCCTTAAATAAAGCTGAATATCGCACCCTCGGAGACTTGTGTTGAAAACCTATCCAATTCTAGTTCAACTATTGAGATAAAGTAACCAAGAGAGTTTTAGAGTTGTAAACTAAAAGTAAAGTAACTAATGTAGAAAAGTAATAACTTAGGACAATCAATGGATAGAGACCCAGGGTTAAAGATTATGAAAAATCATACTACACCATTGAATTTCATTAGTTAAACTACAAATCTTGGTTGATGACTCATTGGGTTAATCGCATGATCATGGTCTCATAACTTCTAATCGTATACCTAACTTGGACATTACAACAACATCGTTGAGTGGGGATGTAATAATTCAAATAGATGCACGAAGCTATCATCGTACATGTGAACCAAACAAGGCTTCTAGGTATATCCCTATCCTAGTTGCTAATTCAAATTCCTTATTTTATAAAAGAATTAGAATCCTTTTCTATCTATCCCCATGTTCTATCTTCTTCTTCCCGCTCTCGAGATCACAAAGTCGACAAGGGATGTGTCCTAAGGGTAGATAGTCCTTAAAATAGTTATAGGAAGGATAAATAAAAAACCAAATATGATAAGCAATCAAAAACAAATCAATTCAAAGCAATAGTAATCATGTTCTTGGCCTTAACCCCAGAATAGGAATTTTAGCCACTAATAGACATAACTGTAATCCAAATACTTGAATACATGAATAAATCTATTCAATAGCTAAAGTTACAGAATATAAACCTTAAAATTGTGTGCAAAATCCTCCTCAACCTCCAAAGGCATCCAAAAGTGAATAGAATAAGTGCAATAAGTCCTATTTATAAGAGACCAATTAGTCCGTGTATGGGAAATGTCTGTGTTACGTTAATAGCTACCTATAGGCTAAGCCATACGATGCCTTGGATATCTTATAGAGAGATAAGCATTAGGTATTGGTATTCATATTGATTAAGTGGTGCGTCATGGCCCAAACTCCTAGGCTTGCTGGAATTTTCCTCTTGATGCCTATTTCTTCTAAGTGTTCCTCCTTCCATCCCTTGCCTTATGGTGTTGTTTCCACCCAATTTTCAGCTTGTATTTCATCAATATATAACCATAATAAACTTACCAAGCATCCTAATTGATCAAACACCAAATATTAGAGATCAAAATAACAATACATTCATAGCGATGAACTAAGAACTCGAGCTAAGACTAGGCTTGCCCACATTGATCTTTAACTTATGTTTTGACTCTTGGATTATTTCAATTGAAATTTCGACATTATAAACATGTTTTTACATATATAATTACACATTAAAAATCTTAGGAACTCATTTATCACTTTAAAATCCATTGCGGTATACTAAAACAACACCTAGCTCAAGCTAGTAAAACTAGTATTCTCGTCTAGACTTGAAATGATCAATTTAAACCCAAACTTGTTTTAAAATGCCTTTAAAAATTGTAATCACATTATTTGAAACTTACATGATTATTTATATCAATATAAAAATATAAATCACTCAAGAAGTCTTCAAAACAAGGCTAAATGAGCTAGATAAACAACACTAAAGTGCATGACCCAAGAAATTAGATCATGAAAAATCAGTACCACTCTTTGGTTATATCATTTCTAGTGAAGGCATTCAGGTTGATCCTTAAAAGACAAAAGCAATCAAAAATTGGCCTTGACTCATCTCTCCATCAGACAATAAGAGTTTCTTAGGTTTAGCCGATCACTATACATGTTTTGTTGAAGGATTTTCATCTATTTACTCTCCTATCTCTAGATTGACTAAAAATAATTTCAAATTTTAGTGGTCCAATTCTTGCGAGAAGAGTTTTCAAGAGTTGAAGAATCACCTCACTTCTGCTCTAGTTTTGACTCTACCAGACTGTCCAGTTATATTTTTCATTTATTGTGATACTTTTAGAGTTGACCTTCGTTGTGTATGGATACAACATGGTAAGGTCATAACCTATGCCTTTAGATATTTCAACACTTATGTGAAGAATTACCCGACTTATGATCTTGAGTTGGCAATAGTTATTTTTACTTTATAGATTTGGAGGCACTATCTTTATGGAGTTCATGTGGATATGTTCACCAATCATAGGAGCCTTCAGAATGTGTTCGGATAGAAAGGCCTAAATCTTCATCAAAGGAGATGGCTAGAGTTATTGAAATATTATGATATGAGTATCTTGTACCAACTAGGTATGGCCAACATAGTGGTTGATGCTGTTAATTTACTTTTGATGTAATGTTGCTCATGTGGAGGATGGAAGGAAAATTGTACTTCATGATGTTCACAGACTGACTAGATTAGGAGTTCGACAGGTTGATTCAGCTGAATACATTATGATGGTTTAGAATATTTTTAGTGGAAAAAATAAACGCTACTAGAAAATATTAAATTTCCGATGCCAGTGTAGTCGGAATGTGGTCGGAAATTAAGGTAGTTCCAAATAGTTTCTGACTGCTTGAAGGTACTCAGAATATAGGTTGTCGGAAAAATATTTCTGACTAAAGTAGTCGGAAATTTCTGACTACTTTAGTCGGAAATGTAGTGGGATATTTAATAAATAATTATGTAATAATTATAAATATTCCGACTTCTATAGTCGAAAATTTAATAAATATTTATTTAAAAATTATAAATATTCTGACTATTGTAGTTGAAAATTTAATAAATAATTATTTAATAAATTTAATTATTCCGCCTACTATAGTCGAAAAATTAATAAATAATTATAATTATTCCGACTATTGTAGTTGGAAATTTAATAAATAAATCAAAAATTTAATAATTATAATTATTCTGACTACTATAGTTGGAAATTTAATAAATAAATATTTAATAATTATAATTATTCCGACCATTGTAGTAAAAAATTTAATAAATAATTAGTTAATAATTATTATTATTCCGACCACTGTAGTTGAAAAATTAGTAAATAATTATTTAATAATTATTATATTGCATTATCTTACACTGCTTTCAGATTATAAACGACATAACTAATGTATTTTTCACAACAGGATCAAACACGACAAAAATTTATAAATACAACCACTTTAAACCATTCAAAACAAACATCAAATCAAATAGTTTAAATATCTAAATGTCACAACCAAAAACAAGAACAATAACTACAATCTAATTATCATCGGATTCATTATCTTCTTCATCATGAAATACCTTCGGCATGTGCTTCTTAAACAACTCCTCCAATTTATCAAATTTAGCAATCTTAGCATCGTTAGCTGCACATTTCTGCGTCAATTCCACAATTTGCTTTTTCATCGCTTTCATTTCTTCCCTGGTTTGAAAAGTAGAAGAGGAACTGGGAAACAACGAAGGACTACTCAAGGATTGGAGATCCACTGTCCCGTAGGTTCTACCTTTCTTTGGACCACCTACCACAGTTGTCCACATAACCATCCTCTGAAGTAGGTTGGGTTTAACATCACTCTTCTATGCTTTTTTGAAATTCTTCCTGAAAGAAAAACTATTTGTCAGTATGTAAACAAGAAAAGTTGAGTAATAATAAAATAATGTATGTAAAAGTTATTATCTTACATATGCATTCTTAGCACGAGTTTTGACCCAATCTCCTTTTGTACCATCCTTGTTTTTCTTCATATGTGTCTCTTCATAGACATCAATAAAAGGGCACTCTTGTCCCCCATTTTCATATTCCTGCAAAATTTTAGAAAAAGAGATAATACAAGTATGAAGACAAGTCCGGGAGTCCATGAATATAACACAAACAAATATGAAATATGAATAACAGTCAAAGTATGGAAAAACCTATATTATCCAAAAGGGAATATCCATCATTATTAGTTTTTACAAAAAAATAACTAAGATTATTTTCACATCTACTACTTAACTAATCGTTGGCGTAACACCTATAATCACATTTGAGTACCTAGTGTTGTAAATCTGAACTGCTATATGCTCTTCAGGTTTGAAATATCCTGTCCATTTTGCCAATTCATAGTTGATATATCTTGTAGTATGTTCAAATTGAATTGATCTTATATTGATTATGAAACTAGAAAGCCTCTAAAAATCTATATATTAGCATGTGATTGAGTGAATGTTTAGCTTGGATTGGCTATAGTTAGGCTAAGTTGACATCCCTTGAGTGTGGTCTTATATGCTACACATTTTATGCAATCCTTAGATTAAATTAGGACCTATTTGAAATATGGTCTAGCTGTAGTACTAGCACAATGTAGTCAAAATGGAGGGCTCTAAGTACCCTATTCGGCCATGTGAGTAGCATGGATAACAACAAAGTGTGGGGTGCTGTTGTCACTAGTCCAAACAATGTGAGGCTAGCGTACTCTAAGAAGTGTTGTGATGTCTTTGTTATATGTTTTGAATCACTGGAATTATGGATAAGAGACAACTCGCACTAAAAGGAAAAACAGGTCCTTCAAAGCCAGCAAGAAAACGCAGCAGATAGGCTGAGAGGTAAACTGATTCAGCAACCTGTATCACCTAGTGTCCAATGATTGTCTGTAGCTAATGATCAAATTCAGCAGCTTGAATCACCTAGTGAGCAATGCTTGTCTGTGGCTAATAATCAAACCTTGGATACTGCTAGTGTGAGTCGAATCAACTCTTATGTAACAACAACACATATACTTGGGGTTCACAAGAACAATTGGTCAGGCAAAGAACAAGAATCTTCTAAAGTAACCTCATGTCTAATGGCTAATGTACAAGGGACAGAATCATCCAATGAGTGTAATACTACATCAAGCTGCCTTTCTACAAACAAGAGAAGCTTACTTGGAATCCGAAGTCAAAAGAACGAGAGGTATGGTGATGTTATTACAGACAAGAGAAGCTTACTTGGAATCCCAAGGCAAAAGAATGGGAGGTATGATGTTGTGATAACAGAAAAAATTAGGCATAAGAAAATATGGTTGGGAACTTTTGACACTGTTGAAGAGTCTTCACAAGCTTATTTCTCCAAGAAGTTTGAGTTTGAGAAACTAAGCCAACAGGGTAATAAGGAAAATAAACCAAAGGAGAATCTTGATCAAATTCAGCAGCCAGAATTACCTGTTATGTAATTCTTGTCTATGGCTATTGATCCGACCTTGGATACCACTAGTGTGACTAGAATCAACTCGCATGAAACAACATATTTCCTTTAGGGTCACAAGAACAGTATGTAAGGGAAAGAACATGAATCTTTTAAAGAAACCTCGTGTCTTATTGTAGATTCATCATTGATAGCATACTGAAATGGTAAATTCTTTGATTTTGATTATACCAAAAACTATTTCCACATAAGCACTCTGATTTCGAGTCGAATCTCTTTCAAACTACCCTTTGGATCCGTGTAAAATAGTTTAATTACTTCTATAACCATATGTTCACCGCTATATACAGGAATAAACCTGTAATAAAATTATATTATATTATCTTAACTTTCAAAAAATTTAAAAATTATGGAAAAACATAAAATTTACTTACCCATTACCATTAGGGGCGATAATTAGCCTCCTATTGCCGTCATATTCTACTACCTCTTTAAATTTTGGAATCTGGGAAGCAGCTGTTGTAGCATTAGATGTTGCAGTACTATCAACGGAGGGCGATGTTGATATGTTGGAACCTCTAATTCTTAATCTAGAAAGACTAGGTATGGATGATGTTGAAGGTACAGATGAAGAGCTATTATGCAGACTATTATGGGGAGAAGAGGGCTGGAACTGGTGGGGGATGGGGGCATGAAAAATGCATTTGGTAGTGAAATAGTTTCCCTTGGAGAAGGAATAATATTTGTAGTAGCTTGTTGAAGAATTGTGGTAACAGGTGGTGGTGGTGGTGGTGTATATTGACCTGCGGAAAGATTATCAGGTCCTTTCTTACCTTTCTTATGCTTTCCATTACCATGACCTTTTGATTGCATTGATTTTCTTTATTAACCACCTGGATAAAAACCAAAAAATAGAGTTAGTCTGTGTTATGCTGCCCAGATATATTTCTTAGATCAAATGAAAATTAGATTCTGCATTCCCTATAGTACTGAGTGAAAGAAAGCCTGGATGGGCAGCTGCTTGGAACTTTTTGGTTGACACTAAGAACTATGAAAAACAAGAGATCAAAGCACCATCAAAGAGTTGGAGTACGAAAAACAAGGTTGTGAACTCTTTAGCTGTATATAAGGACTGGTTATACAGTGCAAGTTCAACAATTGACTCTTCACATATAAAGGTAACAAAACTGGCAGCATACTAACCCATGAATACATAGAGCAACTAGATTTGGCTGAAAGGAACACAATACAAAGTTGGAAGATTTTCAGCAGACAGTAAGATAACAAGTCTTCGGACAGCAAATGACATAATTATATGTGGTACAGAAACAGGAATAATTAAGGTTTGTCAATTCAACTTCTGCTCAAAAATTAAATGGTAGGGTTGGATCCCACTGTAGTGATATATTACAGATACCGAAAAAGTCTAGCAGAAATAATAGTTTCAAGTAAGTCATTTTCACCATGTACAGAAGGAGGAAGCAGTCTGATTCCATATGATGTAGCTAGAACAAGCACATAGATGAGTGCAGTGTAATAAGAAAATACAACAAGACCAGCAAATCATGCTGCATAGTTACTGGCACTACAAATATTAACAAAGAAAATACACTATATTGTTAATAAAAATAGTAAAAAAACCAATAGCTAAAATACAATTCCAGACCTTGTTACAACACATTACTACTATTAATAACAACTCATGTCAACAAACCTAGACAAATTTGATGCAAATCCATTTGGCATTCTCAAATTATTAACCTAATCACAAATCACTCTTCTATCCTCCAAAGTGAATGTGTAACTAGCCTTGAGCTTAAGAAAATTATTATTTAAGTATGTCAGGTATAACTCACTATGCCGACAATACTCCTTTAAGTCCATCCTAGCCTTCAAGTTATCTTTTGTTTTGTTACTTACATCCATCACAGTATTAAACAAGTCGTCTAAGAAGTTTTTCTCAATATGCATGGGATCCAGATGATGAGGCAGAAAATTATCCTTCCAGTAATCTAACTCCCAAAATATGCTTCGTTTAGTCCAGTTATGTGTAACACCATAACTAGGTATCCTGGATGGTGGAGACTCTGTTACTTTATGAAGATTCGTCACTCTATCTTAAATTTCTTCTCATGACAAAATTGATGGTTTCTCCTCAAAATCAGTCTTATTCTTCATAAAATCACTAGTATTTCTCCTGAATTCATGTTGTATTGGCAAGAATGGATGATGACAGTTAAACCATGAGTTTTTTACCCCATGTTTCAAAGTGAATGCATTTGTGTCTTCCATACAACAAGGGCAAGCTAACTTGCCAGCAGTCGACCATCCAGACATCATTCCATAAGCATGAAAGTCATTTATAGTCCACATCAAAGTAACACGCAATCTAAAGTTTTGTTTCATTGATACATCATATGCTTTCACACCTTCATGCCATAATAATTTCAACTCATCAATCAATGGCTGCAGATATACATCAATTAAAAATTTTGGATTACGAGAACCTAGAATAATGCAAGTTAGAAATATATACTGACTCATTATACACATTTTAGGAGGGAAATTATAAAGAGTCACAAACACCGGACAACATGAATATGGTGTAGCTGAGACATAAAATGGAGTGAATCTATCAATAGATAATCCCAACCTAATATTTCTTGGTTCACTAGCAAAATTCAGATACACACTATCAAAATACTTACATGCTTCTCTATCTGACGGATGACATAAAACACCAAGTGGTCTTTTATTTTCATAGTGCCATGCTTCTCTATCTGACGGATGACATAAAACACCAGGTGGTCTTTTATTTTCATAGTACCATCTCGTATGAGGGGCAGAGCTCATTGATGCTTATAATCTCTTTAACCGTGGTATAAGGGATAAGTAATGCATCGACTTCACAGGAATCCTTTTCCCTTTGGCATATATGACTTCCTTATAACAAGGCTAATTACAAAATTTGCAATGTTCTAAATTTGTATCTTCCTTATAGAATAACATTCAACCTTTCTCGCAACAGTGAATCCTCTCTGATAAAAGTCCTAACTTAGAAACCAACTTCTTTGTTGTGTAGAAATCTTTGGGTAAGTCAAGTTTATTTGGGTTAAGTTCATTCGTAAGTCCAATGATAGAGTTCAATCCCTCTTAAGAAATTGAATAATCTAACTTAATACTCAATAACCGAATGATAATAGATAACTTAGAATGCACTGATCCTTTATACAATGGATGACTAGCTTCCTTTAACTGTTCATAAAAGTTCTTAGCCTCATCATTTAGTTTATTTTGAGCCCCTGAGTGTGTCCCAAAATCATCCCTGACCATCTCACTATATCGTGAACTTTCAAAATTATTCTCTCTTATTGGACTTTCAACATAATTCTAGAAAGAAAAATTATTAGAAGCACTACACTCTCCATGAGCTGTCCACACAATATAATTCAACTTAAAACCCTTCCTATAAAGATGTACTGTAACAACATCTGCACTCAATAACTTGCAACACTTGCAATTCCAACAAGGACACCTAATTATCCATTCAATAAGAAGATCATTAAGTATCATTGCTTTAGCAATAAATCCAGCTACCGCAGCTTTATATTCCTCTCTCAACCCCACACGGTTAGGATAAAGTCTATTATATATCTATGTACGATCTTCATTTTCCATCTATACAAGAACAACATTAATAATAATAGAGAAGAGAAACAAAAACAGGATAAACAAAACAATAACAGAGTTCTTTAGAGATGCTACTATGCAGTGGACACAAGCAGAAAACTAAGAGGTTCAATACAACATAGTAAAGCAGCCAGCAATAATAGAATATTTTAATTAAAAGAACAATTTTTTTATCAGTGAAAGGAATCCAATCCATATGATAGCTTCACAAACAAGATAAAAAGGGGAAAAAGGGAGACAGGAAGATGAGGTAAAGAATTTAAAAAAAGAAAACAAAAAGAAAGCGCATGTTGAAAACACTAAAGAGGTTTTACTATGACCACGTCCATAAACTCTTGTACCACAAATGACACAACAATGAAGACTAGGGTCTGATCATCAATCAAAGGTACTAAAAATAGACCACATAGAAAAAGGAATAATTTTTTACCACGAATCGGTGAAGATGTGAGTGAAGATGGGAATTTCTGGATGTTCCTTCAATACCATCATCTAAGAATGCTGATTTGATTCTTCCAAACCTGTTTCAGCAACTCTGACAAAAGAAAAGCATACCACATTAATGATTCGAAGGACCAAAATAAGCACATCACACAGAAGTATACGAAATGAATAAATTACAAATGAATACAATAGTAACATGTGTGACCGCTGAAGAAAATAAAGTTGCACATCAAACTATTATCATTCTTGTTTTGTAAAGAAGACTGCCAAAATATTGGCATAAGAATAACTCATTCCATATGTGATTATCAAGTTTTAAAGTCGGATCAAAGGTGCTTTGACAACCTATGAAGAATAGATATGAGCGCCCAAGAGTGTGACCTAACTGATACACCAATTTATAGAAGTAATATTTTAGTAAATGTGATAAGGTAACCAAATATTTTTCTACTCAATCTGAATGGAATGAATTCTTTTTGTGCACCAATATGTTACTAATAGTCAAGTGCATCTTTATCAAAAATATATAATAGTGGAAACATATCACAAATTAGCCCTAGACTCTAGCTTTTCTTGGAATTTACTTGTATTAGATGGTGAAAACATCATAGCTGGTAAGAATCAGTGATTATACCTTTCTTCATATTAGTTCCTATAATAATAGTATTCCCATTAATCTAAGAGTCTGGCATTTTTTGTAGTCCCATTGATGTTCCTGCAATCAAGTATGCACTTTGGGTCTTCTCAAATGTTTGACACACTTTAATAGTAGTTAATACTAATAATGCTACTCCTAACCAGTTACCTCTCTAGCAAAATCCAACAAGTCAAGTTTAACTTTGATACACGATATGCTAACTTTGTTAGTAATACTTCAATATAATCTTCTTTCTATGATATTTTTCCTTTTCAATTTCAATACTTCCCCAGCATTGTTGATTTTATAAAACCCATCATTTCTCAAAAAAAAAATGTGGAACAACACAACTATCAAAGTTAAAGAAAAAATAAAAATTTCAAGAAGAATAAGGGGCTTTATGTGCTTGCACTTCGCAAAAAAGAAAAATAAAACAAACTGCAAGAAAAATTGAAGGCTTTTAACTGCAAAAATAGCAACAAAATATTGATGTCCAAAACCACTTAGTAATAACTAAAGAAAACATAAGCAAATCTATCTTAGGAACAAAAATTATAAATAGATCAAGGCGGTACGCAAATCACACCTCGAGCCAGCTTCCAACTTAGAAATGTTGTGGTCACCGTTGCCGTTAAGACTCCACCAAGACCATCACCGTCATCACCATTACCACTCCACCAACGCCATCATCATCGTCGTTGTTACTATTTCACCAACACCTCGTCGTCCTCGTCGTTACTACTCCACCAATGCCGTCGTCGTAGTCGTCCTAGCTTAGAGAGAGAGGGAGGTTAGAGAGTAAGAGAGAATTGGGAAAGTGTCTTAGAAAGAAACAGCTTTATAATAACATTTTCGACTACTTCAGTCGGTCAGTAATTTAATAAAATTAATTATTTAAATTTTTTGACTACAACGATTAGTTATATATAATATATTTAATTAATTATTTATATTTCTGACTACAGTGGTTGGAAATACATATTTAATAATTTGTTTAAATAAATATTTTATTTTGTATAAGGGTCTGAGTATATATTTAGTAATTTATTTATTGATTTATTTATATTTCCGACTACAGTAGTTGAAAATATATATTTAATAATTTATTTAAATAATTATTTAATTTTTGTATAAGGTTCTAATTATATATTTAATAATATATTTATTTAATTATTTATATTTCCTACTAAAATGGTTGGAAGGAAATATTTTATAATTTATTTAAATAGTTATTTAATTTTTGTATAAGGATCTGATTATATATTAAATAATATATTTATTTAATTATTTTTATTTTCAACTACAATGGTCAGAAATAAATATTTAATAATTTATATAATTAATTATTTAATTTTTGTATAAGGGCATGATTATATATTTAGAACTATATTTATTTAATTAATTTTATTTCTGACTACAGTAGTTAGAATATACAATTTTCGTAGTTTTCTGCCAAATATTCTGACTATTGTAGTCACAAATGCTATTGGAATAATATTTTATAAAAAAAAAAAAGTATATTTTCCAACCGAAGTAGTCGGAAATTTCCAACTACTTTTTTTAGTCGGAAATTTTCAGTCAAAAAATAGGAATTTTCTAATAGTGAAAGGCAAAATAGGATAGGGAACCTATTTTGGTTAAGTTAAAGAAAGAAATCCAAGGTTAGAAAGTTAAGGTTTTCTCCCATGAAGGAGATAGTGTTCTTCGTTTCCAGAGCCGATTGTGTGTTTCAGATGTAGATGACTTGAGAGAGTGCATATCGACAAAATCTCACATTTCACGATATTTTATTCACCTAGGTTCCACTAAGATTTATACTAACCCATAAGAAGTTTATTGGTGCAAATAAACAAGGATATCACAGAATTTGTGGCTAAGTGTTTAAATTTCCAATAGGTTAAGGTTGAGCATAATATAACTGGTGGTATGACTTAGATGATCCATATTTCTACTTAGAAATGGGAAGAGGTAATTATTGAATTTATTATTGAGTAACCTTATACTCACCGATAATATGATTCTATATGGGTTATTATAAAGTCAGTGCATTTTCTTTTTGTTAACACCATAGATTCAACTGAGGATTACTATCTTAAAGAATTGTTCAGGTTGCATGGAGTCCTCTTGACTATAATTTTGGATAGGATCACTCAATTTACTTTGTAGCTTTGGAAGTCCATTTAGAAGGGTCTTCGTACCCAAGTTTATCTTAGCATAACTTTTCAACCCCCAGATAGATATCTAGGCAAAGCGGACTATTTAGAACTTAGAAAATATGTTAGGAACATGTGTGATAGATTTAAAGATAGTTGGGATGATCAGTTTCCTTTGATTGAGTTTACCTATAACAGTAGCAATCTCTCCAGTATTCAAATGACTTTGTTTGAGGTGCTTTATTGTATG
>NC_061118.1:134370686-134374388 GCF_002878395.1 Capsicum annuum
AAAAAAAGGCTACCTTTATAGGTCATGATTCAATTTATAAGGCTATAGAGAAATCTCATATGTTTAAAGAAAGAGAGAAAACAACCTAGAGTCATTAGAAATCCTATGCAGATATTAAGAAAAAAGAGTTTTTGTTCATAGTTGATAATTGGATGTGCTTGAAAATTATACCCACAAAAAGGTGATGAGGTTTCATAAGAAAGGGAATCTCAATCTGTGATATTTCGGTCCTTATAGGATTCTGAGGCTCATTGGCAATATGGCCTACGAGTTAGAATTGGCTATAGATTTAACATGGAGGGATTTAATTTTCTATGTGTCTCTATTAAAGAAGTTCATTGGTGATCCAGTTTCAGTTGTACCGTTAGAGAGTGTGGACGTGAAAAATAGTCTCTCTTATGACTGTTCTAATTGAGATTCTTGATCATCAGGTTCCTAAGTTGAGAAATACTAAAGTTGCTTCAGTAAAAGTTCATTGGAAGACTCAGCTAGTTAAGGGAGTTACTTGAGAAGTAGAAGCAAATATGATGACCAAGTACCCTTATATTTTCCCATTGAAGTTAGTTCTAGATTGAGGTAATAGATTCCTCCTTATTATTCTTCTCAATTTCATGTCCCTTACTTTCTCACATGTCTTAGTTTTCATGCATGTTTCATTAATTTAGTCCAGATTAAATTTTAGTTAGAAATTAAGTATCATGTTAGAATCACTTTTTGAACTCAGTTTTGGGATTGTATCTCTTTTTCTATATTTTTAGCCTAGTTAGCTTTTATTTAAAAAATATTTCCAAGAATGAAATATAGTAACATCCCAAAAGTTCTTAATCCTCCATTTCAGACTAAGAACAGAAAACAAGTCAGAAACTAGAAAATTCTTCAAAGAACGACTTAAACAATGAGTTTTCAATAATTCCAACAAATTGTTGGGTGAGCCTTCCTGAAAAAATTGCAAAAAATCCTAAAGGATGAGAATCACCCCATTGACAACGTCTGTTGATGATGAGTTATCATCACCTAAGATGACTTGCCCTATCAACCATCATGAAAGAATCTAATGAATGTCCTAAAACTTAATTTTTTGTATCTAGTAACCACAACCCTTGGCGATGGGTTTTCGTGTGTCACAACAAGCCATTGTTACCGCATGTCATCAAGAAACTCAAAAATTATCCCCTTACAACAACTCAGAGTATGAGTCATTTCAAGTGACGAAGAGTCATCTTGAGACTTATCCATCGAGATTCAACAACTTTTAAATATGTTCCCCCAGGGGTATTATTATATTTTACCTATTTCCTAGATCTATACTACATCATTTTTAAGGTATTTTGAGAGAGATTAAGAGGATTTAGTTAATCCTTTATTCTTATTCTTACCCAACACACTTAAGAGAAACAAAAGAATCATTTCATCTTCTCAAAATAGAGAAAGGATAACGTTCTACCGTAACTTTAGAATCCTTCAAGTTCTTAGCAACAACTCACCTTCCAGGTATATGGGTTTTCATCAATGGGAACCCTTTCACCCACTGTGTCCCAAATAACTTAGAGCTTCTTAGTTTCATTACATTTTAACGCTAGGATTTTCATTCATTTTGTGATTTTCCTATGATTTTAGTTTTCTTATGATTCCTATTGCATAATTATCTATCTTTCATGAATTTGGGATCTTCCATAACCTATCTATTTCATGAATGGATATTTTATTTGACTTCACAGTACTATCATATGAATTACTTTTCAGTGATAAAGCTTGACATATTATGAATAAAAGATACACGTAAATTATTAATTATAGAATGCATAAGCAATTTAGCCTCAATTTATAGCACAAAATTAGTTAATCAGATTTTTAGAATACTTTCAGATAATGTATTTCTTACTTAGTTTTCAATAGATCAATTTTATAAGCTAATATATAAATAGTATGGGAGTAGTACTTCGAATCGAGTTAGGCTAGGGTTCAGTGTACTCAAGTTCCAAAACTACATGCCACTATAGTTTTATATAGTCTACCCAGTTGGACATCAATTTAGTAATCACACTACAACCCATACATCTATATACTGACAAGATATATTCGTCCCTTTCAATGGGGTATGTTTACCTCACTTAGTTTATGTTGGTTAAAAAGATCTCCCACAGTTATAGAGACTTAGTACATGACATTTAGTTCAATTTACTTATTTTACATGATGAATTTTCAAACTTATCATCCCTTATCAGTTTATGTGTATTTATAATAGGGTCATTGTACTTCAATTTAGATTGTGTATTCAGTCTTACATTTCAGTTTAGTTACAATATTTTCTAGCATGCTTAGTTACTTAGAGTTGTATACCTCACATGATCAGTACATTAAAAGTATTGAACATATACTTTCTTTTGCTCTATATCATTTTAAGATCTAGTTTCTAGCGCTCAGTATCAGACCCACAGTTAGCACAATCTAGTAGCCTCCACAGATTATTGGTGAGTCCTCATCATTCAAGAATGAGACTTTCATATTCTTTTATTTGTTATTATTTGTAAGTTTAGATAGTAAAATTTACATGGGTACCTGTCTCAATAACTCATCTTTTAGTAAAGGCTTTCATATTAGATATTTCAGCTTGTTGTTTACCAGCCTCAATTTTCTTTTAGTCTAACTTAGATATTAATTTTAAATCAAATAATATCCATATTTTGTATTTCATATATATATATATATACATATATATATACATAAATATATATATATATATATGTACATACATACATATATATAGATGTTCTTAATGTCATGTTAGGGCATAGGTTAGCTTAGGATCACTTGTGGCTCGAAGCATCGTGTTACGACTAGGGTATAGACTCGGGTGGTAATGGACTCCCTATCTTTTGGGAAAACATAGGTACTATCAATATTGCTAAAAAGCTAGTTCATCAAAAGAGGACAAAGCACATTGACATTAGTCACCATATCATAAAGGACAATAAGGAGTAAGGTATGATATGTATGAATTTATATGCGACAAATAAACAAATTCCTAATTTTTTTCACTAAGGCATTGGCAAGGGATCACTATGAAAGGAACATGGTGGAATTGGGGATGATTAAGATTGCATAAGTATCCCTCAATGATTGGCTAATGAACACTACACCAAATTACTCATTAAGTTTTATTTTAAGTGTTATACTCAATATTGTATTTTTCATTGTATGTCCCTATGCCTTTCAAGTTCAAGATAATCATGCAACATAAAATTATATTTTCCTATTCATAGGAAACTTGCTTGAAAATTAGAGTTAGATCAAGCACTAATCAATGATCAAGGTGTGGGTACTACATTTATTTTTGTGTTAAAAATCAAATCATGTCATTTGTACCTATTCTTTACACAAAAATAAAAAATATATAGTAGACTCATATCCTATCTCCACTGCCAATTGTTTAAAAAGGAGTATTTCAAGGCAATCATGACTCTCTTTGGATAAAGTTCTTAATAACGTCAATTTCAAACTCCCCTAGGTAGAAATCTTCAACTTAAAGGACATTAATTCTTCAAAAGACTATTTTTTAAACTCCTAATTAAGACTACCACTCTTTTTGTTCTTCCCATCTCAAACCCTCTCCTTCTAAATACTTCATACCCTAAATTTCATCTTTTTTACTTAATTCTTATCTATTCAAAATACAAGTACTCTAAGTCATCCTCATCCCTA
>NC_061118.1:134377388-134407082 GCF_002878395.1 Capsicum annuum
TTCTTATCTATTCAAAATACAAGTACTCTAAGTCATCCTCATCCCTAAGCTCCTTAAAATAAAAAATTCCACGCACCCATCCCTTATTTAACATAACTGATAATCTTGGTATTGTTCACCTTAATAATACATCTGATATTGCTACTGAGGCTTGGGTTGGTACTAATTCTTTTTCATTAGTTTTGAATAAGTAAGAGGTTTTTATGTTAAAAGTGTTTGGGGTGGTACTCAAGGGGAATACAATACTAGTATCATAATACCCCAACACTTTACCATGATTAAATCTAGATTTGGACTAGAAAATCAGCTAAAAAATCAAAGTCCTAGACTAGTATGATTGATTATATGAGTTGTACAATGAGACCATGAGTTGTACTATTACTCGTGGTAGGCTTCCCATATTGCCCATATTTCAGTCACCACAACTCAGACTATGAGTTGTGGTATCAATTTAAAAGTCAAACCTTGACTCTTACTGTTAATAGGAGGTGAGATTCAAAAGATTGAAAATCCTTCCTAGAAAGCACAACTCAAACCATGAGTCATGGTATCAATGTATGAGTTGTACTCACAACCTGTGGTTTCTTAAGTAGTAACCTCCCAAAATTTCTTCTAGTGAACCATGAATTAATGATGAGTCATGGAACCATACTCCAGATTGTACATACCACCCATAGTTTATGATATAGAACCTATCCAAATTAGTCCCAGAAATTATGGGTCAAATTATGACTTGTGGACCTAGAGTACGAGTTGTAGTTTGACTTGTGGGACGTAGTTTTCAGAAAGTTAGTTATGTTTTAAGGACAAAACAATATTTTCATCTTCTACATTTTTTTAAAGTAAATTTAAGAGAGTATATGGAATTAGTCAATTATTTATCCCTCAAAATCATTGATTTGCAAGTTTCTAGTTAATAAAATTCTCTCTCAAGAAGTGGAAAACCTATGGCTCTTCTCCAAGTTCAATTCTATATCTTCTAAGTACTTCTAAGTAATTGCCCCATAGATCTTAGATTTCTTAGGCTATCAAGTATGTGTGATTTCAATGATCATTATTTCACCCTCATGTCAAAAGTTTCAGAGTTTTAGTTGTAATCTTCATGATTCCATGATTTAGGATTCCAATCCAATTGTCTAAATTGTGAGGTTTTCTGTCTTCACGAGTTTCTATGTTGCAACTGTTCTTATTCTAATTAACTATGCATTGTTTTAGTAGTCCCAAGTCATTTATTATGTTTTAAGAACAATTAAGCATGATTTGACAAATTTTAGTCTATTTCAGTATAACTTGGTATGGTATGAACACATGGTCGCAGAACTTAGTAAAACTAGTTTTAGTATTTCATATTATTACTAAAATAGCAATTTAAATAGTTCACGATTTATTTTCATACATTAGTTATATTTGTAATCAACTAGTAATACAATTTGGGGAGTAGTATTTAGCATCGAGCAGGCACGAGTTCCAAATAATCCAAGTTCAAGAACAAATGTGTCAGTGTAAGTTATATTTAGCCTTGTAAGACTCAACTTAGTGGATCTACCTCAGTTCAGGTTCTATATTAATGTGAAAGTATAGAGTAACCTTCCTCGACATGGTCCAGTTGTTGGACTTTATACTTTCTCACATAGTTTATTTCGGTCAGAAGAAACTCCTTATAAAATAATTTAAGCATAATATTGTACATGACCTAATAACTTTAAGTTCAGACATGATTAGTTTTCACATATTTAAATGATACAGTTTTCAGTTTTTATTTATGAAATATATGGGTCAGTATACATCAACTTACGCATGACTGATTTTAGTTTTACAACATGATCTACATACTTATCTATGATTTCCATATTTCACATTCTTAGTACATCTAAATGTACTAACTGCATATTTTTTTTGCACTATATCTTATCATGATATATATTCATATGCCCATCCCCAGATGTTTTACTAGAGAAGATTGACTAGAGTAGATTGTAGATACTCCATTCCATTTTGGGTGAGTCCTCATCATTCAATGACCAATTTTAGTTGTTAGATTTGTTAGTTTATTTTCATTTATTTTATTATCAAGAATTAGCTGGGATCTTGTCCCAGAAACTTATCAATTTAACATAAACTTTCAGACATAGCTAGATAGTTCCACTTTTATTGGAATTTCAAACTTTTAGTTGTTTTTTACTTTGCATACTTTAGTTATCATTTATGATTTTGTTCAGTATTTCAATAATTAATTTTTAGTACCAAGAATTCTCTAGGGACCACAAATGATTCTAAGTACCATGCTTCATCTAGGGTGTAAAATCAAGTCGTGACAAACTTGATATTAGAACACTAGGTTCAAGAGTCCTAGGATGTCTGATTGATGAACTTAGTAAAGTCTCTTTCATGGGAGTGAAGTGCGGCACACTTATGAAAGAGAGGCTATGAGACATTTTATGAGACCTATGCTTCTTGGATTTTCTTTATCATATGATAGAGTTGACTTTATTTATCTCTATAAATTATGCTCTATGCATTTTAGATAATGCCACCACAAAATATGGCATAAAGGAACGGTCAAAATGCTAATCCACAAACTCCAATGCATAATAAGATTTACAAATGCTAAGTTCCATAATTCTATTTAGATGTTGGCACATTCTATGACTACATAGGTGAATCTACAGTTGCATTTCCCACTAACCCAAATGGTGAGCTAGCTGTTGCTCGATTCAGGGACTTTTTTCATGAATCTGCTTGAGTTCTTTGGGTTAAAGTTTGAGGAAGACTTTCTAAATTTTAAAATAAAGATAAGAAGATCTCTGTCATGACCCAAACCAGGGACTGGCTATGACGGGCATCCCAAGTCCACTGAGGACCAGAGACCGCCCCCTAAGCCTATTCAAATATAATTAAGAACATTTAGCAGCGAATGAACACAAGTACAAGATAAATGTAATAAGAGATCCAAGAAAGTTATGTAAAAGATCAACATCTGAAACATAAAATAATACACAAGTCCACAATATCCACAAAGCCTCTAACAAAAATCAAGTACTAATAAAGTGTCAGTACATCCCCCGACTATAGACAAACACAAATCTGAGATAAAGTTCAAGACACAAAAAAACAAAACATGAAATGTAAACTTCAGATGTATGGAAGCTCATCATATCAATGTTAACTCACGAACTAATCCCAAAACCTAGTCACTACTCACGAACTGATCCTGAATCCTGGTTACTTTGCAGGAGGAGTAGAAGTATGGACAAATCCTACATCATGTGGGGATACAACATCTGAAGATGTTTAGTGGTTGGAGCACTGGCATGTAACTCAGGGATAAGGGAACAAATAATTCCATGGATGATAACTCAAAACCAGTCAAATCCCATTCATACCATCAAATGCAAATAATAAGTGTGTATATATGTGTATAAATATAATATATATATATATATATACATAACATATCAGGAAAGAGAACAAGGCTTAGCATGAACTTTAAAATATTTAACCTGAGTTATGCAGCATTGCCATCATAAATCCACCCACGGGCTATATGGGTCCAGTGTTACCCCCTGGACGGGCCCAGTGCATGTTAGCTGCACGAACTGGAGATACCATAGGTGGATGGGGATTCACACGTAAGCTTCACACTCTATGATACATATGTATGTGTATATACTTGGGAAATTCCCTTGTACCCCACAAGCACATGGTCATCAAGACTAATCCTCATGTCGGCAAACATAAGTTTCCAGTGTCAACATTTCGGACTCATACCTTCACGGCTAGCTATCACAACCCCCATTATTTCCCAATTAAAACATTTATTACATAACCAAACCACCATCTCCAAGAGTCAATAATTAAGGGATTAATTAGTGGTATTATCATACCGACTATAGCTTGCAAGCAATGTCATTAAGCCAGAACTTAGAGGATTCCCATGTACCCCTCAGACTCCATTATTAAAATCACTTGGGGGATTCCCGTGTACCCCACAAGGTTTTCATTCAAAATATCACTTAAGGGATTCCCGTGTACCCCTAAGGTTTTTGAAACCATCATTAACCATTTTTCCATTTATGCAATGTATTAGTTCAAGTAAAATCAAACCAAACATTTTTGGGGATTCTGTTGTACCCCGAATCCATTAACCTTTTCACACCAATGCATTAATACAATTGAACAAAGTAACTAGGTTACAAAAACAATATTCACTGACAATTTCACAAACATGTTGAGGGCATACGATTTCTAAGACCAAAACCAAGTAATTGAGGAATCCACAATACCCCAGAGTTCAATTTACCATTCCCATGCACCCTTCAATATTTAAAATCATTAATAAAGCAAGAATATTGCATAAATAACCATGTAAAATCAATTAAATTATCAATCATGTCAAAGCCCTCAATTATACCAAAATCCACATTCAAAACCATGAATTTATTATCAATTTATGTCATTAATAAAATTATAAATTCAAGGGAAAGAGGTACATGCCTTAATCACCATGAAACTTGAATAAAGTAACAACCTTAGGACCCTATAAGATCACCTCCTTGAACCCTATCCTTGATTTGAAAAGGGGAATTTGAGAGAGGGGATTTTTGAGAGTGCAATAATTAATGTTATGCCGTGAAAACTGATAGAAATAGATTAATATAGTGTTTCAGAGTTGTTTATAAGTGAAAGAACTTCAATACCCCTCCTCCCAAGTATAAAACTTGAAAGAACTTCAATACCCCTCCTCCCAAGTATAAAACCCCAAAAATTGACAAATTTAAAGCATTGGCACATCGTGGAGGGTAATCTCCATGATAAGCTCTGTGTTACGCTGCTATCACAAACCCTTTCTACTTCCTCAGTAAAATGCTCATAACTTTTCATTCAGGTATCGGTTTAAGGTGTAATCAGATGAGTTGGAAATAGGATACATTTATCTATAATTTGGTGGGTCTTGAGCCTAAAAATTCCACATATTACAGAAGTTACACCCATTCAAACTTGAACCTTGTAGAATTGAAGTTCAAAATTTGAGCGATAACAAAAGTTCTTAACTTCATTTCACTCTTAAGTAATTAATATGAAAATTCTTTACCTCAAAGGAACTTTTAAAATGATCATGACACTTATTTTTATATGGAAATAATTTCATTCGATTTTATACATGTAGAAACAATGGTTTGAATTCTAGCCCAAAATGTGGGGTGTTACAATATCTTCCCCTTGGAATCATTCATCCTCGAATGATGGATAGGAATCTTTCGAAACTTTATTAAGTCTGGAACAAGGTATGTAACTTCCACATTAAAAACTTTCCCTCAACAAAAACATGTATTAGAATTAAAAGAAAGGGGTTTCATGGCATCACGAAGTAAATTATGTGAGCACGAATCATAAGACAAAGAGACCAAGGTCGTACAAAGGGTAAAAGATCGAAAGCTCCTCACCTCAAGTGACAAAATCAAAACAATCAAAATTTTACCTAGGTCCACATGGAGGACCTTATCATAGATCACAGCCTCCGCGATGCGGGGCTATCATGGAGGCTTACTGCCTACGTGACACAAAACTGCCCCGAAGCCTGTCTGAAAATTCTGAAACTCTTTTGGGTTACCCTTTTAACATCCCCAGACACAGTTTAAGTTAAAAATCAATGGTTCAAGAATGGGAAGTTAAAAAAAATGATGAAAATTTTGAGGGTCTTATACCGATAATCTCTTAAATATCACAATACTTCTCAACTATGATTTCAGCCACTAGTACCACACTTCACCATTTCAATCTTATAATTTTCCCACAAAACACATTGCTACAAGAGTTGGATCCTAACTATACATTGGTTCCATATTTAAGCCTAACCTGAGGTTAAAAATGCTAACTTAAGCTACAGGGCTCTATACCTTACATCTATCCATGAATACTACTCCATCCTATCATTGTAGTCAAACAACATCATGCCCTAATCAAGAGTACTAGCACATAATACAATGACTTGTGTATCTATAAATTACAACATTCAAGCCTATATTTATTAAAACCACTTTACAAAATTCCCCACCAACAACCCAAAAACCTCTATCACCCTCACAAAGATTTTCACCATTTATACCTCTCTATCTATTCCACATAACAAAAGTTTCATCTCACTCTTCCCGCTTCATCTATAACCTTAGTTCAAGTAGTCACACAAAAATTTTTTAGTAAAAGAATCATCCACTCTCTAATCTATAACATTACCATGCTTTCATAACCACTACCATCCTGACACAAGGAGAGTAACTGAGGGAAAAGTGTACTAGCTTCAAAAAATAGGAGTAACATTATTCAAATACAACATATGTTTGTCGCACTACTCAAGGTAGGTCCTATGACATAAGGCATGATCCAATAAGCATGAAGGGCTCCACACATCAAAATACTTAGATCATAATTAGAGGGTTAAAATGTGGATATAAGTCGTATAGAGAACTAGAAACTTATGCATCGACACCATTTGAATACGGGGGATGTTGGTAGAATGTCCTGCAGACCAATCGTAACTACCAAGAACTTACCATTTAACCATTCCAAACCATTAAAACCATTTATACCAACTATGGTTCCATTCCCAAGTTATATCATGCAATAGTTCCATTAAAAGTCCAACAATATAGTAAAAGCATTCTCATAGGCATTTTATCAAACATATTGAGGGCATAGTGTTTCCAAAAGCAAAACTAAGTACCAATTAACCATTCCCATGCTACCAAATGTCCAAACCACCGTTAAAACATGTGAATCCATAATTAAGACACGGAAAAGCCATAACCAAGCATTTATAACAAAAACACCCAACGTATATTTGAAAACCAAAAACCATACAAAAATTATGCCATGAAAAAAAATTCATAAAACATACTTTTAGTTGGAACTAACAATGAGGGGGGAGTAACATACCTTAGATTAAGAAGATGATGGAGAGAAATCACCCTTGTAAGTCCCAATTTGCTCCTATTGATGAAAACCTAGCCTCTCTAACCCAAGAGCCTTAGAAAGAATTTGAGAGTGTTTCAAGAGAGTTTGAGTGATTGTAAATAGGTTAAATGATGCCCCAAAAGGGTTGTAGGTTATGGGGTCATAATAGGTTAAGAGAGGAAATGTCTAGACAACCCCTAACTTAAACTACATAAAATTCCCGTGGGAGGGTATGACTCCACCATACCACCCGTACCCTATCATATGAGTGGTACCCACCACTCGTACCCTAGGCATCCCTTGGACCCCCAACACTGACCAACATACGACCACCAAGACCAAATCATACCCAAGCATATGACAAGTACCCTTAATCCGTACCTTAGAAAGAATCAAGAGGGGTTGACACTGTCCAACATACGAGTTGGACTATACCACTCATACCCTGTCTCATGACTCATGGTGAGCCACTCGTACTCAGATCCAAGCTAAGTTACTAAGCTTCAGATTAAGTGAAGGATAACCCAACCCTACAACCTGTCACCCACCATTGACTCATATACATCCAAGTCATAGTCATTTTAGAAACACAACCACCTAACACCAACCAACACTGGACAACATATGACTGGGTCACCTGATCTATACCCTCACCATACAACTAGTATGGTAAGTCATATGATGTCCAGAAAGTCCTAAATCCAGGAAATTTTTAAGGAGAAAACCCTGGGTGTTTCAGTCTCCCCAACTAGGATCATTCATCCCCAAATGACGGATAAGGTAGTACAAGCATGAGTTACACCCCAACATAACCATTCCAACCTTTAACTATGTTAGAAATAAAGATGCAAGGTAATCAACCTTCCTTTAACCAAGTTAGAAAACAAAGATGTGATCAAGAACACATACCTTCCACACAAATATTCGAAACAGAAAACAAATACGGATATTTAGACTTTATGTCCTCTTCTGCTTCCTAAGTAGTGGTTATACCATAGAACCTTAACCAAATCTACATCCTTGGGCCACAACCGATAAACCTGCCGATCCAAGATCTCTACTGGGATCTCTTCAAAAGATAAGGAATCCAAGATACCCAATCCTTCTAAGAGAACAATCGATAGATACATGGAATACCAGATGAATGGAGCTTAAACTAGAAGACAACTCTAATTCATATGCAATATCACCAACCCTCCTGAAAACCACACAAGGAATAATATACCGGGGACTGAGCTTTCCCTTGTTCCGTAACTGCACTACTCCCTTAATGGGAGACATCTTTAGGAACACCTTATCCCAAATCTCAAACACCAAGTCTCTATGCGTTACATCTACATAAGATTTTTGGTGACTTTGGGCAGCCTTAAGCCTATCCCAAATCACCTTTACCTTCTCCATAGCCTGATAAACTAAATTCAGCCCAAAAATATCCACCTCGCTAAGTTCTAACCACCCAATAGGAGATCTACACCTCCTACTATACTATGTCTCAAAAAGAGCCATCCTAATGCTGGAATGATAGCTATTATTGTAATCAAACTCTACAAGATGTAGATGATCAACCCAATTACCAGTATAATTAATTACACATGCACGAAGCATATCTTCTAATGTCTGAATTGTCCTTTCTGTTTGTCCATCCATCTGCAGGTGAAAAGCAGTACTCAGAATAACCTTAGTACCCAACCCCTTCTGAAATGAATGCTAAAAGTAAGATAAAAAATATGTACCATGATCAGATGATCAAAATAGGTACCCCATATAGCTTCACAATCTTATGAAAATACAACCTTATATAATCCTCAGTCAAAAAGTTATTCCTCACTAGCAAAAAATAAGCCAACTTTGTCAACCTATCCATGGTGACCCAAACTGAGACCGAGGAAGACCGGTAACCAAACCCATATTGATCACTTCCCATTTTCATTCCAGTAATTCAATCTCCTAATACAAGCCTCCAGGCGTTATGTGCTCAATTTTTACTTGTGGCACATCAAATATTTGGCCATAAAATTAGCCACACCCTTCTTCATGCCATTCCACCCATACATCTCCTTAAGATCATGATGCATCTTCATCGAACTGGGATGAACAACATAGCACAATTTATGTGCCTCAGGCAATATCCTTTCCCGCAAACCATCGATGTCAGGAACACACAACCTTTCTTGGTACCTCAAGGTACCATCACCACTAATCTCAAATATCATTACCTTTTGCCCACCTGCATCACCCTTTATTTTCATTAATATAGGATCTAGCATTTGTTTCTCCTTGATCTCTGCAGCAAAACATGATCAAACCATTCCCAGTACCAACACACCACCATTCTCGAAGTCCAAAAGGCAAACTCCAAGATTAGACAAATGGTGAATATTCTTCATCGATTCCCACCTTTTCTTATCCACATTAGCTAAACTCCCCATGGACAACCTACTAAGAGCATCAACAACAATATTAGCCTTACTTCGATGGTAGTGAAGACTTATGTCATAATCCCTGAGAAGCTTAAGCTATCTCCTCTGTCTGAGCTTAAACTCTTTCTGAGTGAACACATACTATAAACTCTTATGATCAAAAAAAATGTCCATGTGCACTCCATATAAATAGTGCCACCCGATTTTAATGCAAACACCACTGCTAAAAGCTCAAAATTATGAGTAGGGCAGTTTCTCTCATGTACCTTTAGCTTTCTAAAATCACAGGCTATCACCTTACCATGTCGCATCAAAACACAGCAAAGTCCCACCCAGGACGCATCACAGTAAACCACAAACCCCCCATTGCCTTTCGGTAAAGTCAAAACTGGAGCAGAAGTTAGTTTATACTTTAGCTTCTCAAAACTACAGTCACAAGCATCCGACTAAGGGAACTTTACCTTCTTTTGAGTCAACTTAGTCAGTGGGGAAGCTATCATAAAAAAAACTCTCCACAAACCTCCTATATTACCCAACCAAACCTAAAAAGCTCTATATATCATTTGGAATCGTGGATCTAGGCCACTTCTTAACCACCGCCACCTTTTATGAATTCACCATGATCCCCTTGCTAGAAATAATATGACCTATAAAAGTGATAGCGTTCAACCAGAATTCACATTTCGAGAATTTGGCATACAACTGCTTCTCTTTTAAAGTCTGCACCTATAAAAGTGATAGCGTTCAAGCAGAATTCACATTTCGAGAATTTGGCATACAACTGCTTCTCTTTTAAAGTCTGCAACACCACACGATGGTGATTAGCATGATCCACCTTATTCTTAGAGTACACCAAAATGTCATCAATGAATACAATGATGAAAAGGTCCAGAAACTAGCAGAAGACCCTATTCATTAAATCCATGAATATCAGTGGGGCATTAGTTAAACCAAATAACATAACCAAGAACTCAAAGGGCCCATACTAGGTACGAAAATCTATCATAGGGATATCTATCTCCCTAATCTTAAGATGATGATACCCATATGATACATATATCTTTGAAAGAAATTTGGCGCCCTGCAACTGATCAAACAAGTCATCTATCCTTGTAAGATGATACTTGTTCTTCACTGTTACCTTATTCAACTGCCAGCAGCCCATACATATTCGAAAGGAACCATCCTTCTTATGCATGAATAACACAAGTGTACCACATAGGGATATACTAGGATGGATGAAACCCTTATCCAAAAGATTCTTAAGTTGATCCTTAAGTTCTCTCATCTCGGCCGGAGCCATTCTATAAGGAGGAATAGATATTAGACGAATGTCCAGACCAAAATCAATCCCAAATTTGATCTTTCTATTTGGAGGAACACCGGGAAGATCATTCAAAAAGAACACAAGAAACTTATTCACCATCGAAACCAGATGTAGAGAAGAACCTTTCGAGTTAGAATCGTTAACCGAACTAATTCTTAGAGATAGCCTTTAGATATTAATTTTTGAGGTCTAAGATATAATATAAACCTCTCCTTTGAAGCTAGGAAACCACCCTCCCACTCAATAATTGGCTCACTAGGGAGCCTAAAGACAAACTTACAAGTTCGATAATCTAAGGAAGTGTAGCATAAGTGTAACAAATCCATTCCAAGAATGAAATCAAAATCTACCATATCTAGTTCAAACAAATCCACCAAAGTCTACTTACTATCAACAGATACCACACACCTCCTATAGACTCTTTTAGCAACCACAGAGTCACCTATCAGGGTAGAAATAGAAAAAATACTGAAATAACCTCAAGATCGAAACAAAAATACACATCCATAAATAAGGTTACATAAGAGAGTATGGACCCCAGATCAAGTAAACAATACACATCATGAGAATAGAATTGTAACGTACCAGTCACGATATCAGGCGATGCCTTGGACTCCTGTCGGGTAATGAGAGCATATAACCTATTCTAGATTGTCCTGGTACCAGAAGTAGAAACAGATACAGAATCAACACCCCTTGTTGTAAGATCATATAAAGAGGCAATCGGAACCTTGTTTTCTCCCGAAGCTACCTTACCAATTAGTAATTTCTAAGCATATGGCCTAGCTGACCATATTTAAAACACTCGTCCTTTCTCTCATCACAGAAACCCTGATGTAACCAACCACAGAACATATAAGAAGGATATAATGAGGCCGACTGAGCCCCACTAGCTGAAATTAGGCCCCATATGCCATAAAGTTATCGCCACCCTACTAACGCTTATCACCCGATTGCTTCAGGTAAGGAGCACTAGTTATGAAGAAAGAACAAGAACTCCCCCACATTTTCTTTGGTCATTTACCTCTATCCCAACCATTTTTTTGTTGTCTACCCTACTTAGAGAGCTTAAACTTCTTACCCTGCCTTTCCCTAGCATGTTTTCTCTTTTCCTCCTCCATCTATTGTGTATGAATAACCAACCTAGAGATATCCATGTCCTTGATCAAAAATACAGTCTTGCTTTCAAGGATCAACTCATAGGATTGTCCTAAAATGAGTTTTCTCATCCTAGACCTCATATCAGACACTAATTTTGGAGCATACCTAGACAACTAGTGAAATTTCAAGGCATATTCCTTGACCAACATTTTCTCCTAGTTTAGATTGACAAATTTCTCTATTTTGCTTCTCTCAACTCCTAAGGAAAGAAGTTGTCCATAAATGCATTAGAGAAAGTCTTCCGTAGATAAGACTCATTAACCACACCTTTTGCCCGATCCCATTCATCGTACCATTGGTACGACACATCTTTTAGCTGATAGGCAGCAAAATTCACCTCTTCCACCTTCGTAGCCTACATGGCCCTAAAGATCTTTTCTATTTCATCCACAAAAAACCTGAGGATCTCTCTCTAGCTTAACACCAATAAAAGTTAGAGGATTAAAACCTCATGAACTAGCCAACCTTTATGTCCTTAGAAGATAGAACACCATATGCACCGTGCTCAGCCTGAGAAGCTACCAACTAAGCAATCATGTGAATCAACTGATAAAACTCAGTATTCATAACATTAGCCTGAGGAGGACTGGAAATTACTGGTGGAACTCTAAAAATATAAGGGACTTAGCCCCTAGACTAAGTATGGATCCCCGGAGTAGAGCGTGTCCTATCAACATCATCCCTAGTTGGGACAGAGAAGTTTTCATGGACTTCAGATCGTCGAGGCATGATCTAAAAAATGAACAAATGAAATTAGATGAGATTCGAGGACTTGGACTCTAAGCTTGAAAATAGAACACAAAGAAGAGAAATATTTCCTAAATGCCTTATAGGCTCTTTCTTATGAGTGTAGCGTGCAACACACCCTTAAAAGAGAATCCCCTCAAAATGGCTTTTTGGACTCCCAATTAACCGTGAACTTAAGGGTCTGATACTAACTTGACATAACCCAAATCGGGGCCTTGTCGCAATGGTCATCCCAAGTCTAACTAGTACAAAGGAAAAGCCTTTACCCAACCCAACCTCAAAATATACACCCTAAGTCAGGTGACTTCCGAATATATAACAAGATAGCATTTTGTACGACTCAAGACTTTGGGATAGGTATATAACCATGACCAACCTAAGCAAGTCCAACCATCCAAAATCCAACTAATAACCATATAAAAACCAAAACAAAACCATTAACCCATCGATATATCCTATACCAAATGAATTCTAATATAAATATATATAATCCAAAACATAATAGGATGGAACAATCTTAAATACAGTCAAATGGTATTAGTCTCAATACCAATACCACTACTAAGGCTAAAACCACTGACGATACCACCCATATCGACCCATAGTAGTTCTACAAAACCTCTAACCAAAAGTAAAACAATAACCAGTTGGGACATGCCCCCAACCATATCCAAAACCAATGTCTATGAAATAATTAAAGTGTGTAAAAACATCCACGACTTAAAATGGAGCCTTTCAAAATATGAAAGCTCACTACTTTAATCTAACCAAGCTGATCTCGAATCTAATCACTAATGAGAAAGAGTAGAATGTTCAGTTCCTGCATCACATGGGGATATAGTCTCCCAAAATAGGTTAGCGGGTAAATGCTAGGATGCACTCAAGAGAAGGATAAAATAATGTCAACCTTTCAAACCAAGTAAACCAACCATATGCATTCACAACCATACATATATATATATTACCATACTGGGAAAGATAACTGGGTTTAGCATGCCTTTGAAACCTTTAACCTGGGTATGTGTAGCTTAATCATCCTAAAACCACCCATGGACTATATCGGTCTAGTGTAACCCCCTGAATCGACCTCGATGTGTGTAATCCATGAATTGGAGAGACCATTAGAGTAGGGGATTCCTGAGTACCCTTTGCTCTCCATGATACATATGTACAAGTGTACTTAGGGGATTACTGTGTACCCCGTAAGTATCGTATATGATCGTCATAAGCAATCCTCATGTCAGCAAATATGAGTTTCCAGTGTTCATCCATTGGACTCACATGTTCATGGTTAGCTATCACACCCTGCCATTATTGCCCAATTAAACCATTACCACATAACCAAACCACCCTTTCATTTATTATTAACAAAGGCTATAAGTAATAGTATTGTCATATCGACTATATCTTGCAAGCAATGTCCTTAGCCAACCATAACCACCAAGACCTTACCATTTAACCATTCCAAACCATTTAAACCATTTATACCTATTACGGTTCTATTCCCAAGATATACCATGCAATAGTTCCATTAAAATTCCAACAATGTAGTAAATGCATTCTCATAGGCATTTTATCAAACATATTGAGGGCAAAGTGTTTCCAAAAGAAAAAAACAAGTACCAATTAACCATTCTCATGAAACCAAATGTCAAAACCACCATTAAAACATGTGAATCCATAATTAATACATGGGAAATCCATAACCATACATTTATAAAAAAAACCAACATATATTTGAAAACCCAAAATCATACAACAATTATGCCATGAAAATAATACATAATACATGCCTTTAGTTGAAACTAGCAATGAGGGAGGAGTAATATGCCTTAGATTAAGAAGATGATGGATAAAAATTACCCTTGTAAGTCCTAATTTGCTCCTATTGATGAAACCCTAGCCTCCCTTAACCCATGAGCCTTAGAGAGAACTAGAAAGTGTTTTAAGAGAGTTTGAGTGATTGAATATAGGTTTAATAATGCCCAAAGAGGGTTATAAGTCATGGGGTCATAATAGGTTAAGAGAGGAAATGTCCAGACTACCCTCAACTTAAACTGCAAAAAATTCCGTAGGAGGGTACAACTCTACCATACCACTTATACCTTATCATATGAGTGGTACCCACCATTTATACACTAGGCATCCCTTTAACCCTCAATACTAACCAACATAAGACCACTAATCCCTAATCATACCCAAACATATGACAAGTACTCTTAACCCGTACCTTAGGAAGAATCAAGAGAGGTTGACACTGTCCAACATATGAGTTAGACTATACCACCTATACCCTATCTCACAACTCATGGTGAGCCACTCGTACTCAGATCTAAGTTAAGTTAGTAAGATAAGTAAGTATAGGATAACCCAACCCTACAACCTATCACCCACTATACGAATCGTACCCACCCAAGTCGTACCCATTCTAGAAAGTCAACTACCCAACACTGGATAATATTTGACTGGGTCACCTGACCCATACCCTCACTATATGACTAATATGTTATGTCGTGTGATGTCTAAAAAGTTCAAAACTCAGGAAATTTCTAAAGACCAAAATGCAGGGTGTTTTACCAAACCACTAATTCCAAGATTCATTTATTAAGGCATTAATTAGTGGTATCATCATACCGACTATAGCTTGCAAATAATGTTACTAAGCCAGGTCTTAGGGGATTCCCTTGTACCCTGTAGGCTCTATTATTAAAATCACATGGGGGATTCTAGTATACCACATAAGGTTTTCATTATAATAATCACTTGGGGGATTCCCGTGTACTCCACAAGATTTTCAAAATCATCATTAACCATTTTTCATTTATGCAATGCATTAGTTCAAGTAATAAATCAAACCAAACATTTTTGGGGATTCCATTGTACCTCAAAACCTATTAACCTTTTCATACCAATGCATTAATACAAGTGAATAAACCAACTAGTTGACCAAATTGATATTCATTGACAAGTTCACCAACATGTTGAGGGCATACAATTTTCAAGACTAAAACCAAGTATTTGGGGAATTCAAAATTTCTTTGAAGTTTAATTACTATTCACATGCACCCACAATATTTAAAATCATTAATAAAGGAAGAATATTTTATAAATAATAATGGAAAATCAACCAAATGATCCATCATGTCAAAGCCCTCAATTATACCAAAACCCACATTCAAAACCATGAATTTAATATCAATTTATGTGATTAATGAAATTATTAATTCAAGGAAAGAGGTACATGCCTTAATCACCAAGAAACTTGAATAAAACAACAACCTTAGGACCCTGGATGATTACTCCTTGAACAGTAACCTTGACTTGAAAAGGTAAATTTGAGGGAGAGGATTTTTGAGAGTACAATAATTGTTGTTATGTCATGAAAACTGATGGAAATATGTAAATATAGTGTTTAGGGGTTGTTTATAAGTGAAAGGACTTCAATAACCCTTGTCCTAAGTCAACAAACCTAAAAATTAATGAAGTAAAATCATCGGGGCATCGCGGAGGGTAATATTCTCGATAAACTCCGTGTCACGCCTCTATCATGGGCCCTTACTGCCTCCTCATGAAAATGCTCATAAATTTTTGCTCGGGTATCAGATTAAGGTAAAATTAGATGAGCTGGAAAGTTGGCACATTTATCTATAATTTTGTGGGTCTTGAACTACAAAATTCCATATATTCCAAATGTTATACACGTTTCAATTTGACCCTTGTAGAATTGAATTCCCAAAATTTGAGCGATAATGAAAGTTCTTAATTCCACTTCACTCTAAGTGTTTAATATTAAAATTGTTCCCCTCAAAGGTACTTTTCACACTAGAATAATGATCAGGGCACTTATTTTTATATAGAAGTAATTTGTTTCAAGTTTATGCCTGTAGAAACAATGGTTCAAATTCTAGATCAAAAATATGGGGTGTTACATTCTCCAAGTTTGGCAAGTGAATGGTGTTGAGAGTGTTGAGTTTACTTTCTATCAGCTTAATGATATGGTTCATTTATATATACTCAGTGGTAAGACAGCCATGTCAGAAATATGGCTTGCAAGAGGACTTTCTTGATACCTTTAAAGATTGGTTCTTTTTTAGAGAGTTAAGGAAGGCAACGGTGAGTAGTTCATAAAAGTAAGGCAGGGATGTATGATAGTTAAATAATATGTCATAAATTTCACTCAGGAATCCAAGTATACTCCAGATATTATGGCCAAGCCAAGGGATAAAATAATATATTTATTTTTGAGGTTTTAGATTTAGTTAAGAAAGAGCGACTTCCATGTTGATAGGAGATGTTGATATCTAAAAATTGATTACATATTCCTAGAAGATTGAGAAAGAGAATTTTAAGGAGAGTGAGAGAGGGAGAGAGAAAATAAGAGTTCTAGGATAGGTAACTCTGACTACACAACCAGTAGAGTTGGTGATGCCGATCATTTTTCCAATAAAGATCTTCACAACTGGCACATTTTTAGTTACTCATTTATCTCCGGTACCAATACCTTGATATAATCACAATGGTAAAGTATCAGGATCTCATTCATACAGAAGTGTTAAAAGGGGTATATTCACCTTACGTGCAGTAAATGTGTTAGGAACCATCTGGGAGAGTGCTTGTATGGAAAGGATGTTTTCTTGTTATAGTTATGTAGGTCATAGATTAAATATTTATCTCTTTGCTAGGCAAAGCAATGTCTCTAGCAGGTCCCTCAGTTTAATAGGGTGCTACATTTGGTGCAAGCGCTGGTTAGCGTCAAAACTACTTTTATGCCATTTTCTCGCTGAGATATAGAGAGTTAACTAGATTGTAGTCACTGGTATTTTACAAGTATTTTCTCATGATGTATATGTTTTGTTATAACCTAGGGCTACATTGTATATTGCGACACTACATGTTGTTTTTAAGTTTGGATTCAATCCTGAACAACTCCTAAATCTTTTTCTGTTTCCATCCAGTTGGTGAGTTAGTCATAGCTAGATAGGTGCACGAATATTGCATAGTTTTAGTTCCCCAAAAAGTCACCACAGCTAATCTAGTTGAGTTAGACATAACATATTTTCTATCATTCTTGTAATGGATAGGCTAAATTTCTATTATGCCTTAATTGACTATAAAATCAAAGGCATAAATTTTAGTTTTCAGATGAGTCGGTCTTCGATTGGAAGGGTAGTCATACAATTCCTATAGGTTGTTTTATCTCTTATATTAAATGAGGTATATTAATTATCGCTAGTTACATGACTATAGGGAAGACTTTAATAAATATGGGGTATTATTGAATTAATAGGGATGTGGATAATATGTTGGGTAAGATGATCTGAGGTGGATTTATGCACCTCAGTATTGTAATTCAGGCTTAATTAGCCTTGTTGTGAGGACTTCTTGTGTGCTTAATGAGTGAACATTTGCATAAATGATAATCTGTGAGCTAAAGTACTTGATTGTAATGTTTAAGGTGCTTTTCAAACAAGTTTTGAATAAATGTGGTCATTTGGAGTTTAAACGAGACAATTAGTGTTACTAGCTTGAGCTTGGTGTTATTCTAGTTGATCTTGATGAATTCTAGTGTGTGTAATGGGTTACTAATGGTATTATTGTATAATTATGTGTGGAAAAACTTATTTATAGTTTTTTAGATTCAATTGAATCAAGCTAATAGTCAAAACACCAACTTAAAAATTGAAAGGGCAAACCAAGTTCTTAGATTAAGTTTCTAGTTCAATGTCTTGGATTGTGTGCTATTTTGACCTTCTAGTTCAATGTCTGGGATTGTGTGCTATTTTGACCTCTAAGTTGTAGTGTTTGATGATATAGGATTCTTTGTGAGTTTATAATGATTATATATTGATGATACACAAGCTTTAATTCAATTTTAAACAACATCACAAGGCTTGGAATGGATGGACAAAAGCACGGGATAAGACGATGTAAAAATAAATGATTTAGGGTCATTAGAGCATCGCAGAGCATATACACTACTATGGGGTGTGTTCCATGCCTTGGGATCTTCCTAAGGGACCAAAAATATGTGTATCCATGATTATGGAACGTATCACACTGTAGGTACCATAATAGATAGCGCAACGCAGACCCTATCTCAATTTCTGCAATTTTGTCCTCCTATAAATAGGACACTTAAACATAATGCTATACACCTTGGATGACTTGAAAACTTTGAGGGAGAATGATAACACTTAAAATATGGTTTTTATTCCTTTACTTTTTTTGGTTTATGATTTTTTTCATGTATTCGTCTATAGTGATTACGGTTATGTCCATGTGCGGGTAAAAGCCCTTTTTTAGGGGATAAGGCCAAAAACAAAATTACACTTGTTGTGAATTGATTTAGCTTTGATTATTTATCATAATTGGTTGTTTTTTATCCTTGTTATTACTATTTTAAGGATTTGTGACCCTTATAATACATTCATTGTCATCTTGTCAGCCTGAAAGGAGGGACGAGAGGATAGATATGGGGCAAATAGAATAAGATTGTAATTTTCTAAAAAAATAAGTTATAATTTGCACTAATGATTGGAATATAACTAAGTGAACAATTTGTTTCACTTACGGGATGAAATACTAATACTTTTAACTTAGCTCTCACATTCCGGCTCAACGAAGTAGTTGTGGGTCTAAGTTAGATAGGTGATCAGAGGCTCGGAAGACCATAGTCGTAATATCAACCCGTGAATCAATGACTAATATAAGTAACATAACCAATGAAGTTTGATAGCATAGTATAATTTTTTTCAGAGACTTAACCCTGGGTTTCTCCCTGTTGATCTTCCAAGAACCTTTATTTTTTGGCATTGTTTACTTTACTTTTAGTTATGACTGTCAAACTCTCGTGGGTACGTTTAAACTAATTTAATATCAATAGTGAACTAGAATTGGGTAGTTGTCAATAAAAGTCTCAGAGGGATCGATACTGGATTTTATAAGGCCACTATATTAGTTGGTGAGACCACATGTGTTTGGGTGCAACAAGTTTTTGGTGTCGTTGCCGAGGACTTGAAATTTGGCAACTTCTTTGCTTTTAGTTTTACTTTTTTGATTTTTTGGGTGCTTTTCACTTGGTCTTGGTTTTGAGTTTGCAGGTAAAGGTTAATAGACTATTAAGCTGGCACACGATCGAGAATTGGTTGAACCAAACCCCGAGCCCTAACAATGCTTACACCAAAAGAGGAGAGAATCAATTATTTTCTACCACATTCTACAAATCAACGAAGAACAAGATGCTTCTTCTCCCATGGCAGAGGACCCACCAGCCTGCAGTACAGTTCACAAAGTGGCAATTCCACTTGCAATAAATTTGACCTCCTCTATTCAAAAATCAGTTACTAGAGATAGATTCGAGCTGAAGTAGAACATGGTGCAGCTCTAGTATAGCAGTATACAATTCACTAGGTTATCGCATGAAGATCCACAAGTCTACTTGAAGAACTTTTTTGGTGATAAGTAACACATTCATCCCTTCGGGTGTGTCACCTAATTATGTAAGGCTGACACTCTTTCCCTTTTCATTATTGTGGGGAGCAAAGAAGTGGTTGAATGCTGAGCCAGTAGATTCAATCACAAATTAGGATTACTTAGCCCAGAAGTTTCTCATCTGCTTCTTTCTATCTAGCAAGACTGCGAGACTTTGATGTAAGATTTTGAGCTTAACATAGAGGCCAAATGAGAACCTTTATCATGCTCATAAGAGATTTAAATATTTTCTTCGAGACTGTTCACATCATCAGCAGACTCCAGTATGGTGTGAGGTTTGTGGAAATAGTGGCCACTCTGCAGATATGTGTGTTTCAAATACTACATCAGTCAATTTTATGGGTAATGCTCAAAGGCAAAATTATGATAATGCCTACAACCAAAAATGGCAGACCCAAGCACCAAATTATTCGAACATTAATCAGCAAATTCAACAATAGCAAAGCACACAGACCAATAACATAGAAGACATGTTAAAGAAGATTATGATAACCCAAGAATAGATGGTTGTTGAACTCAAAAATAAGCAAGTAAATCATAAGCAATTGGAGTTTTAGTTGAAGCAAATGCAGCAGGCACAAAATACCAAGCCTCAAGGTGGTTTGCCAAGTGATACTGAACCTCCTAAAAAATTAATGTAAATCACTTTGAGGAATGGTAAAAATTTGATGTACAGGACTTCAAAGACAAATAAGGAGGCAGATGTAGAGTTGATTTCTCAACCGATTGCAGACAAAGTTGTTGATTATTCGGGCAAGTATGAGTACCCAAAAACAAAAGTTGCTGAGAAGGAGACACCACTACCACCATTTAAAAGAGTCTAAGGGAAGCAAAGAAGGATGCATGCTTCAAGAAGTTATTTGACACATTCAAAGAGCTTCACATTAACCTTTCTCTTTTAGATATTTTGTAGGGAATACCTAAGTACACTAAGTACTTGAAGGATGTGGTAACTAATAAAATAAATTTGCAAGATGTTAAGACAGTAGCATTCACTGAGGAGTGTATCTCTGTGGTAATACAGAAGATGATCCAAATGATTAAGAACCCTGGGAAGTTCACTCTTCCCTTTTAGATTGGTATCATTGAGGTGGTCCACGAACTAAGTAATTTGGCGAAAAGTATTAATTTGATACCACTAATGTTTCACACTTTGGGCTTAAGAAATATGAGATAAAGCTTTATGCTACTCCGATTGGTAGACCAAACCATAGTCCGTCCGGAAGGAATCAACGAGGATGTTATCATCAAGGTTTGCAAGTTATTACCCTGTTGATTTTACTATTTTAGATTATAAGGTAGATAACAAGGTGTAAATTATCTTGGGATGTCTATTATAGGTGATGGAAATAGCATTGATAGATATGAAAGAGGGCACACTCAAAATAAGGCTAGATGATGAAGAGGTGGTCTTCACGATTTACAAACAACTCAACACACTTATCTCATTACAAAGATTTATACATGATTATAGTGATGGAAGTGGATGAGTGTTGGGTCGTAGAGCCCACTCCACCAAAGACCTATTTTGGCTTTCTCATTTACCAAATCTCGACATATAAACCAAGCCACCAATCTTCAAAACACAATTAGAATCAAGAGATGTCGCCTTACCCTATCGCTCAAAACCTTATATCATATCACCCTCAAACTATCATCATCAAATTAGGGGAGACAAAGCTCGAATCTTCTCCATTAAAGATAATCTAGCATTAACAAAGGCTAACACACGTTCGGGTGTTGAAATGTTAAGTCTAAACATCTGTCTAGCTAAAGACTGACCTATAAAGCTAAAGGTCACTTATGAGATAGGAGGTTACTAAACTCCATATACTAGTCGTCTTCTAACTCAAGGAATCTGCAACCACATAGCCTTACCCAGATGATAAAGAATAGTGAGATCACAATCCTTAAGAAACTCAAGCCAACGTCGTTATCTCGTATTAATATCTCCCTGGTTGAAAAAGAACTAAAGGCTACGATGATTTGAGAAAAAGTCAGACAATATACAAGTAATGCCTCCACAACTTCAACACAAACACAACCACGACCAATTCAAAATCATGTGTAGGGTAATTCTTCTCATAAGGCTTCAATTAATGAGAAGCATAAGCAATCACCTTACCCACCTATATCAACACTACACCTAAACCCACACCAGAGGCATCATAAAACACGATAAAAACCATTCTCTCACTAGGTAAAGTCAAGATAGGAGTCAAAGTCAATAGTTCCTTAGGATTTTGAAAGCTTTCCTCAAAAATATACGACTATTGAAAAGTAACCTTAATATGAGTTAACATGGCCAAAGGAATCACAATAGATGAGAAACTTTCTACAAAATGCCGATATTAACACAAAAATTAATGAAACTATAAATCTCAATAGGAGAAGTAGGTTTTGCCCAATCACGAACCACCGCAATTGTGGTCGAATCAACCATATTACCATAAGAAACAAATAGAATTCAGTAAAAACTAACACTTAGAGAACCTGGCATAATTAATCATACAATTTCTAAAGTACAGTCCTCAAGCATCTCACGTGATCGGCCTCATCCATAGAGTAAATAAAGATGTCATCTATAAATACAATCATAAAAGAGTCAAAATACAATTAATATACATGATTCATCAACTCCATGAACGTTGTTGGGGAATTGGTCAACCCAAAAGATATGACCAAAAACTCATAATGACCATATCATGTCTAAAAAATCCATCTTTAGAACATACGAAGCTCTAATATTCAATTGGTGATACTCGAATCTTAATTCAATTTTGGAAAACAGAGAGGCACTCTGAAGTTGGTAAATAAATCATCAATGTAAGGAAAAAAATACTTGTTCTAAATAGTCATTTTGTTCAACTACTGATAATTAATACACATGCATATAGAACCATTATTTTTCTTCACAAACAAGACTGGAGCACCTCTAAGGATATACAATAGGTCTAATGAACCCCGTACTCAATAAATCCTGCAATTGCTCCTTCAATCCTTTCAACTCTATCAGGGACATCCTATAGTGAGGAATGAAAATAGACTTGGTGGCCGACTCTACATCAATAGTAAAATCAATATCACGATTCAGAGGCATACCAGGAAAATTTGCAGGAAACATATCCAGTAACTCATGTACAACCCAAATAGATTACATAAGAGACGATATGGCAACACTAGTATAAAGTACATAATCCAAATAAGATAAGCACCCTCTTTCTACCATGCCACAAGGACATAGAAAAGATATAAATTCCTTCAAACCGGAATTAAGAGTACCCTTCCAAGGTACCTATGGAATACCTGGAACCGCTAAGGTCATGGTCATAGTATAATAATCTAAAATAGCATGATAAGGAGCTAATAAATCCATATCTAATATAAAATTAAAAGCAACCATATCTAGGATAATCAGGTCTACCCAATTCTCATGCCCCTATAAAGGTAACTACACAAGATCGGTGCATTCGATCCACTACTAAAAAATCTCCTACAAGGGTAGCAACATAAAGAGGCATAGAAAGGGGCTCACAAGAACCCTCAAAACTAGAATCAAAATATATAGACACAGAGGAGAATGTAGACCCAAGTCCAATAATGTTAAACAAAATTCCCACATGGTAAACATACAATATATGATATCACAAGTCAACAACAAGAATATGAGCCCTCACATGAGCACACAACAGTACTTATAAACTAATAGTACCAATAAACTTGAAAGATAATTTCCATTGTTATGTTTTCAAAACCCATAGCATGCTTTACTTATTTATTAACTATCCAGCCCATTCTAAAGAATGTTAAGTCATAACCTACCTTAAAGCATTGAAATTCTAGCCTAAAGTCCTTCAACGTGGAGCCTTTACCTTTGGAATGGTTTCAGAATCAACTAAAACATACAAATATAACATCTACATTTTAAAGAAAATCTAATAATACCCATATTGGCTGTTTTTAAGACAGGTCCAAAGCAGGTTCGAAAAGTAGATTTGAAAATAAAAGAGGTAAAACCAAGATTCTATTTTAGAAATAAGCTTCCCAAGTTTATAAGAGTTTACAGTGGAAAATCCATGTAAAAATAAGTTTAAAATGGTGTCCAAATCAAAGAAAAAAATCAATTTTAAGCTTTACGGGGAAAACCTCCTGAAATTCACTTTAAAATCAAGGTTAAAAGGTGTTTTCAAAGTCATAATCTATAAAAAAAATAATGAAAAAATGTGTTTTAGAGGCTAAAAATAATGAAGAAACCCTAGAGAATTGTCTTTCCTGAAGCTTGAAAGTCTAAAAATGGAGGAAAATTGTGAAAATAAACTATATATATGTTTTCAACATTGGCCGCTTAAGCGGCTAAATGACTTCTAAAGTGGTCACCACTTAAGCTACTGGGGACTGCTATAACTGCCTGTCACCATGGTTGGCTCTGCTAAAGTGGCCCCCCATTGCTAAAGTGGAACCCGCTAAAGCAGTAAGGTACCCATTTTAGTAATGGGGGATTGGTCAAAGTGACCGCTAAAGTGGTGCATTGCCTCTAAAGAGCTTGCACCAGCTTCAGCTGCATCAGAAACTTTGCTATTTTGCAAAGTTGTCAACCGACCCCTCGGGATTCATTTTAAATTTTTTGAATGCAAATGAAATATGCTACTAGACTAAATTTAATGTTCTAAATTCAATGGTAATGACAGCTTTTTGAAAAATGATTGTTTTCAACATGCTAAATCTTGAGACCCCTAAAAGTTTATTAAAACTAGTTTTCAAGCAAAGGATCGAAATGTAAACTAAAGGTCCAAACCTGAACCAACCCCACTACTAACCTAAAATCATCTTTTTAGATCTAATAGAACTTTTCAAATCATCATATGGAATTCAGAATATCAAATATTGACTGAAGGCATTGGGAACTATGTCAACCATATCCATACTCCAAAATCAACATTTATTAAGTATGAAAAAGAAAAAATGGTCAAATTAAATAAAAATATAAAATTTCATATATCAGGTCATTACGGTGAAAATAGAGTTAAGACTTCACAAACCTAATGTTCCAGAATAAAGCTTTTAGATTCATTTACTTTTTATTTTGTCACTCCTCTTAGGAACCACCCTTGTAGGCTTGGTGTCCACTTTAGTCTTGCCCTTCTTCCCCTTTGTATTTGTCTGATAAGTCAACCTGCTTCAATGCTGCATTTCAATTTTGTTGATTCTCACTCTTATTTTTATTAATAATGTTTCCCCTACTTGCTAGATTTATATATTTATCTACTGCTTTTGTAATTTAGTGGGAGATAACATTATGTAATACTATATAGGTGATTTTTTCATTGTTGTTGCTCTTCTTGTAACTGCAAATCTTCTTGATCTACTGATTTTTACTCTTTACTAGATTCAGCAAAGTTGTCCATTTACATCATTGGTACTCTATCAATCTGCTCTAAGGTGACCCCTATATCATTAGAAATCTAATTCAATCAACTTTAAAGAGGTCGTTATACTTGGCTTCGACTACTGCCTCTTCGAAATCATTCTCATCTCTATTAGTAGGTGGCATGATAGAACCATAAATCTCTTCATCTATTCCTTCCCTTCTATCTAGATTCAAATTCTTCTCATAACTATCATTATTTCCCTCTTGCATCTAATTATTTGACTTGCTTACTAACTGTGGCCTCTCATTACAGGCTTTACTATTATGAGGAGCTATTTTTAATTGATCTTCTAAAATTGGTATTTTTATTGTTGAATGCTCTTATATATAATTTCCTATTGATCTTTTTTGCCTAAATTTTCATTATCTATTGTATTCTTCTTCTCTTTTGTTATTCGTGAGTGGACTATTGGTGTTTTTTGTTGTATTGCTGAATTATTTACTGCTTGCTTTCCTGCATCCTTGTTAGATTGGTCATCACTTATGTCTTCTCTGTGTTCATGTGTATTTGTAGTATTATTTTCTTCCCTTCATCCTAAAGAACATCAAAGGCATTCACTGTAGTAATGCCTTTATTTGTTGGGGATGCAGCCTCCTCGCTTAAAATTGTATCAGCGCCCTTCTTCATTCTACTAAACCTCTTATTAGTGAGATTCTATCTTCTAACATCCATCATTATCTTTGCATGTACTTTCTGTTGTTTACTTCATTAGCATTATTTTCATCTCTATCTCCTTCATACCTGTCATTAATTTGCACTTTTAATTTAGGATGTAAAATCTAGCAGTCATTTTTACTGTGGCCCTGCAATTTGTAAGACATAGATTTTAGACAGTGTATCATACTGGATGTTGATGGTTTTGACCCTTGTGGTATTGTTAATGTTGTTGACTAGCTCTATATCCACTTGTTCTAGTAGCTTTCCAGCTAAGTTCACGTAGACTTTCACTTGTGCAACTAGGTCTTTATCTTATTAATCGTTGCCATGTCTAAATGAATTGGCTTACCCATATTTCATGCAATTGAAAATAATGTTGCCTTCCTAAAAAAGGTAGGCAATAGGTCTGGGAATGAAATTCTATCCATGGCATGCGGAGTTTCCACATCTTTCTTGAATTTAGAGTCATAAATAAGGGGCCTCATTTGATACGCAGGCCCATCCTTTGCAACAATGTAAAACACATTTTTGCCATCATGTAAGAGAAAATCTTTAATTAATTCAAATTGTATCAAGATGTGTCTATTTCTTAGTATTCCTATCTTACATTCTCCTTTTTATGTCACATTGTTTAGGAATTTGTATTCTCAAGTCTTCCAATTTGGGCCATCCGTATGAGAAAAAGAGGGGCGGAGTGCTATAAAAAGAACTCTATTTTATTTTTTAGTCTACTTATAAGAGGAGATCACATGAAAAATGTAACTAATTCTTTCGTTTCTTTGGGCCACTGGCTAATACTGATATTTTAGAAACAAATCTAATGAATCTAAATGTAGTACTTGGTGTGTTGATTTTTTATTTGTTTTTAAAAAAGGGAGTGTGTGCGGGTTGTTTATTTCAACAATAGGATGGACTAATCAGTTGTACCCTTTTTCGTTTTAAGTAGGAAAGAGAAGTGCATGATCTCGCGAATTACTTCTATATAAATTTAGAAATTATATGTAAGAACCATAACATTTTGCGATTCATTCGTAAATTGATATTGATTCTCTATTAACCAATAATGTTGCAATTGTATTGAGGCATAAGCTTTTACTTTACCATTCTGCATCATTATCCGGGCTAATCAAGTTCAAGCCTAAGTTTAATCTTCCTGTTACCACATAATACTTATATATTTATACTTACTTGTTATTACTCAAATTTAGTATCTTTAACTTTCTCTTCGGATTTGAATAAATGAGGTTACTTGGATCTCATCTCTTCCACAGCTTCCCATGTAAATTCTTCTACTTGTTGGTTTCTCCAAAGTACTTTTACCTAAGCAACTTCTTTATTTTTTAACTTCTTAACTTGTCGATCCAGAATAGCAATAGTTACTTCTTCATAGGTGAGATCATTCGTAACTTGTATATCTTCAGTAGGACTAATATGGGAGAGATCTCCTATGCACTTTCGAAGCATTGAGACGTAAAACACTGAATGAATCATTGAGATCTCTTGGGGTAGCTCTAACTCATATGCAACTTGGCTAAACCTTCGAATAATCTTATATGGTCCTATATAGTATGGACTTAGTTTTTTCTTTCTTACCAAATCTCATTACTCCTTTTATTGGTGACATCTTCAAAAATATCCAATCACTTATAGGGAACTCTAGCCCCCTTTTTCTAACATCTGCATATGATTCGTATCGACTTTGGGATTTTTCTAGCCGTTGTTTGATTACTTAAACGTTTTTCGTAGTTTGATGAACAAGATTTTTGGTCCAAGCAAGGCAGTTTCACTCACTTTATATCATCCAATTGGTGATCTACACTTTTTTTTATATAAAGCTTCATATGATACTATTTTGAGACTAGAATGATAACTATTGTTGTAGACGAACTCGATAAGAGGTAGATGATCATCCCAACTACCAAGCTCGCGTCATATCTTCAAGTTTTTGAATGATACATTCTGCTGGTCCATCCATTAGAGGGGAAAAATTGTACTTAAATTCAGTTGTGTTTCAAAACTCCTCCAAAAAGTCTTCAAAAAATTTGCAGTAATCCCAACTACAACAAGCTACAAGGTCTCCATAATGGTCATTTTATGGACTTCCTCCTCAGTCCATGTAACGTGTTGTATCTCATTTTTATAAGAGACAAGTTTAATAGATATTGGATCAATATTTACTCCTTTGTTGTGTTGTGAATTACTACTAACCATTGCAGGTTTCATTAAGTCTGAAATTTAACCTTTTATTTCTTCTTCACGTCGTTACTTGTATTATTCAACTTACCATCTTCGATAGGCAAAATACTAAGCTCGATAGGCAAATCTTACTTTTTTGAAGAATTGAGATGATATAATGATGGAAAGATAGAGGGTGATCTGAGAGAGCGCACCTAGCTATCCACAATGAGCTGACCAGTGACCGGAATGACCATAGACGGCGGCGTATAATTTAGCATTGTACTGTTTTCAGGCGAGGTGTGGAGAGCATCATATTAGGTCCATCAAATAAAATTGCACGAATTTTTATGTAAACGTATATGATCTGTATAGAAACTCTATAAATATTATATAAAATATGCACCTATATTTGGTATCAAAGATACATGTATTTGGTATCAAATATTATATTTCATTGATAAAAATAAGAGCACTAATTACAATGTCACAAAATTTTATTTGATTCTTAACAAAAAATAAGTGCCTCGATTAAAAAAATTAATCTTTTTTTTTAGATGGAGTTGCAAGAAAAAAAGAGCAGAAGAAAGAAGTTGTGAAAAGATGAGCAGAGAAATATTTTTAAAAATGGGGCAGCAGAATTGTTTTTTTAAAAACGTGGAGCAACGATTTCTTTTTGGAAAAAAAGTGGAACAATGAAATTTAAAAGAAAAAAAAAAAAAAGAGGAAAAAAGGAGAAGCAGCTGCCAAAATGGCTATAGAATGGAAATTTTAGTCCCTTGGTCATTCACTGACATTATTTATAAACGAAATGATATTTTCCTCTTTTATCCTATGATAATTATGAATCTATTTTTGTATATATTGAAAAAATCTACCAATGAGAGATGGAATGCATACCCATGAAGAAAATGGGCCATCGGCCCTAGCCTACTAGTCAGCAAAAAGTTAGAAAAATTGAAGGGTGAAAATTATCTTGTATATAATTATGCTAAAACAACATAAATCTCCTAGTTAATAAAACTAATTATACAAAATCCTTTCTTGTTTTCTCTCTCCCGATTTTTACAAAGATACTCATTCATTCGGCCTTCTATTATACATTTGTCGAATGTATGATGAAACAGCTAATCCATATTCGATGGCAATAATGGCAATAAACAGTTCCTTAATTAATGGCAATAATTAGTTAACATTAACTCGTTTATGGATAAAACTAGTAACTGATGTTTGAATTTCAAAAATTTTCTTAAACATCAATTTTTTTTTATTTTTTTCTGAGAATCACCATTTGAAAAGCCAAAAACAACCAATTTCTTCTACATACGTTCTTCAA
>NC_061118.1:134410082-134450672 GCF_002878395.1 Capsicum annuum
ATTTGAAAAGCCAAAAACAACCAATTTCTTCTACATACGTTCTTCAATACTACTAAAATCAATATGAATATCCTCATATTGTGGTGACATTCTGAAATTTGGGAGTCAGAAATTAGTTATCAGTCATACAAAAGTGACGCAATAATTGTTTCGGAAAGTATAACTTTCTTGAAATTGGTTGCTACGATCGCCATGAAATTGGATACCGACGAAGTACTTAAAAAAATTGAAGTTAAATATGCGGTTGAAGGAAATTTTTCTCCAATTGTCATACGGAACGACAATGGAATGAGGGTTTACGTTGAGTTGAAGAAACAATTTTCTGGATTGGTTAATTTTCACTTTCGACAAATCCAATAAGGAAATACAGTTTGATAAAGAAACAGGTGTTGTATTGTGTATCGATTTTATTTGTTGATCTTATAATCTATGGTAATATGGTTTTACAGATTTTGAAGAAGTTTATGTTCTAAAGTTGGGTTCTGTGTTGCTGAAGCTCATAAAGGTACGAATGTATAATGTGTTATTATACATTCATGCCAATGTATAATGAAACTATGTCAGTCCAAGAAATGTATGGTAATATGATTTTAGACATTCCGAAGTAGTTTATGTTTTATAGTTGGGTTTTGTGTAGTTGAATACTTAAATTACGAATGTATAATACTTGATTATACATTCGGACAAATGTATAATGAAAATTGGGGCAGTGCCAGAAATTGCATTTTGTCCATATATATATTTTTTTAATATTTTTGTTTAATACATTAACTCAGTGTAAAAAAAATTGAAACTATGTACTGAATTGTCGTAACAAAGACTGCAAGTGGGTCTTGAAGACATCTTCTATGAATGAATAGTAAATGTACCTAGCAATATGGCTAATGGGCTGCAGATCTAGGCGTTCTAGTAACATGGTCTCTATATGGCTAGGCCAATATACTATACCAGCATCTAGAACTTGTTGATACTTGATAATGGTAAACAATGAGAAAAAGTTACAAAAGAGCAAAGAAAAATAAATATTGTGGCTAATTTCACCATGTTTTTATCCAAAGAGTATCAAAGAACATAAGCCGAGGGTCTATCAGAAATAGTGATTACACTTATGAAATAAAGTTGGTTATGTGGAACGAAAGTTTATTTATAGCAGTAGTTAATGTTGATGTGATCGCACAAAATAAAATTTATCTCAAAAAATTAATCCTTATCTGATCTATTGAGGATAATTCTGTTCGAATTATAAGTGGTAATAGCTTAAAAGAATTTGTATCCTATCAGGTTATGTAAAAAACTATACTTAATTTATCACAATAAGTAGAACTAGTTGAAACAAAATGTAAGTAATTTACTATTACGTGAAAAGTTTGTAGTATGTTTTGGGTCAAATGTACACCATCTCTTAATTTGTATTCAATCAGGTCACTTAAAAGATAAATTATCCACAATTTCTCATAATATGTAAAGTTGGTTGAAAAATAAAATAGATAGTTTACTATAACCTGTTAAATTTGTAGTATGGCTTGGTTCACAAGATACACGTTCTCTTTTGGAGTCCTAGTTAATAGATAGTAGATTGGTATGGAATAGTAATAGATAAGACTATAATCTATATTTGTATATCATGTAGATCGCTTCAAATTGAGATCTATTATTTACTTAATCGGCTTCAAGTTAAGTGATATTTTTGCTCTCGAGTGTCAATTAAACAGATAAAATCAACTCAATATTACTAAAATTATATATTCAAAAATTATGTAAAAAATATAATAAGTTGCAACTCTCTATTCATGTCAATATAACAGCATACTCAATGCAATTCTACATATGGGCTCCTATCAAAAAAATCTCTTGAACTCTACTAAACTTTGGCTGACACAAACTTGAACCATTGAATTTGAGAATTATCAATACTTTTTTCATCTAAGCCAACACATTTTCTAACCAAAACTTTAGATGAAGAATAATAAGTATCATAATTCAAATACAACTCCTTCTCATTCTCATCATATTTGAAAGTTGATAATTTGAAGCAAATTTTCATGTACTTTGCTCATTGCAATCTAAAAATAACAGTTAAACCTATATGAGGGTAACTTATACATCTAAAAATTTAAATCAGGATCATAATTAAACAACAGATACAAATGTATGATGGTTATTTATACATCTAGCAATTTATACCAGACCCTAAATAAAAAACAATTACACATGTATGAGGGTAACTTACACATCTCAAAATTAATATCAAACCTAATTAAGCAACAGATATACATGTATGAGGGTAGCTTACACATTTAAAAAGAAAATTGTCGTAATGTATAATGTCACCTTATACAAAATTAATACTTTATAACAGTTTGTTTTTTCATAACTGCCAATGTATAGCCTATAGAAATATATTTCAGAACACCTACATTATACATTAGTGGGATGAAATAGCTAATGTATAATGTCTTATTTTACATATGTCAACTTATACATAAACTCATAATCAATATCTTCGGAAGACGTGGTCGACCGGAATCATCAAACTTCTTCTTATTTGCCGCTTTAGAACTCGACTTCTTCGATCTAGAACTAGTCTCTTCCTCCAATTTCTGCATTGTTGCCGGTTCGTTTCGATACTTTGAATGATTCTCTGCGAAATTGGGTTCTTCGCAATCAAATGTACCAGGAACAAACCCAACGGGAATATCTTATTTTTGAGAATCTAACTGGCTAAGTCCTAAACTAAAGTTAGAACGAGAATTCATTACCAATTTTACACTATATCGATTAAGCAAAAGCAAATACAAACCAAGAAAATAAAAAATCTAACTTGTAGTATATGAAGAAAAACGAAAAAATCAAACTACGAAAGTTGAATATACTTGCAAAATACAGTAATTTCATAGAAATGAACATGCATTCAGAGAATAAACGAAAAAAAATCCTAAATTGGTAAAGTTGAAAAAAAAATCAATAAAATCAATTAAAGCTTCAAAACTTACAAATTGATAACCTCCAAGTAGATTACTTGAATTTTGCCATGAAAAAAGGATTTTCAAATGTGGAGAAAAAATCGAGTATAATGGGAGCAGATGGGGAGCAAAATACGGAAGAAAATATAGTGTTTTAGATGTATAAGGTTTATGAGAGAGAAAGTAATAAAAAAGGGGATTTATGTAATTAGTTTGAGATTTGTGTAAATACTTTACCAAATTGGTATTTAATGTAATAAGGTAACTTTTGTTTGTGTGTATATGTAAATTTAGTATAATTATTAGATTGTTTATTGTAACATATAACATTATTTTTTTAGTAATTATTGAACAGTATTTTTAATTGCAAGTTATAGTAGATTTAATAAATTATTATTAAATTTTTTTTAAAAAAAGTTTATTTATCCTAACTTTGTGTTTATCTCTTTCAAACTACATAAATAAACATGTAGTTTTTTGCACATTATACCCATGCTTTACTTTTGTTTAGAAAAAGTAAACTTTCTTCAAAATTTACACCTCTTTTCTTTCTTCTTCCTTTACGCATTTCTCATCCTCATCAATTGATCTCGTCTTTTTCATTTTTCAACATTATAGGTTACAAGGATGTTGAAGTAAATATACCTTTAAAATTTTATCTGTAATTTTTTATTTAAACTCAATCTTATTTTGTTATGGTTTATGTTTAATCATTTGATTAGAGTTTGTTTTTCGGATTTCTTTGAATTTACAGTAAAGTCTAATCCAATTTTAATTCTATGAAGTTTGATATATCATTGAATTTTTTCATTCTTCTAAATCCAGGTTTGATTCTACTTCTATTAGAAAGAGTCCGAGATTAGTCGAAGATAAAAGGACGATTTTGCTATAAAGATCATCTTTTGATTTAGGATGTTTTACTCCTTCACTAATTAAGAATAAGAGTAAGAGGTTAATGGAAAGTGAGCAATTATTAATTGAGCAGAGCGAGTCAATTTCAAAAAAATATTTTTACTAAACAAGAATCTTTCGTAAAAAAAAGTCTAGATTGCACATGCAAGAGGATAAATCGATGAAGAAGAATGTTCTTACACCAAAAAAGCATACATATAAAAGAAATTAATTAATTTGTGAGCAGAATTCAAATTTGAATTTTGAAGATGAAATTTCTTGCATTACATCGAAAAAATTCATAAATTACAAAGGCGAACCATCTCGAGCAACAAAGTCTGTGTCTAAGATATCTAATGACAAGAAGGGTGTTAAAAAGACTATCAAAAAGAGATTAGATCTGTGTCTAAGATATCTAATGACAATAAGGGTGTTAAAAAGACTACCAAAAAGAGATTAAACAAAGTTAGTAAGGTAAATTAATTTTTTCAATAGTGTTGTTGAAGTATTTTTGTGTGTGAAAATCGTCATTTATACTTGAATGTTTTCTATCTTCTTTTTTTGTTTAACTGTATTTAATTAATTCAATGACGAAATTTAATTTTTTTCCAGTTTTACAATTTATTTTTATTAATATTTAAATTTCTATATATATTTGATTTATTATTATTTTTATTATTTTAATTTTGAGTTAGAGTTATTTTTATATTTTGTTTAAGTTTTATTTAGAAGATATTGTTTTAACAATTTTATTATTTGTAATTCAGATAAGGAAGTATAGACATTGTTCCTCATACATCAAGGGCAATGTATTTTTTGATATACATCTAAAATGAAAAATTGAGCATTTCAATTAATTTGCAAAGTCTCCTTTTGGACATTTTTTAAATACGCAATCAGTTAAAGTGCAACCTTAACTTCTTTGAAATTTGTTGCATGTGGAAATTGTTAACGACAGAGATGATATGATTATCTTTAGGTTGAGTAGTACGGAGTTACACTTTGAAAAAAGAGAATTTTATGTTATAACTGAGTTGAAATGTGGAAAAAAATCTGATTTTTTTTATTCGATGGTATCGAATAAATTGATGAAAAGAAATCATCCCAAAAAGGATAATATACAACATATCACAACTAAATATAGCCTGAAATAGCTTTTTTCATATACAACTAAGTGTATATTTTTCATTAATTGAGAAATAGTGAAAGAACGTGAAAAAGAACATGAAATTTATATCTCTAGATCACAAAACTGGCTAGTACATTAGATGTTTTAAACTTCCATCCAATGTTCCTTGAGATACTGTTGACAATATTATTACACCAGTCTATGTTAGTGAATCATTCCATTGAATTCTAGTGATTTTCTGCATTAGACGTAAATGTTTATTTGTATATGATTCATTACTTGGTGGGGTTGTGCATACTAAGAATGTTGTTGATCATGTACGATCCTTTTCTACTATCTTGCCTCTATTTTTAGTTATCACTGTTTTTTTGGCAAAAGAATTGATATAGACTAACAGCGGAAGCCCACATACATTGATAAGTCTTTTTCTAATCCTTTGGAATATGTAATTATGGAGAATGCTCCCCAACAACGAGCTTATTCTAAGTATGTATTTAAATTTATATCAAAATTTTCTTTTGAAAAATTACACAACTTGATTTTTAACACATTATATTTATTATTTTTCAGTAATTGTGAACTTTACATTTGTGTTTTTTGATACCGCTCACCTATACCATATAAAGTGGTAGAGGACGGTCGTTGTTAATAGCTCAACTTTCGTTGAGGTCGAATCCACGAGGAATGAGATTTAAATGTTGAGTTTTATGAGTGTCAAAATTTTTAAAAAGATACCCAAAATATACACAACGTAAAACACATAATGAAAAGTGGAGGTGGAATAGAATCTTATCAATATCAAGCCAAGCAACACACTATGATAACACTTTTTGTCTTAAAAGTGTCAACCTAAGGGCAATGTGTGGATGGGATCATGATGGTTTGGTATAAGTCCTAATTGTTGATGACATGATAGGCTAGGTTAAGAGTCCTTGAGGCTAGTTTGTCAACAAGGCCTCGCGGATGTCACTCCCTGACTCTTTCGAGTACCTAACGAGTGTGTCAATAAAAGCTACCCAAAACATCAATTAGACATCCCAATTTCTAGGAAGATGCTAATAACATAACCACCTCTCCATCTACCCTTATCTCTAAAATGGCAAAATAAAGTAAGCTATATTCATGATTGTCCAGTATTGCTTTGGCCTCCCTATAACCCTCTTTCAAGGAAGCTATAGATTCTCAGAAGTTCACTTACATCCCTCTTTCAAGGATAATGAGAGCTTTCAAGAGTTTGGAGTTTTCACCCAATAAATTCATTTTGGGTATTTGGGGTTTTCACCCATAAATTCCAGCTATTTAGACTAAACAATAGTGGAATCCATAATCAACAACTAAGTATAATACAAACACATCATTACCTAAATAACATTGCACCTTAGTTTAACATAATCCCAAGACTAAAAGATTTAGCTACTCAGGAAAAAAAGAAAGAAACATATACCATAAGGATTGTTCAAAACATCCATTCTTCACAAATACCAAAATCCAAGTCTCCAAATCTAATTACAAATATTTCCCAATTTAGGATTTTTACCTTCGATTCAAAAAATGTCTCCATAATGTGCAATACCTAAAGGAGAAAGGGTTTAAACCTATAAGAAAAGTTGGGTCCGACTGAGTGAAATGAAAAAACTGCCCTTGGGCAAAATTCTCGCTTAGCCGCAATCGCTGAAGATTGGCCACAATCATGGCTACCCCGACCGCGGTAAGAACATCGTGATCGCGGCCTTTTGACCTGATTGACTGACCACAATTGTGGTAACTGAGGCCTATTTCTGCTCCAGGTCTTTCAGTTGCACTTCTTTTCTCTCTTTTGATCCTTTTAAGCTGAAGTCCACATCTTTCCATCTCATGACCTGTGTGCCTGTAAAATGTGAAAATTAGTGCATTTAATTACAACTTTGTCTCACTTATGCATTTAAATCATGGTAATGTGCACGAATATTTAGTGCAAATGAGTGGTAAGTTCACCACTCATCAACACCCCCAACTTAAAGTTTTGCTTGTGCTCAGGCAACACTACGTCTTACCATGAGACAATGCACATTATACCTAGACAATGCACATGTATGCGCAAACAATGCACATGATCACAATGACTTCAACTTGGGTACTAACACGAATAGTTATTCACGCATGGAAAAATCTATTTTAACGACACCAATCAACATAAAATGTGATTTTCAAAGATGCAAAAGACTCCAAAGAGCAACCATACAACAATCACTAATACTCTAGAAATGACTCACCCTTGACCTTAACTACACTATACTCTTTTTTGCTTTATGTTTCGAGAGATGAAAAAATCACTCACCTCAACTTGTTCATATGCCACCTCATAAGAAAGAAAATTCCACACACCAAGTTATCAAATATGCCACAAGGAATTTAAGTACAAAACACTCTCTCTCTCAAGAACTCTCGATGCTAACATGTACCATGACATAGGCTTGCCTCTATTTTCAATCGCCACTACAATGAAAATACTTGGTTGGAAGTCATGAAGGGCTTTTTGATCTTGTAACGTTGGTTTGGGGTAGGGTAGGATAATATTTAGGAATATGGTTATACCCTTCTTGAACATCTACATCACACTATTCTATCTAACTTTTGGTCATAGGCCACTTTTTTTTTGTTTCACTTTTTGCACATGTACTACTTTTATATCCTTGGTCCACCCATTTTCTTTTCATTTCTTTTTCTTGCACCCTTTGTGTTCTCTTTTATTTGTTGGATTCTTTTTTTATTTTATTCATTTGTTCTCAATGCTTAAGCCCATAGGCACTCACTTATAATTTTGTGGCTCAAAGTTACCTCTTCCAATCATTACCACCCCTGACTTAGGCTTTTAACCTCAAGTTGTAATTTTAAGTCCAAAGAGGGTAGGGTTCAAAAGAAGGATAAAAATTGAAAGGCTCACGACTTGTAGTGTGTTTGACAAAGAAAGATCTAAAAGCTCAAAGTGGGAGACTAAGGATAACATCTATGCAAGGTAAGTCTTCTTTGTCTAAAGTGGACTTCCAATATCACAAAGATGGCCTAAGATCATCTCACCAACCAAATACAATCAAAATTACTCTTGAGAGACTGATGGGTCAAGTTCTGGATAGTACATGTACACATGAGATTTGAACAAGTAAGCTCACCACACATGACATGCAAATTTACCAAAGAGGCTTAATTGTCCCTCTCACTAAAGACAAAAATAAAGTATCTATCAATTTCCACAAGCCAAAATTTTTGGAGTCACAAAAAGAGAAAAAGTCTTGTTACAAAGACACTCACGTCCATGCCCTTGATTTGTGAAAAATTTTAGACGGAGGGGGTGTTTGGTTTGCATTTGAACCACGCACAGTTTGTTAACTATGGCACTAACCCAAGCCTTCGTTTCATATTTTGGCATTCATACGAACAAACCATATGGCTACTCAGACTTTGCCATAGGTATAAGTGCGATCCCAAATTCAAAATGCCGTAGGAACTCAGATTTTCCTTTCATTTATGACCTCGATGTCACGGGTACTCAGACTTCCCCTGCATCCAAGGCTCAAAACCCAATCATGATGCTTTTCTCTTAAGAATATCATCACTCAATCTATCATAGGAAAAACTCATCTCATATTGCCATAAGTAAGATAAAAATAAATTAGAAATACAAGAAGAAGATAACTAATCCATGCAAATGTGGGTACCATCAGAGTGTCTGAATATTACAACCCAAATAAAAATAAAAATCATCCAAAAAAAAAACATCCAGAAATATTAATACAGGCTCAAATCGAATAAAAGTGGAGAAAGGCACCCCCAACTAAAAACACAACTGTGTATCACTACATAAACAATCAATTATAAAGAGAGATAAGGGAGCTCTCTGAAATTGCATCAACGATTGTTGTCACTCTCAATCGTTGCATCGTCATTGGCTTCCTCAAGACTGGACCACTCAGCTGGAGCCTCATCATCACTCTCCACTTGGGAGGAAGGAAGTCTATCACGGGGTTTTAGGACATTCCATAGGACCTTTACCCCTTTTCACATCTTAATAAAGAACTCATCTCTTTTCTTCTCCCTTTTTACCATCTTCTCATGTGCAATTCGGAGATCACGATGTGACTTCGCCAAGGATGAGTAGGCTCTCTCAAGCCTATAAATGTTAGTTCCCTGCTTCTTTTGGTCCTCCCAATGCTCCTCATAATTAGATCGGGGCACATATGAATGGCGGGTGGTGGAGGTCTCTCCCGGCTTCTGCAGTAAACCTCAGACGAGCTCCCTGATGGACGAAATATCAACTCCAATATCCTCAAGATGCCCAGTGATGGATGGCCTACAATACTCAGCATCCTCATATGTCGACTTCCCCAAATCTATCTTTCTCTTCTTACTTTTGCTTGGTGCACTCTCTCCTCAAATTTTCAAAGGATAGATGGAAGTGGCAAGCTTACCCAAGTATCTCGTGAGTATTTTTAACCCTGGCTCTCCTGCAAAGCTTAGTAATAAAATAGGGAAATAAGATATTCATCCCGCTGTGGTTCTTAAAGAATTTCATGTCAGAAACCACGAGCTGACCAATATTCAAAGGAATGTCATCTAGAATGCAAGCAACCATCCGAGCCCGCAAATCTAGGACTGTTGTCATGTGGGTGCAAGGGGAGACTCGACTACATTTGATGTTCAAACAATTTTGATCCTCGACAGTGAAGTCATTCATGTGGATGTTACTCCTAGTTGCCACCCATGAGACTTCCTTTCTGGGGCAAAGTCTTTCTGCCAACCAACTTCCCAGCTCGCACCCTTTTTCTTCAAACTCACCCATGTTTACATTTAGGAACTCATAGATATCATTGATTCTCTCTGCCCTGTGGATCTTGAAAGTCATGTTATATGGAACATATAAAGACACTATGCGAAGGTTGACATAGAATTTACGAACCTATTTATCATTTTCCTTGCAAGGATTCGAGGTAAAACACTGCCACCTTATGGCCACAAGCCTGTCATGAAATGCTGAAAGCTTTTCTGGAACATTCTCCAAGAATTTTCCTCTCTCCGAGAGTAGCTTTGTCCTCAAAAGATCACCATAGTAGAAAGTGTGGCACTAGGGTGCCATAAACTAGATGTGGTTGTATTTCTCCATGAGATTATCCTATAAAACAATTGACAACACAATAACATCAATCATTGACATCTTCATGCAAAAACTAAGCTGAGTTGTCCATTAAAGCTCATTGGATGGTTACTTGGTGGAGTTTGGACAAAAATTAAAAATGCAGAATTTTTAGCAGAGGCAGAAAATCAGCCTCAATTATTGCGATCGCAATTGCAGTATCTTAGACCATTTTCAACCCAATTTTTTAATGTCCAAAAATTTAAATTTGAAGCCCAAAGCATGTTTTATAACAAGGATTTACACTAAAAGCATTGAACAAGATTACTAGGTACTCAATTATGCCCCTAGAATGCAAAAACCATTAGTGAATACTTATTCGGGAAACATATCGAGCACTTGGTCTGCACCCTTTATTTTTCTCAATTTCATTCACAATTTGGGTACTCAAGACTTCCCCACTCAATTGCACACCATATTCTAGCAGCTAAACAACACACAAGTACAATTTATAAAGCATTTAAGCATGAAAAACATAATTTCAGGCCTTCCCTATAACACTCATTCTATGGCTTATTTTCCACAATCAAGGCATAGATTCGAGTCACCTACCAGATAAATGATGCAAGGATGTTGTTGGAATGCTCACAATTTGTCTAAAACTGGGTCTAATTAAAGAGAGAAGTTGAGAAGAGAGTGTTGGAAGAAAATGGAGGTTCAGATGGTCATATGACGGATGTAACCACAATCGTGGTCAGAGTTCCACGATCGCGAACATGCGGGTGACTGCGATCGCGGCCAATGTCTAGCAGTCGTGAAAACTGGGGGCATTTTTGCTCCCCTATTTTCCCTTGTTGAGCTCATTTCACATTTGGACAGATTTTTCCCTGTTCAATTCAGCATGCAAAAATTTCACACTTTTACCTTCTTAAACTCATCCAACACACTCTATAGCGCCATAAATACATGGGTTATTCAATTGACAAAACTAAAATCTACACTACAAAAATAAAAATAAAGAATACGAGTCACTTTTGTGGCATTTGTGGGTTGCCTCCCACATAGCGCCTTAGTTTACGTCATGGCATGACGTCTTCCTTCTTTCTCAAGTTGGGTCCTCAAGTTACCGCTCATTAATTGCTTCAATTTCAACATCTATCACCGATATCAATTGAAGTTTCACGGGTTGTTTCTTTGTTTTACATACACGAAAGGAGACCTCTTCTTCATGAACCCAAAACCTCATCTCACCCTACTCTAAGTCAACAATGGCTCTTCTGGTGGCTAAGAAAGGTCGGCCAAGAATGATGGGATCCTCTTGGTCCATTTCACAATCTAAAACCATGAAGTCCACCAAAAGTATAGATTTGTCAACTTTGACTAGAAAATCAAACAAAATCTCAATTGCCCTCTCCTTTGACACATGGCCGATGAAGAAATTCTCCATCGATTTTTGAGGCCTTTGCAAATAAAAAGATGAATATTACGTATAAATACGTAATAAAATAATTAATTTTTGGGCAATGACAATATTTTTATAACAATGCAAAAAATTTTATGATTCGTATATGGGCAAGACGATTTAGGATAGCTAATAAATTAGCAACCACTTCATAGCCATGTCGCATTAAAAATTTAATCTAAGTCCACTCTTTTAACGAAGATTATATTTTATACATATATGCACACAATTCTTTTCAATTTATTTTGATAATTTTTTATTTGTTACTAACATTTTATCTACAAGTGTTTATACAGGTTATTGGAAAAAATCATCGGGAACGACATTCAAAGAAGATTTAAATTTTATTTTTTTTTATATATTCTTGTAATTTTACAAATACTATAGTGAAATATTTATTTTTGGGCCGTTGGGTAGGGATATTCTTGATTTATACAATTTCACCACGCGTTTAGGTAAATTTAGGCCGTTAATATTTATATTAAAATAATTAAATCAATTTAGATACTTAATCAATTAATTCATATTTATACATTGAAATATATTGCATGGTTTTTTTTTCTTTAATATAATTTTTCTGATATTTTTATTTTTTACGCAATTTTCAGCACACGTTAGTCAAATTTTGGTCGTTAATATTTATATTAAAATTTATTTAGATATTTAATTAAATAACTCACACTTTTTATATTAATAAATATTACGTAGTCTTTTCTTTTCTTAAAATAATTTTTCTTTATTCAATTTTGTCTTTACATACATATTTATATATTTGGTTTATATGTGTTTTACGACAGCCTACACATTATATTATTTCAATACATATTGTATATTTGTATTCATGAACATTAATTCTTTTTTTATCTTTCCTTTTTAATAAACCTAAGTCTGGCCGGAAATCACATTTGTAGATTCTGAAGGATGCCTAACCCCTTCCCTTTGGAATAATTTGAATCCTTACCTAGAATTCAAACTGATTTCATAGATTAAATAAAGTCATACTTGTTAAATAAATAAATAGGTTTCCTATTTTTCCTTAAAAATTACGTGGCGACTCTATACAAATTTATTTTTGTAGAGTCCATAATGTCGTGCTCGTTTTGACCTTAGGTAAAAATTGGGTATGATAGTTTGGTGACTCCGCTGGGGAGAATGATGCAAAAGGTTCTAACCATTACAGGTTTATTTAAATATTTATGTTTTTATACATTGTTATTGTCTTGATTTATCTTGTTTATGTGGCAAAAAAAATTATTTATTTGTTATTATTTTGTATAGATTATTTATTTGTTTATCGCTTTATATAAATTGGCATTCCGTTCATATTTCCTCCATTTCGAAAAATTGACACTGACACACATTGTACACGCGGATTATACATTGTACTTTCTTAATTTTTTTTAAATCACCTTATTTTAGGGAGTTGGCATATATGTGGGGTGAGCGGGAGTTTTACTGCTGTGGAACCAAATGCCTTCTCATATAGGAAATCTCAGTCTGTATCTACCCGTCAGCATAATATAGAGCTCAAATAATGCATTTTAGGTACATGCATATTATTCAATTTTTGTCCAAATGTCCAAAGGATTCACAACCCGAGTGACATATATTATAGTCTTTGTACATATTTAAAGGATTATTGTATCTGTACATATTTATTTGCTCTAAATTGATTATACTTTAGTGAGATAACCTTTATTTTGCATAGCGAATCAATTAAAAAATGCACCTTACCAACATCGCCACTAGCTGCATATAGGTTTGAACTACGTTTTGACCTGATTCTTGTCCTGATAAGATACGTAGGCAGCCCTGCATTAGGGTTTGGTCTCTTCACTATTTCAGAATAATTTTTCTGGTATTCAAACTGGGGAAATTTTCTAGAATAGTTCAAAGACGCTCTCCAAAAGCCTTCAAAAGCACAATTTAATAGCTCCTCAAATCCAAATCTCATTGACATTAGTGCCTAGCTAGCTACCTCCAGATCCTCACCTGATATTTGTGTAAAATACCTAATTTCTTTTTTCAAACGTTATAAACCATTAAATTTATGGCGTCTCGATCCTCACTTTCAAAAGCGAGGGTTCAACATTCTTTCAATCATAACAATTCTGCCAATTGTGCAAAATAATGTTATAATTTCTTCATTGTCTGAGTTTTTCAATCTTATCAGTATGCTGAAGTTGTGTCAAATCCCTCCCCACGCTTGACATTTATTTTCTCGAGCATTTGATCAAAATAATTTTGATGTTAAAACCAATTCTTTTCTAATCGTCTTTCATATTATTTTCAAGGATGACCATCATTTTTTTACAATCATGCATTGCACATCTAAATTCACAAATTTACCTGAACTATGCAGACTTGATTCTTGTTTTCACAAGATACGTAGGCAACCCTCATTTGGGTTCGGTCCCATTCTTTTATTAAAATAAAATAAAATTTTAACTTGATTGGTACCAATATAGTTAGGAGTGTGCATGAGAAAGAACAAATTGGTACGATGAAAAGGACTGACTTTATGGTAAACCATAGATTCTTTTGGTACCTTTTATCACACCTAAGTTGAAAATTCTCTTGTATACATTTAAGACAAAAACGAAGCCAACTTCATTGTTTCATGTGCATTGTGTGGCAAGCTTTAGTTTAATTCATTGCATTGCATTGTTGATCTAGAACTTGGCCTAAATGTCTATTGAGGTGAAATTATGAGTTGCACTTGATTTAGGAAAGGACTGTAGGCCTTCTTTGACCCGATTGTGCCTTTCACAGCCCACCAAATGACATTAATCCCTAGCATTTTCTCTTTTGATCCTAAAACCTTTTTTTTGGACAACTTTATTTAAACCTATACCTTTTTGAGTGCTTACATGCACTATTCCTCTCTTGGACCTACCTCCTTGAGCGCACTAAATACATGCAAATCGTGAACGAAGATTCAACATTAAAAATGCAAACTGCAAAGAATATATTATCTCAGATGAACAAAAATAAAAAAAATGACTTCAAAAAGAGTAAAATCCCCTACGAAAAAAGAAAAAAAAATATTTTCTTGAAAAAAAAAAAAGGGAAAACTCCAACACAAGATTCAAAAGAAGTCGACGCAAATACAAAACAAGCGCCAACAAAGCACAACAATAAAAATCACGCATCAAAGCACAACAAATGTTGAAAGCACAAATGCAGTGCAATGCTCATTGAGGAATTGGTCCTTTTTATCCCAAAGATTATCCTACCCGTCCTTAAGCCTATATTACAAGCCGATAGCAAGTCCTACGAGATCCTATTTCAAGTGTTCTCACATTAGTGGATACTTACATGAAGGTTAATCCTATGGTATCACAATTGCATGCATTGAATTCCTTTCTGAGTGTGAGTGTATTTCTTGATATGTCTCGAAATTTAAAAGAAAATTACTCAAATATGTGCTAAATGAGATATTCTTTTACTCAAATATGTGCGAAATGGGACTTTCTTTCTGGAGAGGACACTTGAAGCATAAGGATAGGCATACTTTAAAATTTTTATTTGAAGAAAGACGAGTAAATCTTGTCTATACTTAGGCATGTCTGAGGTACCACTTGAAACTATAGGAGTTACCCTAAAGTCGACCTCGGTTAGTTGGGAAGGAAATGAGGGAATTCTTATGCAAACTATTAATTATTAGTACCAACTGAAGTCAAGACACGATCGTGTCTTCTTCATCTTTCAACAAATTTTATCGAAAAAAATTTCTTTTTTTTTCAAGACGCCCATTCTCACATACATTCAGTTTTTACATTTCATTCAAGGTGCCTAATTTTGAAATACGGGTATTTGACTTTTTCTTTCAAGCACATACCTTTAAATACTGGCATTTGAGGTGTCATGCATCAGTCTTCGTAGACAATCAAAGACGTCATTCATTTTTCAGTCCCCATAAACAATTGGAGACGTCATGCTTTTTTTTAATAACAAGACATTTTTTTTAAAAAAGCTCCTTTCAAAGGAAATAATGCCAGCATAAATCATACACTTGGACAAATTTTGAGAGCTGCCTCAAAACCTTATCTATTTTCTTATTTCGAACTACATTGGCCTGATTCTCGTGACATTCGAGATATGTAGGAAGCTTTATGCAGAGTTCGATCATTACAATTTTATAATCATTTTTCTCCCCAACAAGTACACAATCTTGCATCCTCCAGCATCTCATAGCTCGATACTGGGGCAATTTTGAAAGCAACATCGAGAATATGTGAATACTTTCATTCCCAAATAATTCTTTGTTCAATAATCATTTTTTAACATAGGTTTGTCCACCCTAAAATAGGATAATTGAGACAGTCCGCCCTCCAATAAGACAGTTATGCATATTTTTCTTCAATTAAATATTTATGATTGCTTTCCTTTACTTGCACATATCGCACTTCATTTATTTCTTTTTACACTGTATGATATCTTTGTCTTTACTTGCAGGCATCACAATGTATTTGTTTTATCATTTGTTATTTAAGTATTATATGTTTTCCTTATCTTTATTTGCACATCTCGCAATGCGTTTATTTTATTATTTAACACTGCATGTTATTTTTACCTTTGCTGACACATATCGCAATGCATTTATTTTATCATTTAAGCACTGCATTTTATCTTTGTCTTTATTTACACGCATCGCAATGCATTTATTTTGTAGTTTAAGCACCGCATTCTACTTTTTCCTTCACTTGCACCCATCGCAATGCATTTATTTTGTAGTTTAAGCACCGCATTCTATTCTTGCCTTTACTTGCAAGCACCGCAATGCATTTATTTATTTTATCATTTAAGCACCACATGCTATCTTTATCTTTATCTGCACGTATCGCAATGAATTTAAGCATCGCATGTTATCTTTGCCTTTATCTGCACGCATCGCAATGCATTTATTTTATTATTTAAGCATCGCATGTCATCTTTATTTTTATCGGCGCATATTGCTATGCATTTAAGCACTGCACGCACATATCGTAATATATTTATTTTATCATTTAGGCACTGCATGCCTCACAAATATCACAATGTATTTATTTCATCATTTAAGCACTGCATGTCATCTTTGCATTTGTTGGTAGCATACCACAATGCATTTTGTTTTCATTTAAGCACTGCATTTTATTCTTGTATTTACTTGTATGCATCGCAAAGCATTTATTCATTTTATCATTTAAGCATCGCATGCCATCTTTGCATTTGTCTGCACATATCGCAATGCATTTATCATTTAAGCACCGTATGCACATATCGCAATGCATTTATTTTATCATTTAGACACTGCATGTCTCGCAAATATCGCAATGCATTTATTTTATCATTTAAGCACTGTATGTCATCGTGGCCTTTACCAGCATATATTGCAATGTATTTATTTTATCATTTAAGCACCGCATTTCATCTTTGCCTTTACTTGCACATCTTAATGCATTTACTTTGTTATTTAAGTACAGTATGCTTTGTCTTTACCTACTCATATTATAATGCACTTATTTTACCATTTAAGCAATGAATGTTATCTTTGCCCGTACCATTTTTTTCTCTCTCTTAATTAGTTAAGCACTACATGCTATCTTTTAATTTCTCAAAAGAAAAAAAAATTATGCTTAATATTTTGTTTGTATTTTATTGAGTAGTACTTCTTAGTTTAATGCATTTGCAAGCATATAATTTGTGTATGAATTGGGTCTATCCACCTTAAAACAGGACATTTTGAAATAGTCTACCCTCTAATAAGATCCTTATTGTCTTTGGTTAAAATTTTACAATGCCTTTATTTATTTATCTTTACATTAGTTACGCACTACGTGTTATTTTTTAAATTTCTTGGAAAACAAAAAAAATCAAGCTTAGTTACTTGTTTGTCTACTGTTTTTCTTTTTCATTTTATAAATTTAGCAGGAATAGAATTCGAGAACGCATTGGGTTTCTCCAACCCAAAATAAGACATGTTGGGATAGCTTTTGAACTATACCCGACCTGATCCTCATGCAACTCGAAAATGTAGGCAATTCTAAATTGGAGTTTACTCGATTTTTTTATCAAAAATATTTTTTTGTCGAGGAAAATTGGTTACACGTTAACGTTTTCGTTTGAAGACTTCTACATTATCTTCAAACAAAAAGAGTTAAACTGTTAACATCAATTTAAACTGTTAACATTAATTTTGGCTCTCCAAACGTGAAATTAACGCATTTAGACTTAATAATCATTAAATGGCACAAAATGTAATTTTTCATACATTTTTTTTTAATTTTTAACAATTTATTGATAATCGTCATTATTTTATGATTTTTCATCAATTTTGGTCATATTTTAATTTTTACATAATTTATTGATAATTATCTTTAATTTCATAAATTTTAAAATTTTTATCATTTTATTATTATTTTAATATTTTTGCACAATCATTTGCATACGTACACAACACAACACTGTAATTTTTTTTACTGTACAGTAGAATTTTAATTATTTATATCATAATATATTTTTTCAAGATAATCATATTTTTCTGTAATTATACACTGGCATTCATTATTTTGTACGTTATTTAATACGATTTACAAATGTGAGTTGGTTTAATTTTTTTAATACACAGAGAAATAAATTAATCAAGTCAAGGTCTCATCACTTTTTAAAGGTGACACTTGAGATGATGGATTGAGGTTTTTATTTTTTGGATAAAATTTTTTAATATTTTGGTTAAAAGAGTGAAAACCCCATAAGATAATAACTCGTGGTTTAAATCATGCATTAGGGGGACAGAAGGGGTTAATTATTTATTTTTTGGAAAATAAAAGGGGTCACTTTATATTATAAAAGAATAGGAGGGGGATTTATTATTTTTGAGAAAACCAAAATACACAACATACGCATACAGACACATATATCAGAATTTTCTTCTCCTTTTCTCCTTTACCGTAGCTTCTTCTTCTCCAGCAAATTCTGCCGGAGTATATCAACCAACACCCCTCTAACTCTCCCTCTTTCTCCATTGCCGACCACCCGCCTCTAGTCGCACCACCACCCACCTCTCTTCCCCTCTTTCTCATCACCGGAGAGATCTAGCCCCAAACTAGCATCGCCGCCCTTCTCCCACTATTTCCTGCTGCTCCTTGCCGGAGGTAGTGACCGGCGAGGTTCGAACTCCAAGAATCGCCGCCCCTCTTTCTTGTTCCATGTCTGACGCGCCTAGCCGGAGCTGGTCACCGGCGGGCTACCTCCTCCAACCTCTTCCCGTCTCCCCTTTTGCCACTATTTTGATAAAACAAAGTCTTGATCTGGATATGTTCACGCTTCTTTGGCGTTGCTCTGGCATCCGCCATTGAAGCAACGCCAACCCTTGTCTCTTGTTACAAATTCACTTAGTAGTATGTTTATTTCTACTAATTAGGTCCATTTATGGTGCTTTAAGATTTTTGTTCTCCCTATTTTGGAATCCTTTGACATTTTTGGTAACTTTGAACTTTTGGATGAGATTTTAATTTTCTCCGACGAACATCATCCTTTTGTTGAGCGTTCTACAATTTGCTGATTGTTTTGCTAATGTTGGGACTCTCATTTTACATTGTCCCGTTAATTTCATGTTATTGTTGATGAAAAAATCCATACTCTGGTGACTTGGTTCATGATTTGTTGTATTGCTATTGTTTTGCAGTGTCTGTACTAATTTTGGATTTTGCTTTTCTCTATATTTTTCATTACACTGATAATAAACAAGATATCATATATTTGGCCAATTAAATTATTTCTGTGTGTGAATATTTAAGGTCACCCCATTACAAAAATCAGATTTTCTTTTATCAAAGCTATTATTTTATATTAAGAGTTGACACATGACCGATGAAGAAATTCTCCATCAATTTTTTAGGTTTTTGTAAATAAAAAGATGAATATTACGTATAAATACGTAATAAAATAAATAATTTTTGGGCGATAACGAAATTTTTTTAACAACGCAAAAAATTTTATGATTCGTATCTTGGCAAGACGATTTAGGACGGCTGTAGTCATGCGGTATTAAAAATTTAATTTAAGCCCACTCATTTAACGAAAATTATATTTTATACATATATGCACACATATGTTTTCAATTATTTTGATAATTATTTATTTGTTACTAACATTTTATCAACAAGTGTTTATATAGGTTATTTGAAAAAATCATCGCGAACGAAATTCAAAAAAGATTTAAATTATGTTTTTATTTTTTTTATATATTCTTGTAATTTTACAAATATTAATTATAGTGAAATATATATTTTTGGGGGCGTTAGGCGGGATATTCTTGATTTATACAATTTCACAATGCATTTTGGTAAATTTAGGCCGTTAATATTTATATTACAAAAATTAAATCAATTTAGATACTTAATCAATTAATTCATATTTACACATTGAAAGATATTGCATAATTAATTTTTCTTTAGTATAATTTTTCTAATATTTTTATTTTTACGCGATTTTCATCACACATTAGGCAATTTATGTCTTTAATATTTATATTAAAATTGATTTAGATATTTAATTAAATAACTTACACTTTTTACATTAATAAATATTACGTAGTCTTTTTTTTCTTAAAATAATTTTTCTTTATTCAATTTTTTCTTTACATACATTTTTATATATTTGGTTTATATGTATTTTACGATAGCATACGCATTATATTATTTCAATATATATTGTATATTTATATTTATAAACATTAATTTTTTTTCTCTTTCCTTTTTAATAAACCTAAGTCTGGCCGGGAACTACATTTGTGGATTCTAAAGGATGTCTAACTAGAATTCAAACTGGTTTCGTAGATTAAATAAAGTCATACTTGTTAAGTAAATAAATAGGTTTCCTATTTTTTCTTAAAAATTGGGTGGCAACTCTATACAAATTTATTCTTTCAGAGTCCATAATGCCATGCTCGTTTTGACCTTAGGTAAAAATCGGGCATGATACAAGGGATAGTAAAAACTCCGAGAACTTCCATCTTTTCCGTAATTTTGCTACTCATGATAGCACTACAACCATGGGTGACTTCGATCGTATCAACTTCGATGAGCTTCTTCTTTGACATCAACTTCTTCATGAGCTTTGCATATCCTGGGATCTCTTGGTGTAAGACCCTATAAAATCATAAGGCTTAATTTAGTCCTTTAAGCTTGTCAAGGGTCTCAGACTTAGAAAATTCTAGCTAGGTTCCCAGACTTAGCCTATTATTGGCCTTCGAAAGTTGGAAATCTCATTTCACCACCTTAACGTCCTTTAATGGTTCGTATTTTTATTAGTTCATGATCAAAAAGGTCAATAGGTGTTCCCGGACAAGTTTTAGATTTTTGGAATATGTTTAGATCATGTTCGGAGTCCCAAAATAGTGGACCAACGCGATCATGGCACGCCGCATCGCCAATCGCGTTGGTCAACATTTGTGCAGGCAGCCAGAGCCAAAACTTCTGAGGCTCAACACAATCATGGCACGACGCGATGAGTATCACGTCGCAGCCATCAATGCGTCACGTCGCTTGTAGCATCGGCACCCAATTTTTATTCATTAAATGTTTGCATTTTTAGGGAAAAAAAGGTCAATTTCCCATCCTTAGATAAACCAAATAACACATGATTCATCCATATTTCACCCAAAATATAGAGTTTCTCTCAAGAACAAGTTAGGGTTTTCAATTAAAGATTCAAATTCAATACTCAAATTCAAGAATCTCTCTGTCACTCTTTGTAAAATCAGGAACTAAGGTATGTCAAGTGTTAATTTATGGATTCTTTTCATCCATGAAGTCCAAGATTTCTCTTTCAAATTATAAAACATATTATTTATGTTGTGGGTTGTTTGTAACCATGTTTATCTTGTTGTATGATTCCCAAGTTGAAATCTTATGTGTTTTCATGAAACTTCGTTAGCATGCAAGATGAAATCCATAAATTGAGTTGTTTATGATGTTTAATTTGATGATTTTACCTATGCCCTAAGTTGTGCATGTAGGGTGTTTGACAAAATGGCTAGGAGGATTAAAATTAGGTATTATAGCTCAATTGTGACTCAAATAATAAATGCGTGCTTTACCCTTATGACCAAGACTGGCTTCGATAATATTGTATGCATTATGAGTATTTGATAGAATGTTCATGAGATTAGGTTGATGAAAGTATGACACGTCTATATGCAATTCCATCCATGTACAACATTATGACAACCATGTATTTCATGAAATCCCCAACTTATTGTATTATGAATTGTTGATATTGGTTATGTGTTCACGAAGTGTCAAGTCTTGTCAGTTTTATGCTATTGAGTCCTGGGGGTACTTGTACCCGATAATTTAGCTGTGTGCCTAGAGCCAGTGTCAGTTTTTATGATACTCCCATTCAAACCATGATTATTAGAATTCAATCAGTTACATGACTCAGGAAAACTCAGTAATCTCAGTCAGTTATCCGATCTAAGTAGTATTCTGTCAGTCAACAGAATTTAGTGAACTTTGTTCAAATCAGCTAAAAGATACTATCAGTAATAGTTCAGTTCAGTTTAAATCATTTCAGTGTCTCTTCAGTTAAGAGTAGGATTCAGCACCGAGTGAACCCAAGGATAATTACTCACTTGTTAGCCAGTATAGGGTGTGATCCTTAGAAGCAATCCTTGCATTCCAGAACTACGTAGACAGCATAGGTTGAGATGTATACTAATTGTTTAGGGATTAGACACCTCATTCGAGTTTTCCTACTAGAAGGGGTAGACAGAAGAGCTCCCTGTCAGAAAGGGTTTACTCACAGTTTGTCTTTACCCGTGGCACGATACTGACACCCTTCCAGCTGGGGTTATAGGTTGGACCCCACTAGTTCTGTATGGGGCATGTTGGTTAGATAATTACCTCCCACAATCTCAGTTTTGGATCCAGTCTCAGTAATAGAACTCAGTTTAGTTCTACAGTTTTAGGACTATCAAATACAGTCACTTAGCTCAGTACAAAACTCAGCTTGTTCTATTAGAATTAGGAATGTCAAACACAGTCACCCAGTTAATAGTATATTAATTATACAAAATTCATGTTATCAGTATTCAGATTTTAGGACTGTCAGATACAGTCAATCAAACCAGTTCTTCATAATTAGAACTGTCAGAAATAGTCATTCCGTTACCAGTAATATGACATCAGTTCCTCAGTACTCAATAGACTTAGTCTTTCAGAATCCCAGTATTAGTACCCAGATATCAGTAAATCCATGTTATAAGAATTCATAAGTTAGTGTTATGACGATTCAAATACAGTTACGTATTCATGTATGTAATCTTACGTTTATGTTATTCAGTCAGTTAGTATTGTTCATGCATATGAACCATTGCATTCAACTTACCTCACTTGCATACTAGTATATTCAATTGTAATGACACATGTGTGCTATGGTGTTTTATACCATAGGTTCAAAACCACGTGCTCCAGAGTATCAGTAGCATTCTAGTTTCAGCAGTCAAAGTCAGCAGTGAGTCCTCATCATTTGAGGATGTTATTATTTGATTATTTCATTCTTTCAGTACTTAGTTTATTTTAGCAGATAGGGTTAGTTGGGGGATTGTCCCATCAAATCCTTATTCAGATAGTTCAGTTTTAGAGGCTTTCAGACTACAGCATGTTCAGATAGTTATTTCAGTTGTTTTTGTATTGTTATACTATATTTTTAGTTATGTATCAGTATTGAACCTTATGGCCTTTCAGTTAATGTTTCTGCATTTACGATATTACCATTATTATTCAGGGCTCAGTTACAGATATTAGTCATAGGTTAGCTTGTGGTCCTTCAAGATTATGAGCGTAGTGTAGAATTTTGATACCATATTTAAGGTGTTACAAACTTGGTATCAGAGCCTAAGGTTCAACAGCATCCTAGGAAGTCTGAAAAGCCGCATCTAGTAGAGTCTTGTACATGGGTGTGTTGTACACCACACTTATGTGTAGGAGGCTATGATATGTTTTAGGAACAGTTTCCCTTCTTTCAGTATTCATGTCATGCGAGTGAGCATGAGCTCCAGTCAAACTCTCAGTTTAATCCCTTCTTCTCTTCCATTTATAGACTATGCCTCCCAAAAGGGCTAACGAAAAAGGAATAGGGAATCAGTCAACACCTCAGACTATCCAAGCAGATCCTCTGGATGAGAATATCTCTCATACAAAATTCAAAACTGTATTCACTACTCTAGCCAATTCAGTCACAGCTCAGAATGATCGGCCAGCTGTTGTTCCGGCCAGCCCAGTGGCTAATTTTGCTGCAGCCAGGATTTGGGACTTCACCAGATGAATACTCCCCTATTCTCCGATTCTAAGTCTGAAGAGGATCCACAAAAGTTCCTCGACCAGGTTCAGAAAGTCACAGATATCATAGAAGTAACTTCCAGTGAGAGTGTAGAGTTAGCTACCTATCAGCTACAAGATGTAGCCCATGCATGGTTTAAGCAGTAGAAGGTAGACAGGGGTGCAGATGCAGAGCCCATAAAATGGGAAGAGTTTACTACGACTTTCTTAGGTAGATTCTTTCCCCTAGAGCAGAAAGAAGCCAAAGTGTTAGAGTTCATCAACCTCAGACAAGGTAGCATAAGTGTAAAAGAATATTCCCTCAAGTTCACTCAATTAGCCAGATACGCTCCTTATGTAGTAGCAGATAATAGATCTAGAATGAATAAGTTTATGTTTGTGATACCAGGTAGAGTGATTAAGGAGCGCAGGACTGCGATGTTGATTAAGGAGATGGACATATCTAGGCTTATGGTCCATGCTCAACAGATTGAGAGGTAGAAACTTAAGAAGAAAAAGAGGGAAAATAAGAGGGCCAGAACTGGTAGTTATAGTTTTTCTCAGCCAGGTTCATAGGGTGGTAACTGTTCTCAGCATAAACAGAAGTTTTCAGCCCCAGTTCCATCTTCAGGTAATGCACTAGAACCAAAGTTCAGAAATAACTGTAGAGATGGGGCACCAGGCTCCAAAGACTAAAATAGTGAGAGCAGGGTTTTTACTCATCCACTTTGTAAAGATTATGGTAAACATCATAAGGGTATATGTAGAGCCGGTAGTGATGTGTGTTTCGAATGTGGCGAGACAGGTCATAAGGTCCGAGATTATCCTAGCCCTAGCCCTATAAGTAAGCACGGTCGTTCTTCAACTCAGTCCGGTCCCCCGAATCAGAAGGATGCCAATTCCAGCACTATCAGTAGGCCACGCCCGAATAGACTCTATGCACTTCAGTCCCGACAAGATCAGGAAAGTCCTCCTGATGCAACCACTGGTATGTTACAGATCCCTCATTTATATGTTCTCGTTTCTTTAAATTTAGAAGCTTCTTTTTTTTGTAACTCTTAGCATAGTAGTCAACTTTAAGGTCAGACCAAATGTTAACAGGACATTTTTCTAGTCCCCACCCAGTGAGTCAGTCTAACACAACCTGACAGGTATACAGGAATTGTCTAGTTATGAAATCTCTGAATGTCAAGCCTTCAGGTTCCAGTAGTAATACCAATATGTGTAGGAAATCCATAAGGGAAGATAATTTCCAACCCATTCCTATCTCAGTGTAAAGTTTTGTACTTCAACCATCACAATACTTACGCATGCTTTCCGTTTTATTCCCACAAATACAGCTTATATCCATGCATTTTTCATAGAATAGTATGTATTTCAAATTCCTCGTATGAGGAGTCCAAGTTCATCCAATATTGCGGATCATGTTCCACGAATTCAAAATTCTAAAGCCAGTTCGTGCATCTCATGACTCATTCACTCATGTCATGCTTTATAGTATGCTTAGCCCACATGATTCATGACTTTACTCCTAGTGTTCAGTCAAACTTAGATTATGCCACGTATACCCTTAGTTTAAATTCCTCAGTGAATTTGTAGTGTTACTGTTCTATCCTGTAGGCCTTAGTTACAGTGTTAGTTTAGTAATTAATATTCAGTAAATGACTCAGATAGTCCTTCAGGACCATGGCTTTCAGCTATCAGTTACTTAGCCATCAAAATTTCGTACTCCTGTACCTGTCTAACCCTCAGTTATAGAAAACCAGCATTCAGTCTTAGTTATAATCTTAGTTATGATTATAGTCTCAATTACTATCTTAGCTACAATCTCAGTCCCAGTCCTAGTCCAGTAGTCAGATCAGAAACTAGTCCAGTTTTAATATTACCCGACCATAGCATATGGCCATCTGTTACTCAGTTATTAGTATTACAGTACCTCAGTTTACAAAATGTTTCTAAATTATGATTAGACGCCTGGTCTTGCATTCTTAAGGTTATGCAGTTTTCCCTCACTCATGCTTAGTTACCTCATGTTACCCAGTCATTCATTACCTCATATGTATAATACCCTATAGTCTTAGTCCAGCTATCCAGACTAAGTACAGTTAAGTCTTACATGCCCAGTATTCAGATATAAGTTATTTAGTTAATCAGATAAAGTTAGTATATATTTATGCATTTATGCTCAGCACCCATGTAAATCTTTTTAGTAGTCTCAGTTGTAGTGCGTAAGGTCTAATCACTTTGTCTTGCTTCAGATCTCGGATATCTAGCGGTGATTCAGTTCGTAGGTTCCTTGTGCATCACCCTATTCTTAGTATATTTGCAAAATCAGTATTCTTTGAGGGACCTGGTGTCCCAATGGGGAGATACATGATAATTCCCCAAACTCTCATGACATAACATGCCATTATCTCTTCTCGTAATGAATCCGATTTAGAATAAGGGGGTACTTATAAGTTGACCCTCAAACTCTGACTTTAGCCGTAAGCCACGTGTTCAAGGTATTGAGTTCAGATTATGATATCCAGCTTATGTATCATATTCCAGACTCAGTTACATTCATGTGTTTTTGCTCGTGCATATCTAGTAATTAATTTCAGGCTTATTAGCATTTTCAATTTAAGGAAATAGTCTCCCTTGAACTTATCCAGTTTCATGCTCAGATTTCCATGATAAACTTGGTATCAATTACCATTGCATATTCAGTCATGCATTCATAAACCAGTTAACCATGCATCAGATATGCATGTTCAGTATGATACATTTAGTTTATCGGTCATATCAGTTATGGAATCATGTTCCAATTGTTCATGTTCAGTATGTACGTCAGTTTATATTTTCTTCCCTCTTAGTTAGTCTTATTCAAGGATGAATGTTTTCAAGGGGGAGATATTGTAAGACCCCGTAAAATCCTAAAGCTTAATTTAGTCCTTTAAGTTTGTCAAGGTGTCCCAGGCTTAGAAAATTCTAGCTAGGTTCCCAGACTCAGGCTATTATTGGCTTTTGAAAGTTGGCAATCTTATTTTTCCACCTTAACATCCTTTAATGATCCGTATTTTTATTAGTTTATGATCAAGAAGGCCAATAGGTATTCTCGGACAAGTTTTGGATTTTTCAAAACACGTTTAGATCATGTTCAAATTCCTAAATTAGTGGACCAATGTGATCATAGCGCACCGCATCTCCAATTCCGTTGGTCAACATTTGTGCAAGCTACCAGAGATAAACTTTTGAGGCTCGATACGATTGTGGCGTGACGCATCGAGTATCGCTTCGCAGCCATCAACATGTTGCGTCGCTTGTAGCATCGGCACCTAATTTTTTGTCATTAAATGTCTGCATTTTTAAGAGAAAAAAGGTCAATTCTCCATCCTTAGATAAACCTAATAACACGTGATTCAACCATATTTCACCCAAAATATAGATTTTCTCTCAAGTTTCTCTTAAGAACAAGTTAGGGTTTTCAATTAAGGATTCAAATTCAAGAATCTCTCCATCAATCTTTGTAAAATCAGGAACTAAGGTATGTGAAGTGTTGATTTATGGATTTCTTTCATCCAAAAAGTCCAAGAACCCTCTTTCAAATTATAAAACATGATATTTATGTTGTGGGTTGTTTGTAACCATGTTTATCTTATTGTATGATTCCCAAATTGGAATATTTATGTGTTTTCATGAAACTACGTTAGCATGCAAGATGAAATCCATGAATTGAGTTGTTTATGATGTGTAATTTGATGATTTCACCTATGCCCTAAGTTGTACATGTAGGGTGTTTGACAAAACAGCTAGGAGGATAGAAATTGGGTATTATAGGTCAATTATAACTCAAATAATAAATGCATGCTTTACCCTTATGATCAAGACTGACTTCCATGATATTGTGTGCATTATGAGTATTTGATGGAATGTTTAAGAGATTAGGTTGATGAAAGTATGACATGTCTATATGCAATTCCATCCATGTACAACATTGTGACAACCATGTGTTTCATGAAATCCCCAACTTATTGTATTATGAATTTTTGATATTGGTTATGTGTTCACGAAATGTCAATTCTTGTCAGTTTCATGCTATCGAGTCCTCGGGGTACTTGTACCTGACAATTTAGCTGTGTTCCTAGAGCTAGTATCATTTTTCACGATACTCTTATTCAATCCATGATCATTAGAATTCAGTCAGTTACATAACTCAGGAAAACTCAGTAATCTTAGTCAGTTATCAGATATCAGTAGTATTCCATCAGTCAATGAAATTTAGTGAACTCTATTCAAATCATCTAAAAGAAACTATCAATAACAGTTCAGTTCAGTTTAAATCAGTTCAGTGTCTCTTTAGTTGGGAGTTGGATTCATCACCGAGTGAACCCAAGGATGGGGACTCACCTATTAGCCAGCAAAGGGTGTGATCCTTAGAAGAAATCCTTGTATTCCAAAACTATGTAGCCAACGTAGGTTGAGATGTACCCTACGAGTTCAGGGATTAGACACCTCATTTGATTTTTTCCACTAGAAGAGGTTGGCGGAAGATCTCCCTGTCAGAGAGGGTTTACTCACAGCTTGTCTTTACCCGTGGCACAGTACTGATACCCTTCTAGCTTGAGTTACAGGTTGGACCCTACCAGTCAGTTTTAGGGCATATCGTTTAGATGATTACCTTCCACAGTCTCAATTTCAGATCCAGTCTCAGTAATAGAACTTAGTTCAGTTCTACAGTTTCAGGACTGTCAGATACAGTTGCTTAGCTCAGTACAAAACTCAGCTAGTTTCATCAGAATCAGGATTGTCAGACACAGTCACCCAGTTAATAGTATATTAATTATACAAAAATTATGTTATCAGTATTCAAATTTCAGGACTGTCAGATACAGTCAATCAGACCAGTTTTTCATAATCAGAACTGTAAAAAATAGTCATTCCTTTATCAGTAATATGACATCCATTCCTCAATACTCAATAGATTTAGTCTTTAATAATCCCAGTATTAGTACCCAGATATCATTAAATCCACGTTATCATAATTCATGAGTCAGTGTTATCACGATCTTAGATATAGTTACGTATTCATGTATATATTCTCATATTCATGTTATTCAGTCAGTTAGTATTGTTCATGCATATGAACCATTTAATTTAGCCTACCTCACTTGCATACCAGTGTATTGAATCATACTGACGCATTTACGCTATGGTGTTTTATACCATAGATTTAGAAGCACGCACTCCAAAGTATCAGTAGCATTCCAGTTTTAGCAGTCAGAGTCAGCAGTGAGTCCTCATCATTCGAGGATGTTATTATTTGATTATTTCATTCTTTTAGTACTTAGTTTGTTTTAGCAGATGGGTTTAGTTTGGTGATTATCCCATCAACTCTTTATTCAGACAGTTCAGTTTTAGAGGCTTTCAGATTACAGCATGTTCAGACAGTTATTTCAGTTATTTTGGTATTATTATACCATATTTTCAATTATGTATCAGTATTGAAACTTATGGCCTTTCAGTTCATGTTTCCAAATTTATGATATTACCATTATTATTCAGGGCTCAATTACAGATATTAGTGATGGGTTATCTTGTGGTCCTTGGGGTTATAAGCACCGTATAGCGTTTTGGGTATCAGATTTAGGGCGTTACACTTGGACCGCTTCAAGCAATGGGATATTGATAGAGAGATTGCAAAGCTTCTCCATAAATTTCTTGAGTTTATCACCCTTATCTTTTCTTTGAAGCCTTTGAGGAAATGGGGGAGGGACTTGTATTGTAGGCATCACATCACTTTGTGGTTTCTCATTTTCCACTACCTCTTCATCAACTTCCACCGGTTCCTTTTCATTTTCTTCTTCTTGAGATTGTTGTGGCACTTCTTTGGACTTAACCTTAGATATCTTTTCACTTAAATCTTCTTTTAATTGATTACAAAGGGTTTTCCCACTCCTAGTAAATATAGCTAAAACTTGAGCTTCATTTTCTGGGTGTACAATAGTGTCACTAGGAAGACCACCCTTTGGCCTAGCATTTATTTGGGTGGAAATTTGCCTGATTTGGGGCTCCAATTGTTTAATGGAGGCAGAGTAGGACACCACGGTTTGATTAAGTTGCGAAAAATCTCTTTTTAGATCACAAACCATCTTATTTGTGCCTTCCACCCTCATCAAGATATTTGCCAAGACATTTTTGATTTTTAATTTATAGGGGGTTGACGGAGCTTGGGCCATTGTTCTTTGACTGATCATACGGTGGAACATAGCGCTCATAGTCATGCACTCTATCTCTCTAATCCCTATCATGATCACAATTTATCTAACCTTGATTCCTACCTTGCCTTTGATAGGCGGGGTGAAAAACCCCCGAATAGTTTGCCAAGTATCCAATCTCCTCATCGAGATTTTTAGCCTCTTTATCATCCTCATAGGCTTTCGGTGCCATGGAATTTACCACTTTTTTGGGTGTACCTATCATATGTTTTGTCAAAAGCTCTAATTGAGTCATAATTTTTGCGATATTCTCCTCTCTTTTGTCATCTCATTTTTTTTGTTCCTTGTCAACCAAGGATATAGTAGGAGAACTCTTAGGAACCTCGGCATCTCGGGTATGCCACCCCCAAATTTTGCTTGGTAACCTCGTCAAGAAAATTCATCATCGCATGATAATGAAAATTCACAAGGGAGACCCCCGCCGCATTGTCTACCACAGTTTTATTGAGTGGATCAAGGGCTCGGTAGAAGATTTGGAGAAGCATCTTCTTTGGGACCTCGTGGTTTGAAAATTGCGTTAGTTTTCCATTGAATCTTTCCCACACTTCATACAAAGGCTCTCCATTCAATTACCTAAAGTTAATGATCTCATCTCTCAATTAGAGCATTTTGAATGGTGGGAAATACCGATCAAAGAAGGGCACGGTGAGTTCATCCCAAGAAGTAATTGAATTGGCTGAAAAAGAACAAAGCCATAATACCACCTTACCCATTAAAGAGAACGAGAAAAGGCATAGACAGATCAAATCTTGGGTTATGTGTGCAATATCAAATGGTGCACACACCTTTACAAAATTCTTCAAATGGAGATTGGGGTCCTCATAAGCTTTCCCCAAAAAAGTCCCTTCACTTGCAACATAATGCTTGTGACATGAAACACACTGTTCCCATGAGTAGGTGAGATACAGATGACACTTTAACGAACAACGTCATTGAGTTGCCCCTCATCATCAAGAGGGTCTTCAAAACACCCGGCGCGACTAGCATTGTCACTCATTGTTCTGTTTACACTAAGATCACCTATACAAAAACAAAAACAATAACCAATATAAATAAAAACCACTACGGGTATATCCTAAGTAAAAATTAACACCGCACAAGTAAAATCTAGATTTCACTCCCCGGCAACGACACCATTTTGTTAATGCTCACCTATACCATATAAAATGGTAGAGGACAGTCGTTTTCAATAGCTCAACTTTCACTAAGGTCAATTCCACGAGGAGCGAGATTTAGATTTTGAGTCTTATGAGTGACAAAATTACTAAAAAGATACCTGAAGTGTACATAACGTATAAGACATAATGAAAAGTGAGGGTTTGGTTTGGAATAGAATATTTTCAATATCAAGCCAAGAAACACACTAAGATAACACTTTTTATCTTATAATTCAAATTTGGAAGGATCTTGGGATTATGTCTGCCTAAGGGCAATGTGTGCATGGGATCATGATGATTTGGTATAAGTCTTAATTGTTGATGACATGATAGGCTAGGTTAAGAGTCCTTGAGGCTAGTTTGTTAAGAAGGCCTCGCAGATGTCACTCTTAACTCTTTTGAGTACCTAACGAGTGTATCAATAAAAGCCATCCAAAACCTTAATTAGGCATTTCTATTTCTAGGAAGATTCCCATGACATAACCTCCTCTCCATCTATGTAACACATCATATTTCCCTAGTATAATATAAGTTCCAATACATGAGTATTCGTATATAAAATTTTTGAAACGCTTATTATTTTTCAGTTTAGAGCCTGCCATTGCATAGGAAAATCAATTAGCTTTCCACCAAAATAAAATTTTCTCAAATTCGATAACCGCATAAGAAGTTATGGAAATTTTAAGTTTCAGTCATTAGACCCCATCATTTTAGTCACCAGTGCATCGCGGAGTAGTGTAAATAGCTATTGTCAGTTTCCAGTGAGACTTCACGATCATGGCACATCGCGGAGCAGGCTAATTTCTCCTTTGGCATTTTTCAGTGGGCCTCCACGATGTTGGCGCATCGCGGAGGTGGCCAAATAGGCATTACAAAGGCCTTCCGCGATAGCTCCATATCACGGTGTTTTTCCAGGTCTCAATTGTCCCTTTTCTAGTGGCTTGGCGCGATAGTGGCACATCGTGCCAAGGTAAAAAATCGGGATCTTCAGTTTTCAACTTTCATTTTTAAATTTGTTTAGAGATATTTGGGTTTTTTCCCATGGCCTAATTAACCTAAAACATGACATTTAACCCCTAAACACCCTAAGTAGTCATTATTATTTCAATTTCTCTCACAATCAAAGATCCCCTTTTCAAGAACAAGAGACCTAGCTCCCAATTTCAAGGCCAATCCTCAAGAACTCACCAAGAACTTCAAGAAATTCATCCAATAAGGTATGTTAGATATTCATCCATGGATCCCTTTCATCTATGGAGTCCAAGCAACCTTTTTAAATTATAAAATTGTGATTTTTTTCAAGTGATTATGTTTTAAATTATGATTTCACCCATGATTCTCCATGAGCTATGATTTTATACCATGTTACCATGAAATTATTGTTGTTATTCAATCCTCCCTGTTTTAATATTATTATTTATTGAACAAAACCATGAATTAACTCTATTATGTCGGATCATGCTATTTCTTTATGTTTTAGGACATTCCCATGATTGTTTTGAACTATGAACTACAAGTATTTGATAAAATGCCTATAAGAGTGATTGATTTAATAAAAACATTCATGTTTTGTCCCCTAAGCTTTAGTGTCTTTTTAGTATTGTTGTTTTTAGTCCTGGGGGTATTGAATACCTGAAAACCATAGCTGTTCATTTAGTCTAGTCTCAGTACATTACAGAATAGTCTTTAGATTATACTATGAGTATTATCAGAATAGTAAGATATCAGTCATTAAACTCAGAACAGTCTAGTATCTTAGTGTCTTTCAGTTGGGAGTAGGATTTAGTATCGATCGAGTGTAGGGATAGAGGCTTCCCTGTCAGATAGGCAGAGTCATTAGTAGCAATCCCTACACTCCAGAAATACGTAGCCAGCGTAGGGTATGAGTAGTCACCCGCTAAATTAGGCTTGACTATCTTGTAGGGGTCACCCATCAGTTCAAGCTTGACACCCTTAGTCCTTTGGACATTATATCAATTTAGTGGATCCACATAGCCAATGTTAGTACTCATGGAATGGTATTAACACCCTTCCAATTGGGTTACAGGTTAGACCCCTATTAGCTCAGATTGAGGAATGTCGGTTAGATGATACCTCCCATAGTCTCAGGTTCATTCTTAGTTACAGTTCCAGTCAGTTAGTCAGTTTAGTATTGTTTGACCAGAGCATACATATACCAATTATTTCAGTATTTTAGTTTACAAATTTTACTCAGTCCTTGTTATATGCTTGGTCATGCATCCTTAGTGCCTGTAACTTTTCATGTATTTATAGTATTTATAAAATCTCATGCATATGTAGTATTTATACATTTTACATATCTCTAATATCTATATATTTCACGTCCTATACTCAGTACTCCATGCTTTACATATATAATCAGATAGTTTATTACTCCTATTTATGAAACCTTGCATATCAACCTACCACATTTAGCATACCAGTACATTCAAAGTACTGATCGCATACCTTTCTTTTGTGCTATGATGTATCATATCATAGGTGCTGACACTCAGTTCCTAGATCATACTTAGTCCCTCAGATTATCAGTAGTACAGTAGTAGTAGTAAGTCTTTATCATCCGAGGACAAATTATATTAATTCATCTCTTTATCTCAGTAGTTAGTAGAGTTAGTTGGGGGCCTATCCCATCAACTCTCAGTCAGTCAGTCTTAGAGGCTTTTTAGATATTTGAATCAGTTAGTCAGTATTTAAATTTCCAGTTGACATGTCAGTTTCTCAATATTTTTCTCAGATATGGACAGTTATTTTCTATAGATTTATCTTCCAGTATTGAATTTAGTTATTAAAACCTTATGGCAATGTCAGTATTTTTTCGTATTTATGATGTTATTATTTAGTACTCACAACAGGTACCATCTCATGTGTTAGCCTGTGGTCTCTCAAAACCGTAAGCACCGTGTAACGACTAGCGGGTAATCCCGGGTCATTACAAATTTTGTATTAGAGACTAGGGTTTTAAAGTGTTCTAGAAAGTATGAAAGTCGCATCGAGTAAAGTCTTGTGCATGGTTGTGTAGCATGCCACACTTATGGATGAGAGGCTACAAGTCGTTTAGGAAAAGTTCCCTTCTTTTAGTATTCATGTCGTGCAATTGAGAATTAGCTCAAGTTAAACTCTTAGTCTAATCCATTTCTTCCTTCCATTTACAGAACATGCCTTCCAAGAAGAACGGAAGAAGAACGGGAACTCAGCCAACCCCTCAGCCCATCTAGGAAGATTCTCTGGATGAGCATGTCTCTCGCACTGAATTTAGGGTTATGTTCACTACTCTAGCGTACTCCGTACCACCATAAAATGAACGATCAACTACTATTTTGGCCAACCCAATGGCCAATACTGCTACAACAAAAATTTGGGATTTTACCTGGATCAATCTTTCTTTTTTCATGGGGTCCAAGTCTGAAGAGGATCCATAGGAATTCTTAGATGTGGTTCAGAAGGTAACGGATTCTATGGGGGTGACGTCTAATCAGAGTGCTGAGTTAGCTATATATCAATTGCAGGATGTATCCCATACTTGGTTTAAGTAGTGGAAAGTTGATAGAGGTATTGATGTAGGGCCTATGGAATGGGAAGAGTTTGCCACGGCTTTCCTGGACAGATTCTTTCCATTGGAGTTGAGGGAGGCCAAGGTGATAGAATTTATTAATTTGAGGCAAGGCAGTATGAGTGTGAGGGAGTATTCTCTCAATTTCACTCAGTTATCTAGATATGCTCCTCATATGATAACTGATAGTAGGTCCAAGATGAGTAAGTTTGTGTCTGGCGTATCTAATAGTGTTATTAAGAAGTGCAGGACTATAATGCTGATTAGTGAGATGGACTTGTCTAGGTTGATAGTTCATTCTCAAAAGATAAAAGAGCTGAAGATTAAGGAGAGGGAGAGAGGAAACAAGAGAGCTAGGATGGGTAGTTTTAATTTTAGTCAGCCGAAGTCAGAGGGTGGTATCCATCCTTAGTTTTATCACAGGTCTTCATCCCTAGTGCCCTCTTCAGCCAGTGCCTCAGTACCTAAATTCAGAAACGACAATAGGGATAGGGTACCAGGCTCTAAGTCCTAGGACAGTGTTAGCAGTGCTCATACTAATAATTTATGTCAAAAGTGTGGTAGACACCATCAGGGAGAGTGTATAGTGGGTAGTGATGTGTACTTTGGGTGTGGTAGGCTAGGCCATCAGATTTGGAGTGTCGGATAGTTGGTTAGAAAGGTAGGGATGGGCGCCAACATGGCCAGTCCCATCAATTGTCAGTTCCCTCCGATCGCCCAACTCAGCAGGGTGCTGCTTCCAGTGCTACCAGTGGTCAGCGTCTGAATATATTATATTTTCTTCAGTCCGGCCAAGATCAAGAAAATTCTTCAAACATAGTTACTGGTATGTTGCAGGTATTTCACTTATATGTTTATGCTTTACTAGACCCTGAAGCTTCTCTTTCTTTTGTAACTCCATATATATCCGTCAATTTCGGAGTCAGTCCTAAAAATCTAGTAGAGCCTTTTTCAGTGTCTACCCCAATAAGCATTTCCATTGCAGTCAAATAGGTATACAGGAACTCACCAATCATAGTATCTCAGAAAGTTACTCAGTTGATCTCGTGAAGTTAGAGATGATGGATTTTGACGTCATTCAAAATAGGGATTGGCTCCACTCAAGCTATGCCTTAATTGATTTTAGAAATAGAATAGTTCATTTTTAGTTCCCAAATAAACCCGTCCTTAAATAGAGGGGTAGTACTACAGCTCTTAGGTGTCAGTTGATTTCATACCTTAGGGCCAGAAAAATGATATCCAAGGGGTGTTTCTACCTTCTTGTACGAGTCAAGGACTCTAGCTCAGAAATTCCTAGTCTTGAGTCAATCCCAGTAGTAAATGAATTCTCGGATGTATTTCCTAAAGATCTACTTGGAGCTCCTCCTGAAAGAGAAATAGACTTCGGAATAGACCTTCTTTTAGATACTCAACCCATATCTAATCCACCATATAGAATGGCTCCAGCTGAACTCAAAAAGTTAAAAGAAAAGTTAAAGGATCTCCTAGATAAGGGATTCATCAGACCTAGTTTCTCCCCGTGGGGCACACCTATTCTATTCGTACGTAAGAAAAATGGTTCTCTCAGAATGCGTATTGACTACCGTCAGTTGAACAAGGTCATAGTCAAGAATAAATACCCACTTCCTAGAATCAATGACTTATTTGACCAACTTCAGGGTGCCAGTTACTTTTTCAAGATAGACCTCAGATTAGGCTATCATCAACTTAGAGTCAGAGAATGTGACATTTTGAAAACAACTTTTTAAACTTGATATGGTCAGTTCGAATTTCTAGTTATGTCCTTTGGTCTCACGAATGCCCTAGTAGCCTCTATGGACTTGATAAACCGAGTGTTCAAGAAGTACTTGGACATGTTCATTGTAGTCTTTATTGATGACATTCTTGTCCATTCTCGTAGCAAAAGCGATCATGCAGACCATCTTAGAATAGTGCTCCAGACTCTTAGAGCCCATCAGTTGTTCGCTAAATTCAGTAAGTATGAGTTCTGTCTAAGATCATTAGCTTTCTTTGGCCATATTATTTTTGGTGATGGCATTAGGGTTGATCGTCAAAAGATCGAGATAGTGAGAAACTATCCTAGACCCATCTTTCCATCAGACATCAGGATTTCTTGGGTTTAGTTGGCTATTACCGTTGGTTTGTTGAAGGGTTTTATTCTATTGCATCCCCCATGTCTAGATTGACTCAAAATAAAGTTAAGTTTTAGTGGTCAGATTCCTACGAGAAGAGTTTTTAGGAGTTGAAGACTCAACTCACCTCAGCCTCAGTTCTTACTCTATCAGATGGTTCCAGTGATTTTGTTGTGTATTATGATGTATCCAGGGTAGGTTTAGGTTGTGTCCTCATACAGAGAGGTAAGGTAATAGCCTATGCCTCCAGATAGCTTAAATCCCATTAGAAAAATTATCCTACTCATGATCTTGAGCTAGCAGCAATAGTATTTGCCTTAAAGATTTAGAGGCATTACTTGTATGGGGTGCATGTAGATGTGTTCACAGATCTCAAAATCCTCTAGTATGTGTTCTCTCAGAAAGATTTGAATTTGTATTAGGAAAGGTGGTTAGAGTTATTAAAGGATTATGACATGAGTATTTTGTATCATCCGAGTAAGGACAATATAGTAGTTGATGCTCTCAGTAGATTATCTATGGGTAGTGTTGCTCACGTTGAGGATTGTAAGAAGAAGTAAGCTCAAAAAATTCATCAGCTTAGCCGACTAGGTGTCCACTTAGTTGACTCAGCAGAGGGTAGTGTGTGGGTGCAGAGTAGCTCAGAATTATCTCTAGTTTTTGAGTTGAAGGGAAAGAAAGATAGAGATCCCAGTCTAGTTAAGTTGAAGGAACCAGTCAGAGACCAGAAAGTAGAGGTATTCAACCAAGGGGCAGATGGTGTTTTGCGTTGTTAGGGTAGATTGTGTGTGCCTGGTGTAGATGATTTAAGGAAATGAATTCTTCCAGAAGTGCATGGTGCACGTTAATCTATTCATCCAGGGTCCACTAAGATGTACCATGATTTGTGGGAGATCTATTGGTAGAGTGGGATAAAGAGAGATATTACAGAGTTCGTAGCTAAGTGCTCTATATGTCAGCAAGTTAAGGTTGAGCACTAGAAACCTAGTGGGTCCATTCAGGAGTTCAGTATTCCTTTGTGGAAATGGGAGAAAGTAAACATGGATTTTGTAACAGGTTGGCCTCGTACCCTTCGTCAGCATGATTCTATTTAGGTTATCGTAGATAGGATGACCTAATCAGCCCATTTCTTGCTAGTCCATACCTCTTATCCAATTGAGGACTATGCCAAACTCTATATCAAAGTGTAGGTCAGGTTAAACAGAGTTCCAATATCTATCATCTCTAATAAAGGTACCCAGTTTACCTCTCACTTCTATAAGGCATTCCAAAAGGGTCTTGGTACCCTAGTCCACCTCAGTACAACTTTCCATCCTCAAACAGACGGTCAAGAAGAAAGGACCATTCAAACTCTTGAGGATATGCTGAGAGCATTCATTGTTGATTTCAAGGGTAGTTGGGATAACCATTTTTCTTTGATTGAATTTGCGTACAATAATAACTATCATTCTAGTATCTGTATAGCTCCGTTTAAGGCTCTCTATGGTAGGAGACGTAGATCTCTAATTGGTTGGTTTGAAGTAGGTTAGTCCGCAGTAGTAGGGCCTGACTTAGTGTTTGATGCCTTAGAGAAGGTTCAATTGATCAGAGAGAGACTTAGGGCTTCCCAGAGTCGACAGAAATCATATAAAGATGTGAGGAGAAAGGGTTTTGAGTTTGAGGTTGAGTTTGAGGTTGGTGATTTTATGTATTTAAAAATCTCTGCCATGAAGGAAGTGAAGAGATTCGGCAAGAAAGGGAAACTCAGTCCCCGATATGTCGGGCCCTTCAGAATTCTCAGTCATTTCAGAAAGGTAGCTCACAAACTTGAGTTGCCTTCAGATCTAGCCTCAGTACACCCAGTATTCCATGTCTCATTGTTGAATAAGTATGTTGGTGATCTAGCTGTAGTTGTTCCCTTAGAAAGTGTAGATATCCAGAATAGTCTTTTCTTTGAGGAAGTTCCTGTCAAAATTCTTGATCATCAAGTTCGAGACTAAGGAACAAAGAAGTTCCATTGGTCAAAGCTATTTGGCGAAATCAGTTCATTGAGGGAGTCACTTGGGAAGAAGAAGAAGATATGCGGACCAAATACCCTCATCCTTTCTTCGTAAATTCAGATTTAGTATAAGGTACTATTCTTCTTAAGATCTCTCTCTATCATGCTTAGTTTCAGTTGCACATCATGTTCATGTCAGTTGTGCATTTACAAATCAGTTCATTCATGTAATCCATGCATCATATATGCATTTTTGGTGTATAAGCTCAGTCCAGCAGTTTTCCTCAGCTGAACTAGTTTTATTCAAGGACGAATGATCTCAAGGGGGAGATAATGTAACACCCCATATTTTGCTACCATAATCTAAGTCCCAATACATGAGTATTTGTATATAAATTTTTTGAAACACTCATTATTTTTCAGTTTAGAACTTGCCATTACATAGAAAATTCAATTAGCTTTCCAACGATATAAAATTCGCCCAAATCTAATAATCGAATAAAAAGTTATGGCGATTTTAAGTTTTTGTTGTTAGACCCCGTCATTTTAGTCATTAGCACGTTGCGGGACCAGTGTAAATAGAAATTATCAGTGTCTAGTGAGACTCTTCGATCATGGCACATTGCGGATTAAGCCAATATCCCGTTTGGCATTTTTCAGTGGGCCTCCGCGATGTTGGTGCATCGCGGAGGTGGCCAAATTGACATTTCAAATTGCCAATTATCAGTTTCTAGTCCCAATTGTCCCTTTTCCAGTGGCTTGGCGCGATAGTGGCAAGTCATACCAAGGCTAAAAATCAGGATCTTCAGTTTTCAGCTTTTGTTTTTAAATTCGTTCAGGGATATTTGTGTAATTCCCCGAATTTGGTACCCGAAATGCTACATGGTGCTCATGACCCCGAAGGACCACAAGCTAACCCATGACTAATATCTATACCTGTATACTACATAATATACTATATAATACGGAAACATGAACTGAAAGGCCATAAGTTTCAAAACTGTAACATAGGATCTAATAAATCATAACATATGGATGGGGTATGAAATACCCAAAACAACTAAAATAACTAACTGAACATGATAGTCTATAAAGCCTCTAACTGATTGAATGGTCAGAATAAGGAGTTGATGGGACATGTCCCCAACTAACTCCAACTAATAAATAAATTAATGAGATAATAAAGTGATAATCATGTCCTCGAAAGATGAGGACTCACTTCTAGCTCTGAATGTTGAGACTGGAATCTACTGATGCTCTGGAGCTGGTGTCTCTGAACCTATGGTATAAGACACCATAGCGCAAATGCATCAGTACTTTAAATGTACTGCTATGCATGTGAGGTAGGCTGAATGCATGGGGTTCATATACATGAACAATACTGGTTAACTGACTAATATGAATGTGAGAATACATGCATGCATGCATAGTAACTATATCTGAAATCATGATAACATAAGTTTACTGATAAATAACATGACTAATGACTAAGTTTTGATAACTGATAACATGGGTGACTGTATTTGACAGTCCTGAATCTGATGGAACTAGCTAAGTTCTATACTGTATCCGAGTTAACTGCATCTGACAGTCCTGAATTCTATAGAACTATCTAAGTTCTATTACTGAGACAAATTG
>NC_061118.1:134453672-134472220 GCF_002878395.1 Capsicum annuum
ACTCTTTTAACTTAATAAGGCTAGGATCCCTATCTTACTTTTCTTTTACCTTGGAAACTAGAGATGATTCTGAACTACTCTAAACCCATATATCACCCACCACTGTATCGACTAAGCAAATGCCTAGTCTGGCAAGCTGATGGATTTCCTTAGCTAATTTCTTCTTACTGTCCTCGACATAAGCAATACTACCCATAGACAGTCTACTGAGTGCGTCAGCTACTATGTTGGCCTTGCCCGGATGATAAATGACACTCATGTCATAATCTTTCAAGAGCTCTAAACACCATCTCTTTCAAAGATTAAGATCTTTCTGAGAAAAGACATACTGAAAGCTCTTATGATCTGTGAACACATCTACATGAACACCTTATAGATAATGCCTCCAAATCTTTAAGGTAAATACTATGGTAGCTAACTCAAGATCATGAGTAGGATAATTCTTCTCATGGGGTTTAAGCTGTCTGGAGACGTAGGCTATGACCTTACCATGCTACATAAGGACATAACCCAAACTTACTTTGGATGTATCACAATACATTACGAACCCATCTGAACCATCAGGAAGAGCTAGAATTGGAGCCGAGGTGAGTCGAGTCTTGAACTCCTGATAACTCTTCTTAAAAGGATCTGACCATTGAAACTTGACTTTATTTTGAGTCAATCTAGACTTAGGGGATGCAATAGAATAAAATCCCTCTACAAACCATCTATAATAGCCAGCAAAAATAAAAAAACTCCTGATATCTTATAAAGAGATAGGGCAAGGCCAGTTTCTTACTGCTTCAGTCTTTTGAGGATCTACGCTAATTCCATCACAAGAAATGATATAGCCAAGGAATGCTACTAACCTTAGCAAAAGATCGCACTTGCTGAATTTGGCAAAAAACTGATGATCTCTAAGAGTCTGAAGTACTATTCTGAAATGGTCTGCATGATCTTGCTCACTGTAGGAATAGACCAGATATCATCAATGAAGACTATGATGAATATGTCTAAGTACTGCTTGAATACACGGTTCATCAAGTCCATGAAAGCTACTGGGGCATTGGTGAGACCAAAGGACATGACTAGGAATTTGAAGTAACCATACCAAGTACGAAAAGCTATTTTTGAAATGTCACATTCTCTGACTCTGAGCTGATGATATCCATATTTGAGGTCTATCTTGGAGAAATAGCTAGCACCCCAAAGTTGGTCAAATAAGTCATCGATTCTGGGAATATGATACTTGTTCTTGATCGTGACCTTATTAAGTTGATAGAAGTATATTAACATTTTGAGAGAACCGTCTTTCTTGAGCATGAATAATATTGGAGCGCTCCATGAAGATATATTGGGTCTGAAGAATCCCTTATCTAAGAGATCCTTTAACCGCTCTTTCAATTCTCTGAGTTCTACTGGTGCCATTCTGTATGGAAAAATAGATATAGGCTGAGTATCTAGAAGAACATCAATGCCAAAGTCTATTTTCTATTCGGGAGGAATTCCTGGAAGATCATCGAGAAAGATATCTAAATATGTGTTCACAAGTGGGATTGATTCAAGACTGGGAGTTTCGGAACTAGTGTCCTTAACACAAACAAGACGATAGACACATCTCTTAGATATAATTTTCCATGCTCGAAGATAGGAAACAAGATGACCTCTGAAAGCGAATACACTACCCTTTAACTCTAGGATGGGTTCATTTAAAAACTGGAACTACACTATTCTGTCCCTGCAGTTGACTATGGCATAATAGGAATAAAGCCTGTATACTGTATAATATATTGTATAATACGGAAACACGAACTGAAAGTCCATAAGTCTCAAAACTATAACATAGGATATAATAAATCATAATATATGGATGGGGTATGAAATACCCAAAACAACTGAAATAGCTAACTGCACATAATAGTGTGGAAATCCTCTAACTGATTGAATGGTCTGAATTAGGAGTTGATGGGACATATCCCCAACTAACTCCAACTAATAAATAAATTAATGAGATAATAAAGTAATGATCGTGTCCTCGAAAGATGAGGACTCACTTCTAGCTCTGACTACTAAGATTGGAATTTACTGATGCTCTGGAGCTCGTGTCTCTGAACCTATGGTATAAGACACCATAGCACAAATGTACCAGTACTTTGCATATACCGGTATGCATGTGAGGTAGGTTGAATGCATGAGGTTCATATGTATGAACAATACTGACTAACTGACTAATATGAATGTGAGAATACATGTATGGATATATAGTAACTATATATGAAATCATGATAACATGAGTTTACTGATAACTAACATGACTAATGACTGAGTTCTGATAACTGATAACATAAGTGACTGTATCTGACAGTCCTAAATTTGATGGAACTAGCTGAGCTCCGTACTGTATCTGAGTTGACTGTATCTGATAGTCCTAAATTCTGTAGAGCTATCTGAGTTCTATTACTGAGACTGATGGACTGTATCTAAAAGTCCAGATTTGGTAACGTGAAATTATGAGAAGTAGTCACCTAACCGATATGCCCCAAATGATGCATATAGCTGAATTGGGGTCCAATCTGTGCCCTGATTGGAAGGGTGTCAATACCACGCCATTAGTAAGGATAAAATGTGAGTGACCCCCGATTAGAAGGTTGCTCTAATGAGAATGGTGGGAACCCTCAACTAGTAGTTTAAGCTACCTCATCTACCCTCAACTAGTAGGTATGATGTCTCAACCTACACTAGCTATGTAGTTCTAGAATGTAAGGATTGCTTCTAAGATTCACACCCTATACTGGCAGGTGAGTTCCCAACCTTGGGTTTAGTCGGTGCTAATTTCTACTCCCATCTGAATAGACACTGAACATGATTAACTGATCTAAACATAGACTGAGTTTACTGAATTTCATTAACTAATGGAATACTACTGATATCTGACAAGTGACTGAGCTCATGAGATTACTGAGGTTACTGAATTTTTGAGCTTTCCTGAGTCCCATGACTGACTAAGTTCTATGGATCATGGCTTGACTGAGGATATCATGAAAACATGACAATGGCTCTAGGCACACAGCTAAATTGCTGGGTACAAGTAGCCCCAAGACTCGATGGAAAAAAACTGAAAAAGCATGACTTTCTTGAATACATGACCAATATCGCAATCCATAAGTCATTTATTGAGGTAATTCATCAAACATGTGATATGCATAAGCTTGTACATAAATGGGGATTTCATAAGATCATACTAGTTAGGCATTTTTTTCCTTCACATAGTCATTGAATCAAACACATGGTAGGCATAGTATATGTAGACAACATTATTTAACAAATAAACATCATAATTTAACTCTAATTTCATCATCCAAGGGTTTAATCATAGTTCCACATGAATCTACCTTTTTACTAATCAATTTGACATAAAATTTATCACCCAACATAGATTAGAATTCAATTGGTCATTATCAACATGAACAAAAGTAACCCAACATAAAATTCATAAAGAAATCCATACAATTGAACTTAGAAAAAAGATTATTGGGCTTCATGGACGAAAGGAGTCCTTGAATGAACACTATGCATACCCAGTATTGAGTTTCTTGAAGTTCTTGAACTTGAAAGATTTGAATCTCTTTATTCTTGGAAAAGATTTAGATTTTGTTCTTGAGGATTAATCTTAGAGAGAAAACCCTAATTTTGTTGTTGTGAAAGAATAATGAACAAATAAGCTGAGGTCGAATATAATTGGGTATATAAACGAGCGATAAAAGACCAAAATACACCTTTAAAAATGACTTAGAAATACTGAGCAGGACATGCGGCGATGGGGTACGATGGTCCATCGCTAGGTCGACGGTCCATCAGAATCACCATTGATATAGCACCAGAAATAGGACTTACTGCCTTGGTGCGATGGTGGGGTGCGATGGTACATCACTGGGTCAACGGTCCGTCGGTCCTGACCATCGCTTCTAGGCAGTATAGGGCCTCACTATTTCCCTTGCTACGGCCTGAGCGACGGTCTGTTGCTAGTCCAACAGTCTGTCGGCCTGGTCCATCGATCCAGGGTAGAAGGTAGTCACACTGCCTCATTACAACGGTTGTGGGTGATGGTCTGTCGGCCTTACCGTTGCACCTGTTCGGTTTTACTGCCTTCTATATTTCGATCATAACTTTCTTTTTCGATGTCGGATTTTGATAAAATTGGTATCGATGGAAAGCTTATTCAATTTTCCACATGCAAAAAAAGTTAAAACCTTAAAAATACTATGTGTACAAAAGTAGATTCATCTTTTAAATAAAGCTTCTAACATTTTTAGGACAATTTCAAGCTAGGAAAAAGTACGGGGTATTACAATATCTCCCCCTTGAGAACATTCATCCTCAAATAAGACTAGGTGAGGAGGAAAGAGTATAAACTGAAGTACATACTGAACATGACTTTTTGGAACATGATTTCATGACTGACATGACTGATAACTGAATATATCATACTAAACTTTTGCATGTGTAACTGATTCATGAATGCATGAATGGGTGTTCTGATGAACTAAGTTTCTCACAATGAGAATGCATGTCTGATGCATAATTATATAACTGAGTTGATACATAAATGCATGACTAAATATACAATAGTACTTGGTACCAAGTTTTTGATGAAAACTGAACATGAAACTGAGTAAGCTTAAAAAGAACTGTTACTTTGAGCTTGATCTGAGTTGGCGGAGAAGAGGTGAGTATTATTGCTATGTATGTATACTTATGCTTCCCAAGTAGCTCCCTCAATGGACTGATTTCGTCAAAGAACATTAACTAGAGGGACTTCTTTATTCCTCAATCTGCGAGTCTGATAGTCTAGGATTTCGACCAAAATCTCTACATAAGAGAGATTGTTCTGAAAATATATGCTCTAAATAGGGACTACAGCTATTGGGTCTCCTATTCACATCTTGATCAAGGAGACATGGAAGACTGGATGAACTGAAGCTAGATCTGAAGGCAATTCGAGCTCATAAGCTACCTTGCCAAAGAGACTGAGAATTTTGAAGGGACCAACTTATCAGGGACTAAGCTTTCCCTTCTTGCTGAACCTCTTCACTCCCTTCATGGGAGAGATCTTTATATAGACATGATCACCAGTCTCAAACTCAAGATCCTTTCTACAACCATCTGCATTAGACTTCTGTCTGCTCTGATCAGGTCGGAGTCTTTCTCGGATCAACTGGACTTTTTCTAAGGTATCAAATACCAAGTCAGGCCCTATAACTAAGGCCTCACTAACTTCGAACCGACTAATTGGAGATCTATATCTCCTACCATAGAGAGCTTTGAATGGAGCCATATGAATACTGAAATGATAGTTGTTGTTGTATGCAAATTCAATCAAAGGCAAATGGTCATCCCAACTTTCCTTGACATCAATTGCACACACACGCAGTATATCTTCTAAAGTATGAATAGTCCTTGCTGCTTGACCATCTGTCTGAGGATGAAAGGCTATACTGAGATGAACTTAGAAACCAAGACCCTTTTGGAACACTTTCCAGAAATGAGAGGTGAACTGGGTACCTCTGTCTAAGATAATAGATGACGGAACACCGTGCAATCTGACTAACTCTCTGATGTAGAGTTTGTCATAATCCTTGGTTGATTAAGAGGTATCAACTAAAAGGAAATGAGCTTATTTGGTCATCCTATCTATAATGACCCAAACCAAATCATGTTGATGACGAGTTCGAGGCAAACCCGTTATGAAGTCCATGTTCACTTCTTCTCACTTTCAAGTAGGATTACTGAACTCCTACATGGACCCACTAGGCTTCTGATGCCCTATCTTAACCTGCTGACATATAGATCACTTAGCCACAAACTCTACAATGTCTCTCTTCATCCCACTCCACCAATATAATTCCCACAAATTGCAGTACATCTTTGTGGCCCCTGGATGAATAGAGTAGCGTGCAACATTCGCTTCTGCAAGAATTCGTTGCCTTATGTCATCTACAGCTAGAACATATAGACGACCCTGACAATGCAAAACACCATCTCCCCCTTAGGAGAAAACCTCTACTTTCTGATCCTTGATTAACTCTTTTAACTTGACAGGGCTAGGATCCCTATCTTGTTTTTCTTTCAACTCAGAAACTAGAGATAATTCTAAACTACTTTGAACAAATATATCACCCTCCTCTATATCGACTAAGAGAATGCCTAGTCTGGTAACATGATGGACTTCATAGACTAAATTCTTTTTACTGTCCTCAACATGAGCAACACTACCCATAGACAGTCTACTGAGAGCATCGACCACTATGTTAGCCTTGCTCAAATGATAAAGGACACTTATGTCGTAATCTTTCAAGAGCTCTAACCACCTTCTCTGACGAAGATTGAGATCTTTCTGACAAAAGACATATTGAAGGCTCTTATGATCTGTGAACACATCTATATGAACACTGTATAGATAATGCCTCCAAATCTTCAAGGCAAATACTACGGCGGCTAACTCAAGATCATGAGTAGGATAAGTCTTCTCATGGGGTTTAAGTTGTCTGGAGGCATAGTTTATGACCTTACCATGTTGCATGAGGACACAACCCAAACCTACTCTAGATGCATCACAATAGACTACGAACCCATAAACCATCTGAAAGAGCTAGAATTGGAGTTGAGGTGAGTCAAGTCTTCAACTCCTGAAAACTCTTCTTGCAAGGATCTGACCATTGAAACTTGACTTTCTTCTACGTCAATCTAGACATAGGGGATGCAATATAAGAAAATCCCTTAATAAACCATCTATAATAGCCAGCCAAACTAAAGAAATTCCTAATATCTGATGGAGAGATAGGGCGAGGCCAATTTCTTACTACTTCGATCTTTTGAGGATCTACTCTAATGCCATCACCGAAAATGATATGGCCAAGGAATGCTACTGACCTTAGCCAAAACTTACACTTGCTGAATTTGGAGAACAACTGATGATCTCTGAGAGACTGAAGTACTATTTTGCGATGGTTTGTATGATCTCGCTCACTGCGGGAACTGACCAGAATATCATCTATGAAGACTATGACCAACATGTCCAAGTACTGATTGAACATACGGTTCATCAAGTCCATGAAAGATACTAGGGCATTGGTGAGACCAAAGGACATGACTAGGAATTTAAAGTGACCATACCGAGCAGGGAAAGCTGTTTTTGAAATGTCACATTCTCTGACTCTGAGCTGATGATAGCCAGATCTGAGGTCTATCTTGGGGAAACAGCTAGCACCCTAAAATTGGTTAAATAAGTCATCAATTCTGGGAAAAGGATACTTGTTCTTTATTGTGACCTTATTAAGTTGATGGTAGTCTATACACATTCTGAGAGAACCATCTTTCTTATGCACGAATAATACTAGAGTGCCCCACGGGGACATACTGGGTCTATTTAATCCCTTATCTAAGATATCCTTCAACTACTCATTCAATTCTCTAAGTTCTACTGGTGCCATTCTATATGGAAGAATAGATATAGGCTGAGTATCTAGAAGAAGATCAATGCCAAAGTCTATTTTCCTTTCGAGAGGAATTCTTGAAAGAATTTTAGGAAAGACATCTGAATATTCAGTCACGACTGGGAGTGATTCAAGACTGGGAGTTTCAGAACTAGTGTCCTTAACACGACTAAGATAATAGACACATCCCTTAGATATTATTTTCCATGCCTGAAGGTAGGAAACAAGCTGACCTCTGAAAGAGGATACACTACCCTTCCACTCTAGGACCGGTTCATTCGAAAACTGGAATTGGACTATTCTATTTCTGCAGTGGACTGTGTCATAACAGGAATGAAGCCAATCCATGCCAAGAATGACATCAAAATCAGTCATCTCTAATTTATCTAAGTCTGCTGAAGTGACTTTTTAAGATATCATAATCGGGCAGTTCCTATATACCCGTCGAGCTATGATAGTTATACCCACTGGGGTAGAAAATGAAAAGGGCTCTACTAGAATTTCAGGACTAACTCCGATATCAACTGCCCTCTCTGACTTTCACTGCTTGAACCAAGTGTGAGCAACATCCTACAATTGATATGCAGCTAGCTTAGCACTCTCACTAGAAGTAACCCCCATGATGTTTGTAACTTTTTTCACCTAATCTAGGGATTCTTGAGGGTCCTCATCTATCTTAGACCCAAGAAAGGATGGAGGATTCATTCAGGTAAAGTCTCGAATCCTGGATGCAGCTGAATTGGCCACTAGGTTGGCCGGAACGATAGCTAGTCATTCATTCAGAGCAGTAACTGACTGAGTAAGAGTAGTGAATGTAAGTCTGAACTCTACATGAGAAACATGTTCGTCCAAGGGATCTTCTTGGACAGGCTGAGTTCTTCTCTTGGGAGGCATATTCTTAACTAAAGAGAAGAAACGGATTAGACTAAGAGATTGACTTGAGATTATACTCACTGGCACGGCATGAATACTAAAAGAAGGGAAAATATTCCTAAAATATCTTATAGCCTCCTGCACATAAATATGGCGTGCAACACACCCATGCACAAGACTCTACTACATGCAGTTTTCAGACTTCCTAGGACTCTATTGAACCTTAGGCTTTATAACACCCCGGATCTGGTACCCAGAATGTTACACGGTGCTCATGACCTCGAAGGACCACAAGATAACCCATGACTGATATCTATACCTGTATACTGCATCATATACTGTATAATGCAGAAACATTAACTGAAAGGTCATAAGGTTCAAAACTGTAACATAGGATCTAATAAATCATAACATATGGATGGGGTATGAAATACCTAAAACAACTAAAATAACTAACTGAACATAATAGTCTGGAAAGCCTCCAACTAATTGAATGGTTTGAATAAGGAGTTGATGGAATATGTCTCCAACTAACTCCAACTAATAAATAAATTAATGAGATAATAAAGTAAGGATCATGTCCTCAAAAGATAAGGAATCACTTCTAGCTCTGACTGCTGAGACTGGAATCTACTGATTCCCTGGAGGTCGTGTCTCTGAACCTATGGTATAAGACACCATAGCGCAAATATATCAGTACTTTGAATATACTGGTATGCATGTGAGGTAGGCTGAATTCATGGGGTTCATATGCATGTACAATACTGGCTAACTGACTAATATAGACATGAGAATACATGCATGCATACAAAGTAACTATATCTGAAACTGATAACATGAGTTTACTAATAACCAACATGACTAATGACCAATTTCTAATAACTAATAACATGGGTGACTGTATTTGACAGTCCTTAATCTGATGGAACTAGCTGAGTTGCTTACTGTATTTGAGTTGACTGTATCCGATAGTGCTGAATTTTGTAGAACAATCTGAGTTTTATTACTAAGACTAATTGACAGTATCTGGCAGTCCAAATTTTGTTATGTGAAACTGTAGGAAGTAGTCATCTAACCGATATGTCCCAAATAATACATTATAGCTGAATTGAGGTCCAATTTGTGCCCTGATTGAAAGGGTGTCAATACCGTGCCACTGGTAACGACAATATATGAGTAATCCTTGACTAGCAGGTTAATCTAATGAGAATGTGGGAACCCTCAACTAGCAGGTTAAGCCACCTCATCTACCCTCAACTAGTAGGTATGATGTCTCAATCTACATTGGCTACGTAGTTATGAAACGCAAGGATTGCTTCTAAGAATCACACCCTCTACTAGGAGGTGAGTTCCCATCCATGGGTTCACTCGATGTTAATTTCTACTCCCATATGAATAGACACTGAACATGATTAATTGATCTAAACATGGACTGAGCTTACTAAATTCCCTTAACTGATGGAATACTACTGATAACTGACAACTGACTGAGTTCATGAGATTACTGAGGTTATTGAATTTCTGAGCTTGCCTGAGTCACATGATTGACTAAGTTCTATGGATCATGGTTTGACTGAGGATATCGTGAAAACATAACACTGGCTCTAGGCATACAGCTAAATTATTGGATACAAGTTCCCCCAAGACTCGATGGGAAGAAACTGACAAAGCATGACTTTCTTGAATACATGACCAACATCGCAATCCATAATTCATTTATTGAGGCAATTCATCAAACATGTGATATGCATAAGCCTGTACATAAATAGGGATTTTGTAAGATCATACTAGTTGGTCATTTTTTTCCTTCACATAGGCATTTAATCAAACACATGGTAGGCATAGTATATGTAGACAACATTACCTAACAAATAAACATCATGATTCAACTCTAATTTCATCATCCAAGGGTTTAATCATAGGTTCACATGAATCTACCTTTATACTAATCAATTCCACATAAAATTGATCACCCAACATAGATTAGAATTCAATTGGTCATTATCAATATGAACAAAAGTAACCCCACATGAAATTTATAAAGAAATTCATACAATTGAACTTTGAAAAGAGATTCTTGGGATTCATGGACGAAAAGAGTCCATGAATGAACACTATACATACCTGGTAATAAGTTTCTTGAACTTGAAGGATTTGAATCTCCTAGTTCTTGGAAAATATTTGGATTTGGTTCTTGGGGATCAATCTTAGAGAGAAAACCCTAATTTTGTTGTTATGAAAGAATTATGAACAAATAAGTTGAGGTCTTATATAACTGGGTATATAAACTGGTGGTAAAATACCAAAATACCCCTTTAAAAATGACTTAAAAATATTGAGCGGGACATACGACGGTGGGGTGCGATGATCCTTCGCTGGGTCGATGGTCCATCAAACTCACCGTCGAACTGGGATAAGAACTAGAACTTACTTCCTTGGTAGGGCCTCACTGTTTTCCTTGCGATGGCCTGAGCGACGATCTGTCACTAGTTCGACGGTCCGTCAGCCTGGTCCTTCGATCCAGGGAAGAAGGTAGTCACACTGCCTTACTGCGACGGTCTGTCGGCCTTACCGTCGCACCTCAGCGGTTTTTCTACCTTCTATATTTCATCCATAACTTTCTTTTTCGATGTTGGACTTTGATGAAATTGGTATCGATGGAAAGGTTATTCAATTTCCCACATGAAAAAGGTGAAATATTAAAAATATAACGTGTACAAAAGTGGATTCATCTTTCAAAGAAAGTTTCAAGCTAGGAAAAAGTATCGGGTATTACAATTTGGGTCTTTCCACGGCCCTAATTAACCTAAAACACGACATTTAACCCCTAAACACCCTAAGTAGTCATTATTATTTCAGTTCCTCTCACAATCAAAGATCCCCTTTTCAAGAACAAGAACCTTATCTCCCAATTTCAAGGCCAATCCTCAAGAAGTCACCAAGGACTTCAAGAAATTCATCCATTAAGGTATGTTAGATGTTCATGCATGGATACCTTTCATCTATGGATTCCAAGAAACCCTTTTAAATTATAAAATTGTGATCTTTTCAAGTTATTATGTTTTAAATTATGATTTCACCTATGAATCTCCATGAACTATGATTTTATATTATGTTACCATGAAATTAGTGTTATTATTTAATTATCCATGTTTTAATATTATTATTTATTGAACAAAACCATAAATTAACTCTGTTATGTCGGATTCATGCTATTTCTATATGTTTTAGGACATTCCCGTGATTATTTTGAATCATGAACTACAAGTGTTTGATAAAATGACTACAAGAGTGATTGATTTAATAAAAAACTTCATGCTTTGTCCCCTAAGCTTTAGTGTCTTTTCAGTATTATTATTATTTTGAGTCTTGGGGGTATTGAATACCCAAAAATCATAGCTGTTCATTTAGTCTAGTCTCAGTACATTACAGAATAGTCTTCAAATTATACTATAAGAATTATCAGAATAGTCAGATATCAGTCATTAAACTCATAACAGTATAGTATCTTAGTGTCTTTCAGTTGGGAGTATGATTTAGCACCGAGCGAGTGCAGGGATGACGGCTTCCCCGTCAGATAGGAAGAGTCATTAGTAGCAGTCCCTATACTCCAGAACTATGTAGACAGCATAGGATATGAGTAGTCACCCGTCAGATTAGGCTTAACTATCTTGTAGGGTCACCCGTCAGTTCAGGCTTGACACCCTAAGTCCTTTGGACATTATATCAGTTTTGTGGATCCACACAGCCAATGTTAGTACCTGTGGCATGGTATTAATACCCTTCCAATCGAGGTTACAGGTTGGACCCCGATTAACTCAGATTAGGGAATGTCAATTAGATGATACCTCCTATAGTCTTAGGTTCAGTCTTAGTTATAGTTACAGTCAGTTATTCAATTTAGTGTTGTTTGACCAAAGCATATAGATACCAGTTATTTCAGTATTTTAGTTTACAGATTTTACTCAGTCCATGTTATATGCTTGGTCATATATCCTTAGTGCCTATATCTTTTCATGTATTTATAGTATTTATAAACTCTCATGCATAAGCAGTATTTATATGCTTTACATATCAGTATCTATAGATTTCACGTTCTATACTCAGTACTCCATGCTTTATATGTATAATCAGATAGTTTATTACTCCTATTCATGAAACCTTGCATATCATCCTACCTCATTTAGCATACCAGTACATTCAAAGTATTGATCGCATACTTTTCTTTTGCGCTATGATGTATAATATCATAGGCGCTGATGCTCAATTCCTGAATCGCACTAAGTCCCTCAGATTATTAGCAGTATAGTAGCAGTAGTGAGTCCTCATAATCCGAGGACAAATTATATTACTTCATGTCTTTATCTCAGTAGTTAGTAGAGTTAGTTAGGGGCCTATCCTATCAACTCTCAGTCAGTCAGTCTTAGAGGCTTTTTAGACATTAGAGTCAGTTATTCAGTATTCAAATTTTGAGTTGACATGTCAGTTTCTCAGTATTTTTCTCAGATGTGGACAGTTATTTTCTATAGAATTATATTCCAGTATTGAATTTAGTTATTAAAACCTTATGGCAATGTCAGCATTTTTTCGCATTTATGATGTTATTATTCATTGCTCATAGCAGGTACCAACTCATGGGTTAGCTTGTGGTCTCTCGGGACCGTAAGTACCATGTGACGACTAGGGCATAGTCCCGTGTCGCTACAATCTACCCTTATCTCTAAGATGGAAAAATAAAGTAAGTTATATTCATAATTGTCCACTATTATTTTGCCCCCCTACAGCCCTCTTTCAAGGAAGCTATGGGTTCCCAAAATTTTACCCGCATCCATCTTTTAAGGATGATGAGAGCTTTCAAGAGTTTGGGGTTTTCACCTAACAAACTCGTTTTGGATATTTGGGGTTTTCACCTACAAAACCCAACTATTTAGACTAACCAATAGTGGAATGAAATAGTCAACAACTAAGTATAATGCAAACACATCATTACCTAAACACAATTGCACCTTAGTTCAACATAATCCCAAGACTAAAATATTTAGCTACTCATGAAGAAAAGAAAGAAACATATATCATAAGAATTGTTCAAAACTTCCATTCTTCATAAATACCAAAATCCAAGTCTACAAATCTAATTATAAATCTTGCCCAATTTAGGGTTTTTGCTTCCAATACAAGAAATGTCTCCACAATGTACAATACCCATAAGAGAAAAAGTTTAAACCTATTAAAGGAGTTGGATTCGACTGGGTGAAATGACAAAACTGTCCTTGGAAAAATTCCTGCTTATCCGCAATCGCAGAAGATTGTCCACGATCGTAGCTTTTTGACCTGATTGACGGACCGCAATCGAGAAGTGGGGCCTGTTTCTGCTCCAGGTCTTCCAGCTGCACTTCTTTTCTCTCTTTTGATCCTTTTTAGCTCAAGTCCATGTATTTCCATCTCATGACCTGCCTGCAAAATGTGAAAATTAATGCATTTGATTACAACCTTGTCTCACTTATGCATTTAAATCATGGTAATGCGCACTAATATTTAGTGCAAATGAGTGGTAAGTTCACCACTCATCACTTTTGCGGAATATGTTAGTCATGGTGTATTTGATATTTCAAATGTTAATTTTCATTCTACAAATCACCGATTAAGATATACTGTTCTATAAAATTATGCTAGAAGAAAATAAAATACTGGTGTCATAAGTGATAGTGAGGTTACTGAAAATATCACTAGCAGATTTTATGGATCAAAAATTTACAAAGAAGCAGTTCAAATGTTCAGATTCTTCATCGTGCAAAATAAAATTATAAGAAAATTTAAAGTTGAAAATTAAACAATTTAGATTGTTGAAAGTTGTTTTGGATTAAACTGATATATTTTTAGACTTTTTTAATGTTTAATATGTTGATGTGATGATGATTTTGGAGTAATTTTGATCATTCTTCTTAAACTTATTTTGATATGACAATTTTTAGTCTTATTTCTATTTGACTGCTTTTTTGTAGTAGTATTTACTACTACTCAGTTGTTTTATTTTTATTTTTATTTTTGTTATCTTCAATCACTAGTAGTAGTACCGATATGATGTTCTATCCTACTCAAGCTCTCAGTTCTCATACACCTAATTGAATGGGTAATTAAATTTAATATTAATTAGGAGCAAATAAATATCCCTTAGATTGCATGTGAATAATTTTTTTATTGTCCAGCGTATAGTTGAAGCATGAGGTTAGTGCTTGAATATGATTGTGTATGAAAGTGGATGTAAGCTACAATCTGAAAAGGAAACATGTGAATTACAAAGTACTATGTCAAGGGCTAGATATGTTATTTTATTAAGTACAAGTTTCAAATATGTGTTTTTTCTGAAACTAAAAGTAGCGGGTGTGTTATTTCTCATAAAAATTTATATTGGAGATAAAGTTTCAGAATATCAATCACAACAAATAGTATAGAATCGAGGTGTAGTTGTATATTTATAAAGTTGTCAATTTTTAACAAAATGATGTCTGACTTTTGTAATGTAACTTCTTCGAATGATGTTTGTTACTGATTTGCATCATAACATATTTGTGGTTCCTTCATATGCAGGTTTTTAGTTATTGAATTGAGCATTAAGTTATTAGTAGAGTATACTCCAGCTATACAGTGAAGAAACACTGAAAAAAATACAAATACAAATACAAATACATTTGCTCAAACTATAATGCAGTTACTTTTAAATCAATATCTAAAACTATGAAGGCCAACCCAAATCACTTATTTGCAAAATAATTTTACAAATTAAATTATACTTTTTGACTAAATAGTCGGTGGATGTTTGTGGCACGATTGTGTCCCTCTCTATGACGTCTACTTCTAGTCATACGTTACCTCTTACATTTATCTTTATTTGATGCTTTCCATCTTTTAGTATAAGGTCTCCCTAGTGGCCTTTTAGAATTTGACAGTAGCACAACCTCATTCAATAATTCACGTGGTATTTTTCACGTACTCTTACAAGGAAGAAGTTCAAATAGTATTGCATATGTATCTCAAAAAATTTTGTTGTTATAGTACGGAAGCAAAAATTCTCTCCATACTGATTTTTATATGTAATACCAATTATGGCATGGCTACAAGGTATCTTATCTAACTGAAATCATCCATAACTACATTTTCTACTTCGAAGGCAAACTATGAATCTTTTAGCTCCATCAGTCATGGTATTCAAGAATTCAATTGATGCTCTTACGTTCAGTAAAATATATTAGTCCTACTCAAAACTTATATTAATCATAATTAATAATAAAAATTAATCTTAATCAAACACTTACTGTCATATTATAAGATAACTCATGATTTTCAATGAGAATATCATTGTACTTGATTGTAAGATCTATAAATGTATTTTTTTGCTTCTTTATTTTGTATTGCATTTCAAGATTCAACAGTCAACCTCATAAAATTTATTGCTGAAACTACAGGCAATCCTCTAGCAATTTTATTGATATTATTATTTGATTCAGTTATGTTTGATGTCAATGTCCAAGTCCGTTTAACTGTAGAATGAACCCTTGTCTATTTGTGATATCTAACTTTGAACAAAAATCTCCTCACTTTTTTGTCTATTTCTTCCATCTTCCTTATTAATTTTTCAAATTGTTGGAGAGTGTTTGAGAACTATTTCAAGGCACAAACCTCAATGAAATCCCCTTATACAAGTACAGCGTGACAAGCATCTCTATCCAACAATATCAAACTGGCAATGTGAAACATTAAAATGACAATGAATAAAAAAAGATACAAAATTTAATAAAACACATAAAAAGTAGGGAAACAACGAACTTTAAGATTCTTCAATTATTAATTTTCCTAATATCTCTTACCATATATTTTCATTTAATTATATATTTTAGGACTCCTTAATTTTAAAATTATAAAAATAATTAATTAATAATTTAAAAATAATGAATGACAATTATTTTTGTTTTAAAGTCTCTTAATAAAATATAAAAAGTCCAATCAATAATTTTAAGAATCATAATACTTTTAATATAACAAAAAAAAATTGTGCAGCCGACAATAACAATATATAATGAATTCAGTAAAGATATTGGAAAAATTTCAAACACATCTTTGACGGCTTCACCGAAGCATTACCATCGAATTCAATATTATATGATTATTGTTATAAAATATAAATAGAGAACAACAAGAATAAATAGAGAGAAGAGGGAGGCTTATTTATTTCTCTTAAGGGATGAGAGATCATAAAATTGAGAATACAATGAATAAATTCCTCTATTTATAAGGGAAAATACTCGTAGTTTCTAACTAAAAGACAGATACTTCAAATTCTGACAGATATCAACTAGATCAATAGATCTTGATAGACATTCACTATAATGTAAATACATTTATAACACTCCCCCTTGAATGTCTAGATAGATAATGTGCCTCGGTAAAACCTTACTAGAAAAAACCTAGTGGGAAAAAATCTAATAAAGGAAAAAGAGTACACATCTCTAACAATACGCATATAGGTTGCCTCATTAAAAATCTTACAAGAAAAACTCAGTGGAACAAAACCTGTAAGGAAAAAAGAGTACATCGCATATCAACTCTCCCTAATAAGAACATCCTTGAACCTTTGCATCCCAATCTTGTGCAACATCTTCTTGAAAGTTGCAATTGGTCAATATTTGGTGAATAAACCAGCCACGTTGTCACTTGAACGAATTTGTTGCACGTTCATATCACCATTATTTTGTAGCTCATGTATCTAGTAAAGCTTTGGCAAAATGTGCTTCGTTCTATCTCCTTTTATGAATTCGCCCTTAAGATATGCTATGTATATTGCATTATCTCTGTATAAAATTATGGGTAGATTGTCATATTTCACTCCATATTTTTCTCGAATGAGATGTATCATGGACCTCAACCAAACACATTCTAAACTTGCTTCATGAATAGCTATTATCTCAGCATGATTCAATGAAGTGGCTATAATAGACCACTTTGTATATCTCTAAGATGTGACACTACCACCACATATGAAAACATAGCCTATTTGAGATTGAACTTTATGCGGTTCAAATAAGTACCCAACGTCAGCATGACCAATAAGATCTGGAGTATAGTCTTTAGAATAAAACAAGCTCATATGTTTTATCCCATTCTGATGTCTCCTAGTAGGAGCAGAAATATACCTTGCTAACAAATTGATTGAAAAGGCTATATCGGGCCTTGTAGTATTTGCAAGATACATGAGTACACCACTTGCATTAAGATATGGTACTTTATAACCAATCTAATCCAGTATATTTCTTATTTCATCAAATAATCTATAGCTTTGAAAACTCTCCAAGAGTTTCAATAATTTTCAAGGTATATGTTTATACAATATAAGGATTATCAATAAGTTTTATAGAAACTTTTATATTTTGAATCCTTAAAGAAGTTTTCATATAAATTTTGTTAAGTGAAGATATTTAATATTTCATGTGTGACATCTTCAAGTGTCTAGACTGCAAATCAAATAACTTTTATGCTTACTAAGATACATTCTTTCATGTCACTTGATAAATGTTTCTGTATCAGCATGCTTAAATTAACGTAGAATTTAGATCCTCATAATTTTTTATAATATTGCACCAATATTGTATCAAATATATCGTAGATGATTTCTTATTTTGTATTAGTTCACAATGCGACATAACATTTTGAGATTTCAGCACTTCTTTATTTTCAATTACCTGAACCTCTCATAAGGTTTCATGAAGTATTATGTCGTAGTATCTTCAAGAGCACATTACCTTCTTATTATGATTATTTGCTCCTTATTTTTCAATGATTATTTCATTTGGAACCGATTAGTCTACCAGACTTCATGCATGCAGAGACTTTGTCCTTTAGGGACACAAAATAGGAGCACTTGCAGCTTAAATATGAGATGCTTTCGACATTTAACTTGAATTATCTTTTGAATAAGGATCTGGTGATAATTCCTAACATATTTCATAGCTGCTTATAATCTCCCCCTTATGTTAGGAAAACTAACATACATCCTCCATCTTATTTGAGGAATCCATCTTTGTGAATCATGGTATATTTATTAATCGTATACCGCATATCAAAACTATTAGATAGAATAGTTAGCTCCTAGCCTTGAACTAATTGAGAGGGAAGAAATAATCATAATATAGTGGTCTAATGCATACA
>NC_061118.1:134475220-134506242 GCF_002878395.1 Capsicum annuum
AAAATTTAATAAAAAATTTAAAATAGACATTAATGACATGACTGCTTCAACCGTAATTTTACTATATCACTCACAATTAATTATTATAAGTCATTTAAGTATTAAAAATTTAATAATATTTAATAAAAAAATAGCAATAAAATAATAAATTATTTTTTGATTTTTTTATAAGTAATTTAAGTAATAAAAAAATAATAATATTTAATTAAAAAAGATAAAATCAGCAGAAAATGATAAATTATTTTTTGATGTTTTAAATTAACTTGACGTCTTATATAGGATCACATAAAGAAATCATAAGTTTTTGTTATAATAATTTTACTATGTCACTTCTAATTAGTAGAATAGAAGAAAAAATATTATAAATTACAATAATTAAAAACTTAAATTATTTAAAAAATATAATTGACTACCAATATCACAAAAGTTTGAACAAATTAAAATATTGTTATACAAATTTCATCAATCTAAATATAATAATATATGCCTACCTTAGAATTTATCAACCAAACAAATGAAGATTTTAATTAAATGATAGAATTATACATAACGTAAAATTTTTAAGGATCAACATTAGCACGACGTAAGCCAGCTAGTCTCTTAAAAGTGAGAAAAATTGAGAGTGAAGATTTAGGATTTAAATTTCTTGGTTTTGACTTTGATCGAAGTTGTTTTTTTTTAAAAAATTATATATATATATATATGTATATATATATATATATATAAATTGTCCTTAATTATTATTTAAATAATCCTATTATATTACTATCCTATCTTTTTGTAGTATATCTCCATCCTTTATCCTACTTTTAATTTTGAAATTTTACCCTTCAAATTATTGACATGTGAGATTATGGAATTACAAAAAAAATGATAAAATCTATGAAAGTGTTGTATTTATTAAAATAACTAGTATAGAGTACGTGTTTTGCACGTGTATATAGCACATTAATTATTAATAAATATATTTTAAAAAATAGATTATAATTATGTGTATCTTATATTATTAAGTAAATAATATTTTTTAAAAAATATAAAATTATAAGATAAAAAATATACTTAAGCAAGAACACATGATAATAGACTCTAAAATAACTTTGATATTCATTCTAGACTAAACCTAAATAAAGTCCATATGACCAAGCTTATTTACTTTCAAAAGTGTTTCTTTTTAAAAAGTGAAATGTTACTTGAAATAGTATGAACTTAACTAAAAAGTAGTATACATGAATAGTACATCTTTTTGTAGCTCATCTCACATTGTCAAGTAAATAATAAATAAGAAAATATATTTTCATATGAATTGAATTGACTTTTTACGCCATGAATATATTTTCCTTCAACTTGAAAGCAATTGATGTTGGCCTTTCATATATATTATGTCAACTAATTTAAGGATAGTTAAATAATTACATTTATGTAAGTTAAAAGTCGATGCCATTTTTTTTAAAGAACTCTGTTAATTCTTAAAACACGTTATGCACAAAGCTAAGAAATGCTCATATAGTAGAGAAATTAGTCTGTAGAAGCATTCATATGTTCAAAATAGAGGATAGGGGTAAAGTATAGATGAGGAAGAACTTCACTTAATTTGAAATAATTCATGTCAGATGGAAGCATTATCTACACTGCACACTTGAAAGGTAGTAACAACGTCACTTTTCACATATATCTTATATGAGAGTTTAATGGTTTGAACACCTACATTAAAGCGTTGCATTGGATTTTCTCTCCACAAGGCTAGATTTTTTAAAAAATTATAAAAATTCTTAATTTTTCACTTACATCTCTTACCATATACTCCATAGCGGAGATCTATCTTCTTCCATAAACTTTCAACAAGAAAGAAACATTAATTAAATCTAAACAAATTACATATTTCTTCAAAAAAAAATAAATATTACAACCAAAAATTGATTATATAGATTATCTAAATAAAGTTGCAACAAACAAAAGAAAAAATAGTGTAGGTTATCATGTCAATTGTATAAATTCTCAATTTTCACTTGTGTTTTCTTATAGTGAGTGGTTCCACTCAATACATGAGTCTTGCATGATCAATTCCCCCTTTCTATCTATTTTTATCTTTACTAAAATATTATTTATCACTTAATATATTTTTCAAGACATTAAGCAGGCGTTGGATCATGAAAATTAAAATTTATTGAAGTTGGAGTTGTATTTGATTATTAAAATAAATTAAAGTTTTTTTATTTATTTTTGTGAGAGAAGTTGAAGTGAGAAAGGTGAAAACAAGTTTCACTTGTTTTCATTTTTCAAATACAATTTCAAATTGTATTCGAAATTCTTACGATCAAACACTACAATTTTTTCTAAAGTGAAATTATTTTTTCAAAAAAGAGAAAAATTCTCATTGCCAAATGGGTTCTAAATTTATCATATTAAAAGAGTGATATATTAAAAAAATTTCGATCATTTATTGTTTCTTAATTTCTATGTCAAGTCAAAGTGGACGAATAATCTTGAATGGAGGAAGTAATAATTATGGAGCACGACACAAGATTACGTACCGTTGGAAGAAATTAAACACTTGTGTTCGGGATAAATAATCACTCGAGTGAACATAATGAATAGACACGATGTAATTCATTATTACAAAATGTTAAAGGGTCGTTTGGTAGGGTGTATACGATTAATACAAAATATGGTGTATTAGCAATGCTTGTGTTAGCTATGCTTGCATTAGTTATACTTGTATTTTTTTATGCAGTGTTTGATTCGATGTATTTAAAATAACATGAATTACATAATTTCAAAAAAACCTAAATCTTTTACATAATACTCTCAATATATATGTTGAAAAGGATACGAAATTTTTTTTGAGGGTAATCGTGTCTTTAAGGATGTTAATGCACGCATTAGATCTATTGCATTACTAATTCCATGGATTTTGAGGTATTAGTAATACACACCTCAATAGACAATACACAATAGAGTGTATAATTAATGCAAGCATTAGTTATACATAGGGTAAAAAAATATACCAAACAAGGTACTATTATTACACATTAAACTAACACATGCATTAACTTTCCAATACACTCTACTAAACGATCCCTAAGAATTTTTTTTCTCATAAACTCACAGATTTTTTTTCACTATTATTTAACAAAACTTATACTCCATATGTCTTAATTTATATGACATATTTCGCATCTCGAGATTTAAACATGTGTAAGTTTGAACATAATTTGTCATATCTGTTTTAAATATTTTGAGTAGTTAATTATTGTGACTTATAATAATACCTTTTATGCAATCTACCAATATGTAAATTTTATTTCAAAAGAATATAAAATTTCATGTCCAAATTCATGATCAAACACACTTTCTTTGAATCTCAAAAGTTAAATATGTGACATAAATTGTACAAATTGGGACAAAAGAAATATTTTTCTCCATAATTTTTTTCAATCCTTATTTGCAATTAATATGCACCAATGCCACACCAAGAGTTGCACATCTTCTTGGAACTAATAAATTAACCTGATCAAACAACATTTTCATTCCAGAACACAATGTTTTAATAAGATGAAAATTCTACAAAAAGCATTACATGAGAACAAAGAAGATTATGAAGACAAAACTATGTGATTCATATAGTTGATGATACTTCAAACTTTGCATATTGTTGACTGTTCTACAAGAGTCAACAATATTACAAGATCTTTGAAGATTAAGTCATTAAGATACATATTTTTCTTATTCAGAAAACACGATACTTAATAGTGAAAGTGTCTAAACAAGAAACATTCATCATGCTAAGTAGATATTGATCCCTTTTGTTAAAACTTCAAGTCCTACAATGCCGTGTGAAAAAAAAATAAATTTGAAGGATTATATATAGACCTTGTATTTGTGTTACGAATCTCAAGCAATGTCTCTGGTGGTCTTTCAAAAGCAACCACTTTAATTTCACATGGTAGTGATATGATACGTACACTCTATCCTCTCCCGATTATTGATGTTTTAAACCATACAAATTCTAAACTAAACAAGAGAACAGAGAAAAGTCAATGCAATTATCAATTGATAACAACGGAATCCTAACTTAGCTTGTATAATCAAAGCAACACCACCTAACCAAGGTTTTTTTAGGAATCCTAATTTTATAACTTAACCAATACCTAAACAAAGCATACAACTCGACTAAAACTCCTAAATAAAGAAAAACCAAACAGGAAGTACATATATTACTTTGGCTTTGAATTTCTACCATTTTGAACGCATGGGATAAAATAATTGAATGACAACATCAGGATGCTTGATAAAAAATATTAACTTCAATTTTGAGCGAGGTCATAACCTAGCAAACAAAAATTATGATAATTAAAAAATATGAAGAAGCAATTTAAACAAACAAAAATATGGACTATGAGATTGGAGGGATAGTTTTAAGATCAAATATAAATAGAGAGTATATGTGCTCTATTTCGAATTGGTCCAGGGTAGTTGGCCCTTTTTCGTTCAATGATTAACACAACTTTGACTCGTTTCTCTATGCTTAGCTAGGCCTTGTCTACATATCAAAAAATAAAATAAGACACCAAATAAAGTTAATGGCAACTTAAACCAATTAAGTAGGAGACAATAAATCGCATTATATTTTAAGTCTCTAAATAGTAGAGCAGGAATTCAACCTTCTGTACAATTTGCAAATTGGAGGAATCCACCACCTCCAAGTTTCCAATATCTCCAGAATTCAAAGCCTTAACTACCATAATTACAACTAAGCAGTAGACATTGGCTGACTTTGAAATTACTCCACTATCATATGAATTCTCAAATTGTTGCCCTGCAAACATCTCAATATGTATTACGTAGAAACTAATACAATAAAAAAGTTGATGAAGAAACTCTAAACAATATCATATAAATTCTTAAATTTTAGTCATGCAAACACCACAATATATTACGTAGACACTAATAATACAATAAAGAAGTCGATGAAGAAAATCTAACAATAATATCATATGAATTCTCAAATTGTAGGCCTGCAAACACCACAATATATTTTGCTGAAACTAATATACAATAAAAAATCGATGAAGAAAATCTAAAATTATATGTGGTTTTATAGAAGTAGAGAATTCATAAACCAAAAAGGATACAAATCATCAATTTTAGGGAAACCTCAATTTTTTTGGCAAAGCCATGTGCAAAGGTGGAAAGAGACAATCCCAAAAATATTTTCACCTAAAATAGTTTTCTTTTGTGGGGAAAATTAATTGAGGAGAAAGGTAAAAAGACAATTTTGTCTATTACAGAGTATTTTAATGAAGGGCAAAAACTTCAAATCACTTTTCTAAAGGTCTTCACACTGTTAATATATTATAGATTATAGATTATAGATATAGATATAGATTATAGATATTATACAACACATATAATACAATATGATAGATTATAAAATAATGTGTAGTAACCATCCAGTAAAGATATTAATGTTGAATTAAGAATCTATGTAATTTTAAAATTAAAGGTTCAAATTTAATATTTATTAAACAAATTAATAGGTTTTCACATATGTTTTGCAAATATTGGGTTCAATGTATTGCCGAACGATAAATTACATAAATAATTTTATAATGGATGACTTTATTTTTTTGTCCTTCATAAGAATGGTCTTATAAAACTAATCTTCCTTCTTTTTTCTCCATAGCACAATTACCTATGTGTCCCTCAGTATTTTAAATATTTTTAAACAACTCCATACTTATTTATCTTTCAACTTTTAGTTTTTTTCTCCTTTTTATTTTACTTTAATTTTTATCTCTTCTCTCTCTCTCTCTCTCTCTTTTAGTATTTTTCAATCCTTATTTTTTTCTTTTTCTCCTCTCAACTTCTATTTTTTGTTTAAAAATATTCTCTTTTTTTATTTTACTTTTTTTTTCTTCTTAATTTTTCTCAACCCTTACTTTTTTCCTTTTCTCCCCTCAACTTTTTTTTTTTAAATTTTTTCTCTTTTTTATTTTTATTTTTCCTCTTTTTTTAATTAATTTTTCTCAATCTTTATTTTTGTTTTGTTTCATTTTTTTATTTTTTCTCAACCTTTATTTTTTTTGTTTTTCATCCCTCAGCTTCTATTTTTTTTTTTATTTTTTTTTTTCTTTTTTTTTATTTTTTTTTTTTTTTTTTTTTTTTTGTAATTTTATGATTTTTTTCTTTGATTTCTTTCAATCAAGTTACATCCCATAAGCAAGAGTTAACACTACTATATTATAGAGGCGAGACTTATGACTTTCAACCAAAAAGTTACGTTTTTATGGGCAAGAGTGGACATTATCACATTGTGTTTTGAGTTATGAGATGTTCTATAACTTTTACCTTAAGAGGCAAGACTTAGCTCAAAGACTTTCAAACAATAAATTATGTCCCACAGGCAAGTGTTGACTCTACAGCGTTATATTTTCATTTATGAGATGTTCTACAACTCTTGCCTTAGAGGCAAGACTTAGCTCAAGGACTTTCAAACAAAAAATTACACCCCACAGGCAAGAGTTGATACTACCTTGTAATGTCTTCATTTATGAGATGTTCTATAACTCTTGCATTAGAGACAAGACTTAGCTCAAGGACTTTCAAACAATAAATTATGCCCCACGGGAAAGAGTGGCACTATCAAGTTATGTCTTCATTTATGAGATGTTCTACAACTCTTGTCTTAGGGGCACAACTTATCCCAAGAATTTTCAAACAAGTTATGTATATTGGGCAATAGTCAACACTAACAAATTGTATTTTTTACTTATGAAATGCTTATAACTCTTATCTTAGAGGTACGACTCTGTACAAGAACCATCAAATATCAATTTATGCCCCATGGGTAAGAGTTGATACCACTACATTGTGTATTGATTTATGAGATGCTTTATAACTCTTTCCTTAGAGGCAAGACTCAGGCCAAGGGATTTCAAGCAACAAGTTGTGCCCTATGGGAAAAAGTTGATATTACTACATTGTGTTTTGATTTATGAGATATTCTATAACTCTTATCTTAGACGTAAGACTTAATCCAAGGATTTTCAAACAACAAGTTATGCCCCATGGGTAAGAGTTGACACTATCACATTATGTTTTGATTTATGAAATGTTCTATAACTCTTGCCTTATAGGCAAGACTTAGTCCAAGGATTTTTAAAAAACATGTTACGCTCTATGGGCAAGATTTGACACTATCACATTGTGTCTTGATTTATGAGATGTTTTATAAATCAAGGACTTTCAAACAACAAGTTATGCCTCATGAGTAAGAGTTGACACTATCACATTATGTCTTGATTTATGAGATGTTTTATAACTCTTGTCTTAGAGGCACGAATTAGTCCAAGGACTTTTAAATAACACGTTACGCCCCATGGGCAAAAGTTGACACTACCACATCATGTCTTGATTTATGAGATATTCTATAACTCTTGTGTTAGAGGTAAAACTAGCCGACAAGTTACGCCTCATGGACAAGAGTTGACACTATCATATTGTGTCTTGATTTATGTGATGCTCTATCAGTTTTGCCTCTAAGACAAGGCTTAGCCCAAGAACCTCCCAAAAGAACAAGTTACGCTCAATGGATAAGTGTTGACACTACCACATTGTTTCTTAATTTATGAGATGTTGTATAACTCTTGCCTTAGAAGCAAGACTTAACTCAAGGATTGTCAAACAACAAGTTATGCTCCATAAGCAAGACCTGACACTACCACTTTGAGTCTTGATTTATGAGTTGTTCTGAAATTTTTGTCTTAGAGACAAGACTTATCTCTAAGGACTTCCTAACAACAAGTCATGCCCTTAAATTTGCTTTGATGTCAAAAAAAGAAGATCCTTTTGCGGATTATCCAACTTTTATTTATTAGCAAAATACAATAAAAGTTGAGAAGAAAGAAAAAAGAGAACAAAAAAATAGAGAAATAAAAAAAAGAGATTGAGAAAAAAAAGACAAGAAAAAATAAAGTTTGACAAAAAAAGAGAAGAACAAATAACAAAAAAAGAAAAAAAAAATTGAGAAAAACAAACACGAGAAGAAAAAATTAAAAATAAAGTTTGAAAAAAATGAAAAAGAAAAAAAAGAGAAATGATAAAAAAAAAAGAAGAAGAAAAAAATTGAGATCAATGAATTAAAAAAAAAGAAGAGAAATGAAGAAATAAATAATGTTTGAGAAAAGAAAAGAAAAAAAATGTTGAGAGAAATGAATTAAAACAAGAAAAAAAAAATTAAAGTTAAGGTAAAAAAAAATTAAAAATAGAAGTTGAGATACAAATGAGAATGAAAAGTTTAAAAATATTTGAGGTGTAGAGCAACAAAAATATACTTGTGCTATAAATAAAAAAAAGAAAGACTAGTATTTAAAAACTTTTCTTATAAACGTAAAAAAATCCAAATTCATCCACTTTTGGGATCATCCATCTAATTTCCTGATCGCCGAAGGTTAGATCAGCCCATGGTCCTTCTAGCATATATTTTAATCATTCTCTTGGTAGATTAAAACAAATAAGTGAAGAACAAAACTACAGTAATAATAGTTAAATATAAGAGAAAATCACCGTCAATACCAGCTAAGTGATCAAATCCTTTGGAGAATTTAGTTTAATTAAGCATATCATGCAGTTATGTCTTTAGCCTAAAGGGGAAAAAACAGCCAGTTTACTTGTGGAGTAGTAGTAAAGAATTAGAAACTTCAACAAAAAAGTTAAATAATGAGAGGTCAAATGATGGAATAGAAGTTTAAAACATACATAGGGCGGTTAGTGTAAATCATGTGAGGTCTACAGAAAATCTAGCTAGCTGTATGGTACTTATAATAAAGAGTCATAATTCCTAATTGTTGATTAAGTATTAAGCAAAGCTCTCTTTGACCTTTACCCTTTCAAGTTGGAACTTTCCATAATGATGGGAATTAGTCAAAGAGATTAAGAAGCATGTGATGGACTTGTAATGGCAATACATACATTTTGTCTAATTCATCTGTTAAATTGGTTTACTAGTGAAGATAACCGTTTTTCAGGCGATTATAAAAGATATTAACAATTTTTCTTTAAAAATTAAATTGAGATAAAGAAAATAAAAATTTACACACACAAAATTTTATAGATCTTAACTATAAATATAAGTATATGAGATTAATACATGATTTCTTAGTCTAATTGTATCTAAGATACATGTCTATAGGTAATTATTTTTTCTTTCAGTAGACAGTAATTTTTTTTTTTCTAAACAATTTTCTTCCATTTAAATTAAAGGCACATAAAATAAAAAGAAAGAAATTTTTGAAACAAAAAAATAGCAGAAGACATAAGTTTGAAAACTGCCATGAATGACACTTTCATTATATAATTTTAATTTGTGTATTTTTCATTATTCTTACTTTTCTTTTCCCGTCTTATTTTAGAGAAAGCCATATTACCTCCCTTCAATCTTGTATTATATTTCTCTTCAACTCTTTTTCTCCTTTCTTACGTTTATGTTCAATTTACTTGGTACAATTTAATGTTGGTTTCTTATTGAGTAGGGGAAAAGACCTATAAATGGAAGGAGGAAAATACTTATGTTCCATTCAATTTAATTTTGATAATTACTATGCAATTACCTTAAATAAAATGAAAAGAGCAAAAATTGTTAAGATTTTTTTGGACGTAAGTGTTGAAAAGATAAATAAGTATATACAAGAAGATGAAATTACATACAAGTTATGAACATGAACTTTGTAAAATAGTGTCCAAAAAAATAAACTTTTTACAAAAAAAAAAAAAAAAATCAACAAAAAATTGTAGAAATCAATCTAAATAAATAAATGTTGCTTTGAACCTGCGGGAAACATAAGAAAATACAATTCCAAATTAGAATTTGTCATAAAGTGGTAGTTAAGTGATAATAATATGGGGTTTGAGCCACAGGTGATAAAAGAGTTTTAAAATGAGGTGTAGGTGACACAAGTCTTAATTATTAGTTGGAGGTGATAATTACTTTATGGGCAAAATTCAGAAATAACATACTTAAGAGCCTAATTATTAGTTTTATAGCAACAGTTTCATAATTACATTTTATAACAACTTATATTTTGTATTTTATAAAAATGTTGCTGTAAAATACATCTACAATAAATTACTGCCCTTAAGTAACTGAAACTAGTTGAGCTATAAATGGTGTAATTACCAATCAAGTAAATTTATAGATTCCTTTTTCATTTAAAACTCTTAAAAAAAGTGACTTCCATTATTTCTTCACAAAACGTTTACAAAAATTCAAATTTCAGTTTTTCCCTATTAACAACTGCATATTTTCTTAGTAATTTGATCTAAACCAACCCTGTTTTGGAAATTCAAGTATTGCTGTTGCTGAATCTAATTGGACTGATTCTTCTTTGAAATCAGCAACTATTGTTTAATTGTTGAATCAACGATGCAGTAATTTGTTTGAATCAAATTCAATTATTGATTCTTCTGTTCCATTTGTTAGAATTGACCTGTCAGTTGAAAATTCAACCTTTACTATTGCTTAAGGTACATAATCATTATTGTTACTCAGTTCATTTTTTTAAACCATTATTGATGTGCCTATCGAATTTTTGTTGTTGTCGTTAATTTGTATGTGAAAAAATTGTAAAGAAATTCGAGTTAGAATCAAGGCAGCAGTAAAATTGGAATTCAACTATTTGTTGTAAATTTCAGCTTAAAAGTTGTTTCAAGTGTAAAAAATTCAGTATTCGACTACTGTTTTGAGGATTGTTTTTATATATTTTGATTGTTTTAACAATTGAACAAATTGTAAACAACTTTTGAATCCTCGTTTATTCAATTATTTTCTAAAATTCAAGATAAATTAATGATCGAATTTAGCAGTTGAATTTGATGATATTATATGAACCCATATCAAAGTATAAATTATCTATTCCATATGTATTTTTGATGTGCTTAATGGTAACACTGCATATGTATTTTTGATATGGTTAATGTTAACACTGCATATATATTTTTATTTTGTTGTCGAAATTCTATAGTATAAATGTATATTTGAAAAGATATTTTACTTTAAGCAAATGTTGTGTAAATATATTTTTTAAATTGAAATGTTGGCTGTGTAACTTTATTTGCACTTAAATCTGAAAAGTGTGTGTTATAACAAGTGACATTTGACAAATATGTATAAAACATATCAAATTACATATTACGTATGCTCCAGATGTATTTTTTGATATGCTCAATGTTAACACTGCATATGTATTTTTGATATGATTTATGTGAACACTGCATATGTATTTATGTTAACACTGCATATGTATTTCGTACTTGTTTTACTTCCATTTGATTCAGCAGTTTCTGTATTTGTTTGCAAACTTTTGTTGTGTTTGTATTTTAATTTAAACAAATATTGTTTAAATGTACTTTTTAAATGAAGATGTTGGCTGTGTAACTTTGTCTGCACTTAAAGATGTAAAGTGTGTGTTAAAATAAGTGATATATGAAAAATATGTATATTTATTGGTTAAATCAAGTAGAAATGGAAAGCATACCAGTCTTTGTAAAGCACTCTGGTCGATGGACGTACGAAAAGAACTTCGAAGAATATGTCACTGATGCTATATTGTTGAGCACATCAGCAACATTCGTTGAGCTGCACGATGTTTTGGCATCTCACTTTAGTATGGATTTAACCAGTAAACGTATTCTAGTGGAATATCAAATCACTGCTAATGCAGGACAAATAGAAATACATAACGATATGGGTTTAAAGGTGTTTATATTGCAGAAAAAGCTCATACAAGACATGAATTGTCTTTCTTTATATGTAAGCATTTTGGATAAAGTTGTAGGGAACAACTTGGCAAGTTCATCTATATGTGTTGCTGAAAGAGAAATCAACTGTAACAACTTGCAAACAGTGATAAATACAACAAATGAAGGAGCTTTAGTGGTTTGTGAAGATACACAAGCATTAGATTTTTTTGAGATGGATACTATTGAGGTGATTATCTCAGACCCACACCACAAGCGTATTGAGGACGATCAGGTTTACTTGATAAATTTTTTTTTAAAGTCAGTCATGAAGGACTATGCAATTAGTTAGAAATTTCAAACGTGCAGTAAAAGGTCTAGTTAAAAAATATATTTACATTCCATATCACTCTGATTTTGTTTAATATTACTTTGGATATGTATTTTGAATGCATTTAATCATGTTAGATGCAGTTATACATTGTTTTGCAAATCAAGAAACTGTGAGTTCTTAATGCATGCATCAGGCATGGGAGACACTAGAATGTTTAGAATTAGAAGATTCATACCTGAACATACTTGCCCAGTGAAGGACAAGATCTATCCAAAGATTCATGCAACTAGTATGTTGATAGCTGGTATGGTTAAATAGAAATTCAAAAACTTCAAATAAAAATACAGTGTGACAGAAATAAAAAATGACATGAAGGAAGATTTTGGTATGGATTTGACATACACTTTATGTTGGAGGGCCAAGGAAAGAGCGTTAGAAGAGTTGAGGGGTAAGCCATCAGCATCTTATAGAAAACTGCCATCATACTTATATGTGCTAAATACTACCTATCTGGAGTCACATATAAGAATAAAGAAGACAGATGATAATGCGCTATTGTATGTATTTATCACACTACATGCATTCATTAAATGATTCGATCATTGTAGACCAGTCGTAGTTGTTGATGCTAGTCATCTGAGAGGAATGTATACTGGGGCATTTGTAACAGCATGTACAACGGACGGAGCAGTTTAGTATCATTTAATAATAATTACATTGTATAACTGGTTGTATTTTTTTTGTATTTCTGCTGTTGACTTGAAAAATACATATATCCACTTCATATATACATATCTGTATATAATTACATATATTTTCAAAATTTTCTGAATGAAACATGTCAAATTGATTATGTTTGATAGTGAGGTTCAAGTAGATTTTATTATATGTAATTGATACCATTTCAGGTAGATAATATATATATATATGTATGTATATATATTAATTTACCTGTATTTGTAATAAATACATATGCAGTTCCTATATATATTTAAATCGGCCTACGCAGATTTTTTTATATTTGCAGGTCATATGTTTTCTTTGGCATATGGTGTGATTGATTCTAAAAATGATGAATTATGTATACAAGTCATATATATCCTTTGGCATATGGTGTGCTTGATTCTGAAAATGATGCATCCTGAACGTGGTTCTTTGAGAATCTAAAGAAAGCGTACGGGGAAAGACAAAACATGTGTGTTGTGTCTGATAGGAATCCAAGCATCATAAAGGCTGTTGGTGATGTGTACAAAGATGTTCCACATTATGCATGTATGTGGCATCTATAGGGAAATATGAAAAACTTTACCGAAAGTCACACGATACATTGTCGGAGATCTTTTATACAATGGCCAAATCATATTCAAAGTTAGAATTACACATGTTAATGAAAAAAGTTGAGGCAGCTGATATTAGGGTGAAGAAATATTTGGAATTGATGGATTACGAAAAGTGAGCTAGGTCGTATGCAACAGTTCACCAAGGATGGACTTTGACTTCAAACATTGTGGAGTCAATAAATAGGGTGCTTGTATTTAGGGTTGGGCATATTTTGGTCTAAACTGAAAAAACCAAAATTTAATTTTGGTTTTGGTTTTTCGGTTTTTAGGATCGGTTTCGGTTTGTAATTTTTGAAATTTGGTTTTTCGGTTTGGTTTTGGTTTAAATTTGGATAAACCGAAAAACCAAAATTTTATAAATAAATAAATAATATGTATATTTTATTATATATATATATATAAAATATATAAAATAATATATTATATATATATATATTATATATATAATATATATATATATATCTATATATATATTCAGTAAGTAGTAACTATTAAGTAGTAAGCACAATTGCACAATTTCAAAACACTAAATCGCTAACACATTACACAAGCAAACAGCCGCAGTTATGCGCCATTTCTCACGTATGGTACAATCCACCGGCGACGACGACACTTCCTTGCTTCGCTCCTCCGTACAATCCACCGGCGAAGGCAAGGCGGCGAGCAAGCGACAAGCCGACAAGCGTTCCTTCTTTCTACTGGACACTGTTGTGGGCTTGTTACTTGTAGACTGTAGCTATCTACCGAAGGCAGAGAGGAATAGTTGAGCCGGCGATGACCACTGTCGTCTGTCTGTGGGTTTTTTGAGTTGGTTGCCGGCAACCAATCATTCAATTGATCGACGACCAATTTTTTGATCAATCAAGGCTTCCAATTATGTCTAATCTGGTATTCTTTTCCATTCCTCATTTAAATTGATAGTTTAAGATTAAAGGAGGAGAAGTGAGAATTAAAAATAATTACATTATTTTCACAGATTGGAAGCAGGGTAAGTGAAAGTGGAGCATCAAATGAAAATATTTCAATTTCATCTCCAAATGATGTTGAAACTGCCGTTGAAGCTGAACTTTTGAAGAAAATAAAGGCCATGGAACCTAGGGGAAAATGTTAGAAATGGTTTGACAAGTTTGATGATGAAAAAATGGGAGCTAAGAAAGTAAAATGTAAGTACTATGGGCAAATTTATGTTGTTCCTTCAAGTGTTAGTGGTACTTCGTCGATGAATAATCACATACTAAAGTTATGTCCTTATCGCCTCAATGTTAGTGTTAAAGACAGTCAACAAAATTAGCTTTTCAACCATCTTCAGCGGGTGAAAAGAAAGGGGCATTGGGTACTTGGACATTTGATCAAGGACAAAGTAGGAAAGCTTTAGCCCAAATGATAGTTGTTGATGAGTTGCCATTTAGTTTTGTGAAAAGAAAGGTTTTAAAAATTTTATGAGAGTCACAGCCCCACACTTTCATATTCCTTCTCGTAGAACCTCGACAAGAGATTGTTATCAGTTCTATAATGAAGAGAAATAAGTTTTGAAAAAGGTTTTCAAAGAAGTACATCCAAAAGTTTGTCTTACGATAGATACTTGGACATCTATACAAAACATTAACTACATGTGTCTAACAGATCATTTTATAGACACAAATTGGAAATTATATAAAAGAGTGATAAATTTCTGTCCAATTTCTAGTCATAAAGGTGTTGATATGGCTGCTTCCATTACTAACTGTTTTCTTGAATGGGGTTTGGATACTATTTTTAGTATTACAGTTGATAATGCTAGTTCCAACAATGTTACTGTGATAGAAATGTCTAAACAGTTAAATAATTGGGGAGCTAACATAATGGAGGGTCAGCATCTTCATGTGAGGTGTATGACACACATTCTTAATCTTATTGTACAAGATGGGCTAAAGAAAATTGATAAGTCTGTCAAGCGAGTAAGACAATCTATGAAGTATGTTAAACAATCTGCTGCTAGAGTTAAAAAGTTCAAAGAATGTTGTGAATATCAAATGATAACTTGCAATAAATCTTTATGTTTAGATGTTCCTACTCGATGGAACTCTACATACTTGATGCTTGAAATAGCACAACATTTTGAGCTTGCATTTGAAAGATTTTGTTTCTATGATAATGGTTTTTTGGATTATCTTCGTACTTCTCCTTGTGAAGATGGAACTAATGCAGGGGCTTTTACAAGTGAGGATTGGGAAAATGTGAGGGCAATGATAAAATTTTTGAAAACTTTTTATGATCTTACTTTGAAAGTTTCTGGTTCAGAATATGTTACTAATAGTGTGCATCTTGTGAAAATTGCTGAGCTTGATCTGATTTTGAAAGAGATGATAGAAAATGAAGATTTTCATTTGAGAAAAATAGCAACAAATATGAGGGAAAAGTTTAGAAAGTATTGGGGTGATCCAAAGAAAATGAACAAAATGATCTTTATTTCATCTGTATTGGATCCCCGTAACAAACTAGAATATGTTCCTTTTGAAATTGTGGACATGTTTGGGAAAAAAATTGGAAACAAGTAGTCTGAGTCGGTAGAGGCATATATGAAAGCCTTGTTTGAGCATTATGTTAAGAAATTGAAAAACTCTTCATCTTCATCTACTTCTTCTTATTCTGGAAACTTTTCATTGTAAGTGGTTATGGAAACTTTCAAAGAAGAGACCTAATGAGAACAAAACAACAATTTGAGAAACATAAAGAAATTAGTGGAGGTTCAAGCAGTAAATCTGAGTTGGGAAAATATCTTGCTGAAGAGATTGAGCCAGATTCGAAAAATTTTGACATATTAGGTTGGTGGAAAATTAATGAGCCGAGATTTCCCATTCTTGCTGAGATGGCTCGTGATGTTTTAGCCATTCTCATTTCCAGTGTCGCATCTGAATGAGCATTTAGCACGGGAGGTCGTGTTATTGATCCATTTAGGAGTTCATTAACTCCTAAACTAGTGCAATCTCTTATTTGTCTTCAAGATTGGCTTAGACGTGAACCTATTCCAATTAATGTTGAGGAAAATTTAGAGTATCTTGAGCAACTTGAAATTGGTAAGAATTTTATGATTTTGTATTCATTTTATTGAAAATAATTTCTTATTTATATTGCATATCAACTAACAGGTGTCTTATATTTTTTTAGAAATGACTTGTAGTGGAACTGAGTCTAGCATTGTTGATGTATAGTTGCCAATAAGCAAATTTGGATTGTGGGTAAGTGTGTTTTTGCGTTCTTTTTCTACTTCTACTTCTATTAGTTTCTTGATTTGAAAGTGTGTTAGGGTTGAATTATGCAAGTTGTAGATGACTGCATTATCTCTAGCTTGGTCTTGCAATTTAATAAGAGATCATCAAGATAGAGCAGTATGTTGTTTATGGTGGATTGATTGGCTTTAAACCTGAGCTGATCAGATTTTTATATATGATGTTTGAATATGTTGAAGGATCCGATGCTTAGTGGGATCATGTGATGTTCCTTTGACTGTTCTTTGTTGGAACACTGATTTATCATATTTTTTTTTTGATCTTTGTTGAGGTGGTGTCTCTGCACCACATGGAACTATGGTACGTTTAAAATTTGGGCGTCCTCAGTTGACAGTTCTTTAGAATGTATATAGCTTTGATTTCTTTTTTACTATTTAAATGCAATTTGAAGTGAATCGTGTGCTCTTTAACTTGATTTTCCATATCACAACCAAACTTTCACTTGATCAATAATTATTCCAGATGCCTTAGAGACTAGAGAGAGTGAGATTTTCAGATAAGTTGTTAAAAAGTTTCAAAGTGGTCATATAACTTGGAACGTGATAATACTTTATTTACTGGAAGAGGTGGTTTTTATATTGTCTTTAATTTTTATATTCGAAGATTTGATTTCATCCCTTAGGAATTACAAGTGTAGGTTGTGTCATCCTTGATACCTGGACGCCATAATACAATGAGGTGGCATGTTTGATTATAGTGAAATATTTTCTATCAATTGCATGCAAAGTATTTACCTGGTATATGATATTACTTCTGTATCATACAACTGTATGTAGCCATGTAGGGAATTTGTATATTTTATTCATTTTTAATGTAAGAAAGTTGTGTATATTGTTTTAGTTTAGTGATGCAGTCTATAGTATTAGTAAGTCTTTTTGTATAATAAAGTTTGAACTCACAACAAATTTTATTGAACTATAGATGATTGTTGTGGCTGATTTGTGGGTTGTGGATCGGTGACTATTTTGGTGGACTGTTATAGCTGTCTTATGGACTAATGGTGGTGGCTGTTTTGCAGTTTTATGGAATATTGTGTATTTGTATTATTTTATTGATTGATTTATCATTTGTGGATTGTTTTAATGTTTTATGGACTATTTTAGTGACTCGAATGTTTTATATAATGTTTTGACGACTTTAGACTATTTATGAAGAAATAGTGTGTGGACTGTGGTAGTTCTTTTATGAACTGTTTTTACGACTTCATAGTTGTTTGTGGACTATTTATGCAAACTTATGCATAATGAAGTTATGTATTATGTTTAAATTATGGTTATATCATTTAATTTCATTCGTGTTGAGTTATTTATAGTTATTTATATTTGAGAATGAAAAATAGGTTAGAAAAAAGATTATTTTTCTAGAAAAATCATCAATATTAAATGTTCACTACTTTAATCATTAAAACCAAAACAAAAATCTGAAATAATCGAACCAAATTTGTAAAAATCGAACCAAACCGAAATAATTTTGGTTTGGTTATGGTTTTCATTTTCATCAATCTGAAAATTGAAAAACCAAACCGATATTCAACAATCAAACCGAACTAACCGAATGCCCACCCCTACTTGTATCAGCTAGAGAACTGCAAATTTATGACTTTGGAAGTTCGATTACTGTTTGCAAAATGGAATTGTGAAAATAGGTAGGAGGCTTCATATACCTTCACAATACTCATTGGAAAGTTTAATGACATACTCAGTGAGAACGAGACTTTTGTGTACCCGAATGACGATATGACCTTTTAGATTTGTGGAAATTATAATTATGAAAACATAAATATGAAAATACTTTTCATGCAGTTGTAAATTAATGAAAAGATATACAACATAAAAAATATGAACATTTAAAAAAATAACATGTATTTTGCAGATGTATTTTGTTGTATTGAAAATTATTAACAATTGCATATGTATTTGGATGCTCTGTAAAAATGTACTCTGCATATGTATTTTATTGCATATGTATTTTTTATTTGTACAAATGCTGGTGTGATTACAACATATCATGGAATATGAAATTCATCTTTTTGTATCAGTATATTTAATTTTTTATTTTTATGTCAGGTTGTATCAACCACAAAATATGTGTATACGGTATACGACAAACAAAAACACTTCATTGTTTGCATCAATGAAAAAATGTGCTCGTGTAATGCTTTTTAAATAGATGAGATACCATGTGCACATGGTTGTATGGTGCTGGAATTTTTTTTTTTGAGAAGGGGCCATACTGTTCTGATTTGTTTAAACCAAAAATTGTTTTGAAGACATACGATGTTCCAATCTATCCGTTGCCATACAACGATGACTGAATAATTCTAGAGAGCATACTTGGTGAAATAGTACTGCCTCTAAAACTCCAGGAAGACCTGCAAAGAAAGATCATGGAAAATCAGGTCGGGATATGTTTGAAAAGAAGAATATTAACTAATGCGGTGTGTGGGGCTAAGGGTCACAATAGGCGTTCTTGTAGCAAATATCGTAAATGATACATTTCTTCTTCTGTATTATTTCTTAAAACTTTTTTTTCATTTTTTTATAATGATGAACTAATTCAGTTTAGTTAATACATTTATGAATCATTTGACAATTGAAGACAGTAATATCTGAATACATGATCTATCTATGTTTCAAAATCTAAACATTACACATGTATTAATGAAATGTCAAATTTATCTTTAATTCAAATTCTCTTGTATAATGATTTAAAATGAACACATATCAAAATTACATATTAGGTTTGATCAATATTTATTTTCCAACAACTTTATATTAACACGCCATATGTATTTTTTTGGAAAATATTTTTAATGTATAATTCATATGTATTTTGTAGCAAAATATCAACACTGCATATATATTTTGTAAATAACTACATTAAAATCTCAAATTTCACTTTAATTTAAATCCTAATTTATAATTATACGTAATGAAAATATACTAAAAATGCATATTAGGTATGTTATAGTTGTATTTTTGTAATGTTTGATTCTAACATTTCATATGTATTTTTATGCTGAAAAATAATTGATTTATACTACATATGTATTTTTAAGCATAATATGAAAACTACATATGTATTTTTTAACTAAATCTCCCAGTAACAGGTAGAACTCCATAAATCTCACACTACATGTTATATTTAACAATATAGGAAGGAGGTGAAAAACTTTAAAGAACAACAACAACATACTAAAATACATATTGGGAATGGTCCATATGTATTTTTGCAATATTTGATTTTAATACTGCATATGTATTTTTAGGATAAATACAATTGATTTATACGATATATGTATTTTTAAACATAATATAAAAACTACGTATGTATTTTTTAACAAAATCTCCAGTAAAAGGTAGAACTCCATGAAATAAACCAATTCAAAACATGAAAATTAGTCTGTACAATCAAAACCTACATCTATAAACTAGTTTTTAAAATACAAAAAGTCAAAAATCCATCAACCATCATACATCAACAACTTCAGTGACACTAGTTATTCTACTTTGCCTTGCAGGCCTCAAGGGTGCTTTGGCATCACTAATGGCATTTGCTTCTTGTTTTTGGATCCCATAGTCCCACAAAAGTGCAGCATATCTTGTACGGAGTGCGTTGGGGTCGAACTCAATCGCAATAACTTTGTGACTATAAGAAATACACTCTGCATACATAACCATAAAGACACCACAATCCCTACAAAAAAAAAATAAAATTTGATTAAATAGTGAAATATATTTTGTACAAACATACAATTTTGGTATATGTAAATTCAAAACTTACAAGCTTCCACTCGGTTGTTGAGGTAAATCATCTTCAAATAAAACATCAAACATATCTGAGAATTCTTTGTCTTTGTATCTTGAATGGTTTTGAAGATCAATTCCTTTCTTAACATAGAAATCACAAGCTTGGAGACACAATAGAATAATCTTTACTATTTTCTCAATCTCAGCAAGAACAGCTGCATAATGACCACCGAATTCATATGAATCATACAAGAATATATGCCTTTTTGAAAATGATAAAATAGCGAGAACCCAGTGATATTTTTTCTTTATATTGACCAAAATAAAAATGTCTTCCATTGTATGCCATGGCACTGCAGCATGCATGTAGAACAATTGATGTATTCAATAAGATAGTGCTCCTGTCCTCCAGCATTAAGGTTTTGATGATCCATAGAATATACATCCTTCAAAGATCTAATTATGTTCATAAAGTTGCAGTCAACTGTACTGTATTTGTACGATTTGTTTGGCTCGTTTTTGTACGAACTGTGCGGCCCATACTTCAACTTCTTCCTTAAGTAGTATAAGCAGACATCAATATGCTGCATTAGTGAATACCACAAAATTTAGAGCATTCAAAAAAATTATATAATAAATATTAAAGTGTATGCAAGTAAAAAATATATATGCATTTTTTTATATTAATGTAGAAGATTTGTGTATCTAAAATTGCATTCTTAAAGTTCAGTTACATGCAGACAATGTTATCTAATAGTATATGCAACAGTATGTGATGTAGTATACTATATCATATTTTGAATACTTAAAAATAAATATATGTTAAACCATATGTATTTCAATGTAACCTAATATGTATTTTTAAGTAGTGTTACAGACGAAATGGAAAAAATTTCAAAATAATATACTAACCGAGTCTGTCCATGTATGATCTGCAAACCCCATCATATAGAACCAATTTTTGTCTTCAACAGTCTCAACACCAAATGCATCTTTGGAATTTCTGATTTTCCCTTCTTGTAATGATCCGCTTTTCCTTTCCTAGGTATTTTAAGGAGATGATAAACCATGAAAACATAATTGATAAAAATAAATAATTTGAAGCAATTCAAAAGGACTACCTCTTGGCAGTAGCTTTTAATAGGTCGGCAGAAATCCAGTCCTTAAAGTTCTTGACAATCTTCGTATCTATTATCCCATCAATCGGGTGATATAAAAATGGATGTTTTTGGGGGAATATGCGTATTAGCCTTGTTGAGCTCCCTATATAATTATAGAATACAAAAACTTAATTAATACAAACGTATTTGCAAGACATATTACATTAAAAATTATATATATCTTATTATACTTACCAACTGCTGAACCAAATTTTTTGGTGTATGGCGATTCCTTGAATTTTGATGGTCGCCTAATCCTTAACTTTGATTTGGCATTTTTAAATTCACGATTAGCGGATGGATGAATCATGATGCTTTTTTTATCTTAGACATTCAAGCTAGGTAGAAACTCATTCGAGATTGTATTTTGTGAATCAGGCCATAATTGTTCATCCCTCTGTTCATCATTGGTTACTTCTTGTGTATTAGGAGGTGTCCTAACTTTCTCCTCTGTAGCAAGTTCGACCTCTAAATTCATCAGTGACTTTGAGCTCAAATCAGTGATCCCTCTGTTCATCTAACAAAAAAATTGAAAAAAGAATATTACTTTTTTTCTATCAAATTGAACCTAAATAAACTCAAAATATATTATAGTAAGATACATACTTGAGAATGATCTTCAATAACAGTCTCAGAAGTTTTTGCATCCAAATTTTCATGATGAAATTCTTCTTGACGGTTTGCCGATGGATGTATGATGATGCTTTGTATTTGATAAGCATATAGGCTCGGTAACATCTCACCAGGGATTGTGAATTGCGAATCAGACAATTATTTCATCAAATTTCTCATCGCTGGTCTGCAAAACAATGAAAGAAAAAATTTAATTATCCCCTGGATTATTACATCACATGAAGACAAAGTTAAATCACTATACATACTCAATAATCATGTTGAACAACCTTCTCAGAATGTAAGTAATCCAAATTTATACTCCGGAGAAGCTCATCAGGGATTAATTGTTGAGAATTAATTTCAACATTCATTTTTTCAGAATGCAAATCAGTGCACCCCTTGAAAATAAGTAAAAAAAATCAAAACATCAAACAAACATGTACTTGTATTTGTTTATATATGTGAATTCAAATGAATATATATATATATATATATACGAAAATTATTTACCTTTGTACCAAGCAAATTTGCTTTCAATTTCTGATCAACCTCCGAACTTAATCGTTGTGGTGATCTTTCGGTACCAACATAATCCATATTTTGGATGTCAGGATCTTTATCTGTATGTTTTTGCTACAAATACATATACAAATTCAAATAACCTATTAATACTTGAGTCAAATTTAATATGTTTTTTTTATGAAATTGAATAAACATATATACAAACACACTAAAAATACATATTTATATATAACATCAAACTCAAAAATACATATTTAAGAACATAACAAAACAATCACTGAGTGTTAAACTACATATGCAGTGTTAAAAAATACATATTAATAAAACTAAAAATACATATGCAGTGTATAGAACACATTAAAAATACATATTGATATGTAACATCAAACTCAAAAATACCTATTTATGAACAAAACTAAAAACACACTGTGTTGTATGTTATAATATTTTTAATCAACCAAATAATATATATTTTTATGTGAGCATCCTCAAAGATATATATATACACTACATGTGATGTAAAAAATAATTGTATTTAATGAACAATGCATATGTATTTAATAATTCAACAACACATAAAAAAATAAAACTTGCATATCATACTAAAGTCAATCTTCAATTCTATTCCAAATTTGACAGTTCTATTAACCTCAAATGTATTTTGAATATAAAATTTAAAAGTTCAAGTAAATACGTATTTGGAACTTTAATATTTACCTTTGTACCGTTAGAAATATTATCCGAAGATTGAACAACATCAGGACTAAAATATTGTCTAGATTGCCCTAACCCTTCCTCATCAACATTTGGTATATCAGCTTCTATATCTACAACTTGCTCCTGAAAAAATTGTGTCCAATAACATAACAAGTTATTTTACAAATATGATGTATTTGTATAAGGCAGTCCAATAAGTATACATATTCAAATCAACTAAAATTTTCAAAGAAAAAATTACCTTGCTTTGAGCAAATGCTTTCTTCATCTTTATAATTTTTTTTCTCATTTGTCCACGAATTCCTTTAAACTTGCGACGAGCCTGTTTTGATACAAAATCTATAAGCAAATTTTTTTCCATGTAAAACAAATATTTGCCAAAAAAATTACCTCATCTCAGAATTCATCAAAATCTTTCTTAGAAATAAAGATTTTTTTCTCAACATGACTCTCAGGTTTTGACAAAGCTACTTCCTCTACATGAATATTTGGCTTTGAATGTACCTGAGGAAAAATAACCCGAGCTGTTTGCTTTCCTTTCTTAATTTTTGAAGAAGATGTCTGTCGTGTCTGAATTGGCTTAAAAACTGGTGTCTTCATTCCATCAGCCTTTGCAGCACAAGGAGCCGGTGTCCTCGTTTGGGTATGCTCGTAAAAAATATTTACTTGTTTTTTCCTTAAAGGTTTCTTCGCTACTGGTGTTGATGAATCAACCTTCTGTTTCTTCTTTGAATGTTCGTTGATCTTTCTTGGTGGTGGATCATGAAAGTCATCATCAGAATCAACAGAACGTTCATGTTGTATTGCATCCTTCTGCGGTATTTGCAATTTTGACAGCTCCTTTTTCGTTGGCTCTATGTTCTTAAAGACAACCTAGAATAATAGGTAAATAATATATGTTAAAGAATCAGTTAAACAATTGTAAATGAAAATGTATATATGTATATTGTAAAATACATATTAATACATATGTATTTAGTAACAACAAACCTTGCCATTGTCATTGAACATAGCATTCATCAAAAACTCAAAACGTGGATGAGGTACAATCGTCTTCCAATTTAATAATCAGGGAATCCGATTATCAACCTTCGATGCAATCTTTGGTGGGACATTTGAACAACACTCGTAAAGCCACACTTGAATAGCCAGTGGCATTCCCTGAATCAAATAAAATTGACCACCAGCTTTCAACCGGTTGTTCAAACTTCTGGCCAGATCTTCAAAAGATAAAGAACCCCATAGAAAATCGTTATATCTTCCACTATCAACCAAATCGAAATAAAGATGGGGTATTACCACAATTTCAACATTAAATAAGACAAATAAATGCAGAAAATACAGGATTGCAAATTTCTCAGCATCCTCATCATTGTTCTCCCCCCATACTCTCTCCGTGAATGCTAGAAATAGTTACCTTTTCTGTATAATTTCTGCTCCATTGAAATACTTCTCAACCATCCTATTTGGTACACCCTCTTAAAAAATAAAGTCATACCTATTTGACACACAATTTAATCCAGTTATGATAGCAAATTCCTTGGGAGTAAAATTAAGAAAAGTGTCATTAGCACAAATCAGAATCCCATAAGAAGAACTACCCTTCACCTCAAGCGTCATAACGCATATGAACAACTGTTCTTGCACTTCACATTGCTGCTTCTTTATAAAATAACCAAAAATGTTATTGTCGCAAAAGTTTTTAAACTATTCCTTGTTTAAAATTGCGTGTATGCTTCCATAAATATCTTTGTCACTGTACGAACACATGTGTGGTGCAAATCTTGGAAGTTTTCTGACAATGAATATTTCATCCCGCATCACCTATACAAAGAATCATATAACATGCAACCAAAAAATCAAGCAGCCAATAAAATTAAAAAACATATAATAGGCATATGTATTTTTATCATATCAAAACTACAACCAACACTGAAAAATACATATCAAATATACTAAAAATACATATAGCCAATAGACTGTTCTAGTAGTTAAGCTAAAATTAACATGCATATGTATTTTGATCATATCAAAGCTGCAATCAACACTGAAAAATACATATCATATGTACTAAAAATACATATATAAAACAAACTGTTGTAGTATTTCAAGTAAAATTAACATGCATATGTATTTTTTACCATATCAAAACTGCAACCAACACTGAAAAATACAAATCATTTATGCTAAAAAATACATATAGCCAATATACTCTTAATGAGTAGTTAATACAACAATATATTTTCACAATTATACTATTATCTTCACAAATCAGCATTCTACAATCCCTAAATATCATCATAACATCAAATACATATTAACTACTTCAAAAAAATACATATAACTTACAACTTTAACAACATCTTTACTTGGAGCAAAATACATTTTACTCAAAAAATACATTTACAACAAAAAAATACCTCTTCCTCACTAACTTCTTCGGAATCATCATCAAAAGAGATCTGAACATCCTCATCAACCTTACTTAAACCTTCAATTTCTTTCTCTTTCCTTTTTTTCTTGATTTATTTATTTTTTTTCCTTCTGAGAAGGTGATTTCTTCAACAATTTTTTTTTCAAAATATTTTTCAAAATTTTTTCATCTTCAGCAGATCGTTGCGAAACTTTGACCTAATCTCCTTTGGTTTCTCAGATTTCTTCGACTGTAAAGAATTTGAAACAACTTTAAATACATCTTCTTGAGTTAACCCAAGACTAAAAGATGGTCCACAATCATAGTCCAAATTTAAATTTCATATACCACTATTTGTTCGTGATTTTGGTGTTTGTTCAGCGATTAAAATAAAAAAACCTCAAATTCTGATTTTGAGATATATTAGAGTATGCTATTTCTGAAATTTACCCAACAAAATGCTAACATGCAATAGCTAAATTAAGAGTTGCCTGAAATAGATGAAGATAATCTTTACTGATGGTGCTAAAATTGTGCAAAGTGAAAAAAAATTAGAGCAGAAAGATATTCTTTAGGGCGAAAAGAATGGCAAAAATCTTTCAAATTAATGAAAGAAAAAACTTATGGCGTGAAAAGAGGAAAAACTGACAGTTACTTCTCCAAGTGGTTAAACAGTAGCGACCACATAAAATAATGCTATAGATGTTAAAAAATGTAATTTAATAAAATTATTGTTATTTTTTGTAACTTAATGTTTAAATTTGATACTTTATGTATTTTTTTCCTTACTTTATTATGGATTAAGAAAGTTGAAGAAGTTTAAAAATAACCCCCAAGTTTTTAAATTTACACTTTGATCCCAATATTCACCTCAAATAACGAGAAACAGAGGGAAAAAAGTTTCTTTCTCTCTCTTCTTATCCATTGTTGTTTTCTCTCTCTTAGCAATTTTTGTTATTCATTGTTTCTACTGCTTTATTCATCATCTCCTGCTTCATTATCATCATCTTCATCTTCTTCTTGTCGACCATTTGTTATTGTTGTTGTTGTTGTTGGTATAACGCTACTGCTGCTATCTGACCAATTTCTTAGGTCAAATTTTATTTGCTACATCACTTTCCACTTTGGCATTACTTCATAGGTGACTTTGGTAAGTAACATTATGATTTTTATTTGTATTTTTCATCTGGGTACACTTTTGTTTTTTCAATAATGGATAGAACCCCGATCATAAATCCAGTATAAGTGCCCATAATTTAAATAGATCAATTATCTGGTGCATCAGATGAGTAATCTATTACATCAGAAGATTTATCTGTTGTATCAGACTGTTTATCTGTTGCATCAGAAGATTTATCTGTTGCGTCAGACGTATTATCTGTTGCATCAGGATATTTATCCGTTGCACCATACTAATTATCTGTTGCAACGAATGATTAATCTGTTTGGAACAACACAAATCAGCCTTTTCCATAAACCCAACAGATAACCAATATGTTTCAACTCTTGCTATTGCTACTGGATTAAAAATTATTCCTTACGTCCAATTACCCATTCCAAATTTCCTAATTCAATTTCTCATTTTACTTGTCTTTTTCATTAATCAAGCAAAGATTAAAAAAATCCATGTTTTACCCTTTGTATTAATCACTTTTTCTTTAAATTAAAATGGAAATATTATTTAATAGGGGGACTATATGCCAACCGACGTTAAAAGCTTTTTTCTCTTATAAAATTTTGATTGAATAGCAAACAATGGTTATTTCAAACACGTCTACTGTCCCACCAACTGATCAGTGGGTTATGGTAAACTAGATATGTTATTAATTATTTTTTTTAATCAATGTGGCATCTCAATTTGGGACGGGTAATTTGAGATGGAGGAAGTACGAATTAAAATGTCAGAGCCAAACAAAAAACTAGTCATCTGTTGAAATAGACTATTTACCTGTTGCATCAGACTTCTTATCTGTTGCAACATGAGTAATCTATTTTGAACAACACATCAGCCCCTGCCACAAACCTAACAGATAAATCTTACTATTGCTACTGGATTCTAAATTATTCCTTTTTACGTCGAATCATTGACATGTTTGTTGAGAAGATAGTAGACAAAATGAAAATTAAATATGGATTAAAATGTCAAAGATCAAACATAATTTTTTTATTAAACAAAAAATAAATAAAAATACATATAATAGTCTAAAAGAAAAATAATAATCTAATTATTATTATTATTATTATTATTATTATTATTATTATTATTATTTTTATCATCATCATCATCATTGCCAGCAGACCAATCTTCAATCGAAAGTAGCAAGGCCCTTCTCAACCTGCATATCTCACGGAGCATTCTTGCTCTAACTCCTCCCAGTTTCCATTGCAGGTCACGAACTTGATTTCGAAGTTTATTCACGGCGTCTTACAGAAAAGCAACGTCCCACACTGGGTCATCCATAATATTCTAGAGTGTAATATGAAAGATGAGATGCAATAAATAAATAGATTGTAGTTGAATGAACGATTGGGTAAGGAAGGACCTATTTATAGAGGATTGAATTTGAATGAGAGGCAAAAAGGCGCGACTATTCACCTCTATTCATTAATTATATTTTTTATTAAATTAACAAAATAAATATTGTGATAAGTCATGACTTTTCAGATTATTATTATTAATTAGGTCTTTCCAAGAACCGTTTTTATTGAGTTGTGGCAACAGATTCTATATCTGTTGCATCAGATAACATATCTGTAACAATATATATATCATCTATTGCAACAAATATAAAATATATTGCATCAGATAACCTATCTATTGCAACATATAATCTAATTGTTTACCTCCATTTATTAATTATATTTTTGATTAATGTAAAAAGTAATGACTTAATTAAATTAAGAAATATTGTGATAAGTCTTGACTTTTTAGATTATTATTATTAATTAGTTCTTTCCAAGAATCATTTTTATTGAGTTGTGACAACAAATTCTATATCTGTTGCATCAGATAAATTATCTGTGACAAAAGATATATCATCTGTTGCAATAATAGTGAACCGGTTGCAACATATAATCTACTTTTTTTTTTAAAAAAACTATCATCATATCATTAATCTAAATTTTCTGACTTTTTTATTTTATAAATTTTAAAAAAATACCTTTTCAAATTCTTTAATAAAATAATAACCATTTTTTTTTCTGGCAACAGATTGTATATCTGTTGAATCTGATAAACCATCAATTGCAATAGATATACCATCTGTAGCAACAAATAGACGTTCTATATTAATATCTTTTTTTATTTCTTCTAACACCTGATACATCAATCGCAACAGATGGGGAATTTGATGCATCAGCAACACTGATGAATGTATGTGTTTTTATTTTAGACAAAAAGTCACAACTGACCTTCACTTTGTTTTTCTTAACAATCATCATATAAGTTAATCAATCCAATATTGTGACTTTTTTTATTATATAATAAATAATTTTAAAAAATAAATTCAAAAATAAAAATGGTGAAAAGTCACGATCAATTACTTAAATTAAATAACCATTCTTTTACGGTTATAAATTGTGTTTATCATTTATTTTCTTATTATTTATTTATGAAATATTTCATATTAAATAATAGGAAAGTCATGTCTTTTCTTTTATTTTTCACCCTCTCAATAACAACAATAACCCTTTTTTATTAATAACAACCTGGTGAAACATATGATCGATCTGTCGCATCAGATTAACCTCTGTTGACACAAATTGCTCAATCCCTACCACCAGCCGTCGACATATTGAGAACAAGAAATAAACAGAATGATTATTAAATACTAAATAAGAATTAAAAATTCAAAGTCGACAACCAAATGACATAGATTTTTGAATCCCTTGGGTAAATCCGATATACCAAAGGAGGAAAATACATGTGCTAAAATAAAAAATATTACCTAACTATTATTACTACTATTATTATTATTGTCAATCAGACATTTTTCATTTGACAGCTTTGCTACTCAGCCTTAATCCGAAGTCAGTCAAATCTCTTTGGAGTTCATCAAACTGCCTTTGAAATTCACGCAAAGACTCGATATAAATATTCTTGTACGAATCTGGATCATCCATATTTGTAAGGAGGGACCTATTTATAAATTATTGTATTTCTAAAAGAAAATAAAATTGCTTTAAAATAAATCTAACTGATGGGTAATCTATTGCAAAATATATTCTTTCTGCTGTTAGATAACTTACAACATACCGACAATATTTTGCAACAGATGTATATATCTATTTAATTTCTCCAACAAATACGTCATATGTTGCAATAGGTTGATCATCTATTGTAACAGATGTCTCCAATTATTTGACAATATAAACAGATATGGCATCTGTCGAACTAGCTAGTCATCTGTTTATTCAATTTAATTCATAGATGGGCTAGGAAGAATAAGGTGCGTGTAGATAGATCCACTATCATATGTGTGGGAGTTAAGTATATATTACTGATAAGGTCACCGGGACAACACACACAAAGTACAATATTTTTGTGAATGTAGTTTTTAATCGATTAGGCACTGATCATCAAACAAGATCCTGCATTGTACTGTTAAGTTTGATGGGTTCGAAATTAATAAGCCTAAGGACCTCATGAAGATGGTGCAGATACCCTGTTATGAATTACTGACGGTTGTTGCTCGTGTTTATGCGTGTTAAGTTTTGAGAAGGGATCAATATTTATCGTCATTACAGAGAACCAATAGTGATTGGACTTAACTTTAAGTATGCATTGGACTCTGAGAACACCTTTGAAGCCTCGCACTGCATCAAACAAGAACGGAAAACCAATAGAAATTCCCCTGGCCCAAATTTATATGGTTGGGTTGCTCTCTCGGGGTGATGATTATATGCTAGAACGTGTGGTAGGAGAATGCCTTCGAGGGAAAATGAGTGGTTGATAGAAGACTATATCATCTGAGAGCTAGTTGAAGAAGAGATACAGGGTAGAAAGTAACTTCTAACGAATTTGGCCGATGGAATTATCTTAAAAGATATGAAATTTGAATCAAGTGCAAATATGAAAGTGTCTTTGATAATGTAATTTTGTCTGTTGTCTCTCTAAAAGAAAAATAATACAGATGAACACTTTGCTAGGGGTTGGGATTATCACCTAGAT
>NC_061118.1:134506342-134523854 GCF_002878395.1 Capsicum annuum
TCATTCTTCTAGATTTTAAATGTGTTATTAATTTTGATTCAATACTAGATATTAATGTAATTAAGTAGACTAATTTTTGTGGATTTTCGTTTGTTTTATTTAGACTTATATATTCTGAATAATTACTAATTAAAGATATTTTAATTTTTCTAAAAGCTTCTCTATTTTTAAATGGTCTTCGCATACTTAATTTAATATTTTTGTAGGTAAATTTTTTAACTTTAACTCTAATTCTAATTCTATAACTATAGCTCTAACTCTAACTCTAACATATATCTCTTCCGTACTCTTTAAATTGCTGTGCTCTGATACCATTTGTAGGGGGGTGCGCGGATTAGGTAGGTTAAAAATTAGTTAATCTGAAATTTGTTATTCCATCATATATATGGGATAACTTATCTCATTATTTTGGTGTAAATGACGGGATAAATAATTTTGGTAAGAACTAATACCTCACACCAAACATAGGATAAATTATTTCGAGACTATTTATTCCTTATATCTCATACCAAATAAGCACAGTGATAACATAAACAATTTAATGCAAGCGTTAATTGTTGTTGGTAGATTAAATGAAGAAATAAGTTTACAGTATGGGGTCTATTTTATTTATATTAACAAACTATATGTATTATTATCAAAATATATCATATATTGTGGGATCTTATGTATGAATTATTGTTAGATAGTATGAGATCCTTTTTTGTTTCTCATTACTATTAAGAAGAAGGTATATTTGTATTTTATTTTGATTTGATTTTACTAATTTTCAGTTATATATTACAACAATTAGTGACAAATATTCTAGGATAAACATTCAAGGCACGTTTTCATGGATAAAAGATTTTGCAATAAATAAAATTGTCTTTTTATTCCTTTTTCTCAAATTATTGTAATTTAATTATATTCTAATACTAAATACATTAAAATTAAGAAGAACTAGAAAAATATAATTTAATTAGGAAAAGTAAGTTGAGTCCAAGTCAAATACTATTATTTAGGGATCTAAACAGTATAAAAATTTACGTGTATGGCAACTCTACAAGTTAGAGCTGGTGGCCTTGTATCAAATTTTATTTACATGCCTGATAATTAAATCATCGTCAAGATTCAAGTTTGAAAGTGCTCGGAGATAATATAGCATTATGGTAGATCTTTGGTATGAAATAAAGTGTGTTTAATATTGTTCGTTCGTATTTGTAGTTGGATCAAATATAATATTTAATAATATATTATCTAATGTAATATCTATCAAGTAGCTTACAATGGTAAAAATAACGATAGTAGTAGTAGTGGTAATACCAATTTAGTTTTCTTTAATATGTTTAGGATTCTTTAATTTTTTCTTATTTTGGATTTTACTGTTGTTGCTTTCTTTATTTATGGTCTAGTTCGGTTTTAAATTAGAATTCTTTTATTACTCAATTAGTACTTACTTTATCTCTTCTTTTTTTTAATGGGTTTTTGGCCATAAAAATTAAAAATTTTGAAGTTAGAGTTAGAATTTGAGTTGAAATTAAAGTTGGAGTTGTGTTTTTCATAAATATAATTGAAGTTATTTTTAAATTTTTATTAGAGAAGAAAGCTGAAAAGTAAAATAATTTCTTTTTTGTTTTTCACTTTTTGAAAATACAACTCCAAATTATATTTGAAAGAATTATATTTGAAGTTCTTATGGTTGTCAAACACTAACTTGGAGTTGTATTTGATATAAAGTAAAATTTCTTTTTCAGAAAAGTGAAACATTTCATGATCAAACAAGTCCTTTATTTTAGATTATTTTTGGGTTTCTAGAATTTATAATAAAAAAAATTTCGAATAAAGATGAGTTGACCCCTCTTATAAAAAAGCAATAATTCTACACTGTGTATCTTAAATATCAGTGCGGCGGTGAATTTTGTTCTGATCTGAGGTAAGGATATGTAGTAGATCGATATTTGTTCTTATTTTAATAATGTTCTAGAATCCTATACAAGTAATATTATATTATTTTTTCCTGTTTAGTTTTGATAAAAATTGTAAATATTACTACTATTAATAAGAGTGAAGAAGCAGAGAGCGCTTCGTCAATATGCCCACTTTTCTACTCCATAATTTTACTATATTATTCTTAATTAATTATTATAAATTATTTATATATAAAAAAATTAATAATGATTAATTAAAAAAAAGGTAAAATAGACATTTATGACATGTCTGTTTCAGCTGCTTCAATCGTAGTTTTATTATATCACCTCAAATTAATTATTATAAGTCATCTAGGTATTAAAAAATTAATAATATTTAATAAATAATAAAATAGATATAAATGATAAATCAATTCTTGATGTTTTAAATTAATAGGACATCTTATATGAGACTTATTTAAAAAAAAATCACAAGTATGTTTGCTCCATGATTTTATTATATTACCCCTAATTAATTATTGTAATACATTTACATATAAGAAAATTAATAATATTTAATAAAAAAAATAAAATAGACATTTATGACATGTCTACTTCAACTGCTTCAACCGTAATTTTACTCTATCACCCCTAATTAATTATTATAAGTCATTTAGGTATTAAAAATTTAATAATATTTAATAAAAATAAAATTGACATAAAATAATAAATTAATTCTTGATGTTTTAAATTAACATGACATCTTATATGAGACTTATTTAAAAAAATTTCACAAATATTTTCACATAGTAATTTTATTATATCACTTCTAATTAGGTATTATAAGTCTTTTAGGACATATCCAGTTTCAATCATAAAATTTGGTTGACTGTCGAATTTATTTCAGTGTTCCTTAAATTGGAATAGAATAAAAAGTATTATAAATTATAATAATTAAAAGCTTAAATTATTTTAAGAATATAATTGAATATCAATGCCACAAAAATTTGAATAAGGAGAGTAACATATATTATTTGAAAATTACATAAAAAATATTATAAATTAAAATAGCTAACAATTTAAAATATTTAAAACATATTAAGAATCTGATTGATTATCTAAATTATATTTGTGTCACGTAAATTCGGGATAATTTTGACATTTTATAATTTGTATGTTTTATTATTTTAATTTTGTAATTTATTGATCCAAATGATGTTTTCGAATTTTACATGTTTTAAAAATTTAGTACTTTATTTATTTTAATTTATTTACTTTATTTTGGTAAAATATTATATATTTAAAAATTATGCAAAAAAATAATAATTATAAGTCATAACTATTAACATCTTATAATATTTTAAAAACATATAGTGAAAAATATGATTGATTTTTGAAATTCTAATAGTGTCACATAAGTTGTGATAAAGCAAGTAACATAAATTATTTGAAATTACATTAAAAGATACTAAAATCACAAAGATTAACAACTTAAAATATTTTAAAAAAATATATTAGTAAAAAAAAATTGGCTGACTCACTAAATTCTAAAATTGGGACAAAACGAGTAACATAAATTACTAAATTGCATTAAAGATACTATAAATCACAATGATTAGCAACTTAAATTATTTAAAAATTTGATTGACACTCCAAATGCTATTTGTGCTACATCAATTGAGATAACGTAAATAACATATGTTGGGCCCGTGCTGGCACGGGCTACGGTATCTAGTATAATGACAAAAGATGAGTAATGTTAGTCATTTCAAGCAAACTATTATCATGGAAATTTATTTTGAGAAATTTATAATTCTTTTTTATGCAAGTGTTTTAGATAGAAGGGTGTGGAGATCGCGAATTAGGGTACAAGGTTATATTCTTTTTTTATCGGTCAATCATATTTTTATAATATCGTAGCTTTATGTGCAATTTAGTTCTAATATTATTGCATTCCCGTAGTATATTTGTTTTAAGAAATTTGTGGTTCTTTTATATACATGTGCATTAGTTCGGAGCGTAATGAGGCGACAAATTAGGGTAGAAGGTTCAATTTTTTTTGATTTATTGAGTATTTTTTTTGTAATATTGTAGCTTTTATGTGCAATTTAGTTTTAGTGTTGTTGCTTGCTCATAATTGTAACGATACGAACCCGGGCCTGACCGTGAAGGGTATCTTAAGTCCACCGAGGACCCGAAAACAACCCCTCAGCCTATTTCAATACAACCAAGAACACCTACCAGAGGATAAATACCAATATAAAGCAAAATCTGAAAGACGAACTCAAAATCTATATAAAATCAATATCCAAATCAACCATAATACCCATGTCCACAGTATCTACAAAGCCTCTAACAAAAATCGAATACCAATAAAATATTAGGACATGCCCCCCGACAATAGCCAAAACTAGACCAAATAAAAGTATATAAAGAAATCAAATCATGAAATGGGGTCTTCCGAAGTATGGAAGCTCACCACTTCAGTCTGACTCACGAGCTTCTAGTCACTGTGTAGGAGGAGTAGAAGTATGGCCAGTTCCTGCATTGCATAGGGATACAACTTCAGAAGACGGTTAGCGGTTGGAGCGTTAGCATGTAACTCAGGGATAGGAGAATAAATAATGCCATGCATAATAATTCAAAACCAGTCAAAATTTAATTCACATAACCATATGCAAATACATACATACATACATACACACACACACATATATATACACACACACCCTATTCTAGGATAGGGAACAAGTCTTAACATGAACGTTTAAAACTTTTGCCTGGATTATGTAGCTTGACCGTCATAAAATTCACCCACAAGCTATATGGGTCCAGTGTCACCCCTTGAACGGGTCCCACTGTGTGTTAGCCGCACGAATCAGAGATATCATAGAAGGTTGGGGATTCGAACATACTATTCGCCCTCCATGATACATATGTACATCTATACACTTGGGGGATTCCGTCGTACCCCTAAGCATACAGTCACTAAGACTAGCCCTCACGTCGGCAAACATGAGTTTTCAGTATCTGTCCTTCTGACTCATGCCTTCATGGCTATCTAACACAACCCCCCATTAATGCCCAATTAAACTATTTTTACACATAACCCATCCACCAATTTCAGGAGTCACTTAATAAGGCATTATTAAGTGATATTGTCATACTGACTATAACTTACAAACAATGTCATTAGCCAACACTAAGGGTATTCCTTCGTACCCCGCACAGTTCATTATTAAAATCACTCGGGAGATTCCATTGTACCCCACAAGCTTTTCATAAATTATTCACTTAGGGGATTCCATCGTACCCCATAAGGTTTTCATAATCATCCTTAACTGTTTAACCATTTATACCATGCATTAGTTTCAAAGGTAATAAGTCAAACCAAATTAGATGACAAAATCACATTCATTGACAATTTCATAAACAAGTTGAGGGAACATTATTTTCAAATCATTTATCAAGGAAAAATAATCAAATTGGGGATTAACCATGAAACCTCCATTTAATTATCATTCCCATGCATTCCACAACGTTCATAAATACTAGTAAATCATGAATTTTGCATAATAAACCATGAAAAATCAATTTAACGATCAATCATGTCAAAAACCCACAACTATTTCAAAACTCACATCAAAACCATGCCATAATGATCAATTTATGTCAATAAGAAAATATAAGTTCAAAGGAAAGAGACACATACCTTAATTACCAAGAAACTTGAAGAATACAACACCCTTAGAACTCTAGATGATCACTTTCTTGAACCTTAGTCTTGAGTTGAAAAGGAAAATTTGAGAGGGGATTTTTTAGAGTGAAATAATAGATGTTGTATCGTGAAACCTGATGGAAATAGGTTAATATAGTGTTTAAAGGTCGTTTATAAGTGAAAGGAATTCAATACCCCTCCTCCCAAGTAAACAAAATAAAAAATTATGCGAATTTAAAGCATCAGTGTGTCGCAGAGGGTAATCTCCGTGATGAGCTCCGTGCTGCGCTGACATCCCGAACACTTACTACCTCCTCACGAAAATGCTTATAATTTTTTGCTTGGGTATCAGATTAAGACAAAATTAAATGCATTGGAAAGAGGACACAATTATATTTAATTTGGTGTGTCTTGTACCTAAAAATTCCACATATTCCATAAGTTCTACATGTTCAAAGTTGACCCTAGTAGAATCAAATTCCAAAATTTGGTCGATAACGAATGTTCTTAACTCCACTTCACTCTAAGTGTTTATTACGAACATTCTTCCCATCAAAAGCACTTTTCAAACTAGGATAATGATCATAACACTTATATTTATATAGAAATAATTGGATTCAAGTTTATACACGTAGAAACAATGGTTCGAATTCTACCTCGAAAATGCAGGGTGCTACATTATCTCCCCCTGAAATCATTCATCCTCGAATGATGGATAAGAATCTTTTGAAGCTTTAGAAGTATGGAACAAAGAATGTAACTTCACATTAAAAATTCCCCCTCAACAGAACACATATAGGAATCAAAAGAAAAAGGCTTAATGATATCACCAAGTAAATTATGTAAGCACGAATCATGCGACAACGAGACCTAGGTAGTACAAAGGGTAAAAGACCCAAAGCTCCTCACATCAAGTGAGAAAATAAAAACAACCAAAATTTTTACCTAGGTCCATGTCACGGACCTTATCGCGATGGCTATCCTCCACGACACAGAGATATCGCAAAGGCTCACTGCCTCCGGGGTCCAAAACCACCCTGAACCCCGTCTGAAAATTTCAAAACTCCCTTGGATGGTCCTATTAATATACCCATACACCATTTAAGTCAAAAATTGTTATTTCAAATACGGGAGGGTCATAAATAAAATAATGGAAATTTTGAGGGTCTTATACTAATAACCCTTAAATATCACAATTCTTCTCAACTATGAATTCACCTATGAATGCCACACTTCACCATTTCAATCTTAAAATTTTCCCACAAAATAAATTGCTATAAGAGCCGGAGTCTAACTATACAGTGTTTCTATGTTAAAGCCTAATCCAGAGTTAAAGATGCCAACTTAAGCTATGGGACCCTATACTTTACATCCATCCAAGAATACTACTCCATCTTATCACTGTAGACAAACAACATCATGTCTTATTAAGTGTACTAGCTATATAACACCGTGATTTATGTATCTATAAATCACTACATTCAAGTTTATCCTTACTACACCCACTTTACGAACCTCCCCACCAAAAACCTAACAACCTTAATCACTTTCAAAAGAATTTTTTTTCACCACATATTTCCCTCCTAACTATTTCACATAACCAAAGTTTTATCTCACTCTTCACGCTTCATCAATAACTTTACATGAGCATCCACACTAAAATTTTTTAAGAAAGACCAACCACTCTCTAATTTAGAACATTACTATGCTTCAATAACCACCACCATTCTAACACTAGGAAAGTAACTGAGGGACTAGAGTATGAGCTTCAGAAATAGGAGTAACAGTATTTTGATACAACACTTATTTGTTGCACCACTCAAGGTAGGTTCTGTGACGTAAGATATGATCCAATAAGCACGAAGGGCTCCATACATCAAAACACTTAGATCATAATTAGATGGCCAAAACACGAATAAAGATTGTATGGAGAACTAGAAACTTATGTGTAGACACAATCTGAATACGGGGGATGTTGGTAGAATGTCCCTTTAAACTGAAATAGAAGGAATTTGCTACAGTAAGAATAGATTTATCATGATTCACCCTTGAAACTCACCACCATGAGATAATTCAAGATTTGCATCATCTCCCCCTTAGCTCAAGGGTCACTATCCCAATCTTGAAAGTATATCTCCTTACTAAATCTATACGCACACCACTTCGCATAATGAGAGGGGGGTATCACTATGCACAAGAACACAAATTCCCCTCAACAACTTTAATATAAAGACACTAATTCTATCTAGGACATCCCCTTAGGGTGCACTAATCATAACTTCCTCCATCACCTTGCAACTATCATTTTCATAGGCATAGACATCTATGTTTCTAAACACTTAAACGCTCTATTTTCAACTCCTTAGAATACTAGCATTACACCTCTAATATCATAACCTCATAACTTACCAAAACTTTTAAAACTACACCAAGGGTTCACATAGTCTATCTATTTCTCCCTCAATTCAGTTCTACATAACACCATATAACAACTCCCTAGACTTATCCATACTAAGAAATTTAAGAACATAAGCTAGGCATACATGACACTCATAGCTCAAGACCGAGCACACTTTATTCTTATAACCTAAGGCTCTTATCCATCTAGTGATTTAACCATTATTTCTACTTCAACACTAGACCTTGTGCATATATCACAATTACACATTCTAATATTTCATAAGTCATCAACCTACACTCTTTCACACATTATATCAAACCTACTAATTCACCCCAAAAAATCTTGTATCATAATTCTTGAGCTAATATTCTCATCACCACAATTAACATCTAAAGTTCAGCTTAGTGTCTAGTAACAATCACGAACCACCAATAAAATATACTGCATAATATACTAGTCCACCAATATATAAATCCACCTAAAATCCTTATTTAACTTAACTATGGCCGACAAGCACATTCTTTCTCACCACATTACTATCACAACTTAATATTCCTTACACGTTTTCTCACATACCAAACCAACTTACAACTACTAGATAAAAATTAAGGGACCCTTAGTGTATTAAAACTACCTAATAAGGATAGTCAAGCTTAATCTTATTACCTAACCCCCTTATGGTTTATGGAACATTCACCCTCTCATGTTACATCCACTTACCCATGCATACAACTCAACTATCTTCAAGATTCTACAAATACCACTAAGTACCCTCTTTTTATGATCTCCCTAAGTGAACTCTAAATTCATAAATTATTAGCTGATTAATCCTTCCATTCACAACCTATGATTTATTTCACTACTACCATATCTAGTCCTCATGAGCTAATTCTCATTTCAACTAAAGATACAAATATTGCAACTAACTACTCTCATTTATTGACTACCATAAGTTTTATAGTATTTGGTGCACCTTACGCAATACCATAAAAGTATACCAATCCCTATACCTCATAAAAATGTTATGCAATTACAACTATCTCTTTTTAAATAAAAAGTTACCCTCACTTAGACTTCTAAACATACGACTTTATATCACTAACCTCGGGATTACCTTACTACTCATAGGTCATAACACTCCAGTTTATATTACCTCTTGGGTTTGAAATACTATTCCAACATTCGGATACAAATCTTTCCCCTCAAGCGAGACACTTGTAATAAGGTTCTTGAAAGGGACAAATTGCATATCTTACCTCGGACTGAAAAGAATAATTCATGAAATTTGAGATACACGCCTGAATCAATATCTATTGGACTCCTTTCAAATCCTTGCGTAATCTTAAAATATTTGATACCTCATTTAGAAAGGACCACACTTTTAAGAAGCTAAGATTTCACACTTGTATTATCTTAACAAGGAGACATAGCCCACAAATTAAAGAAAAGAAGTTAGATAAATTTCATATGGAAAACACAATTGCACGATCTGGGGTATGAAAGAATGAGAAACATCTCTGAAATGCCTTGTAGTCTCTTGATTATAAGCATAGTGTACAACACACCCATAAGTAGGACTCTACTAGATATTACTTTGTGGACACACCATGAAACCAAAATCTAGGCTCTGATACTATCTTTATCACGACCTAAACCTGAGATTGGCCGTAACGGGTATCTCAAGTCCACCAAAGACCCGAGAACACCCCTGAGCCTATTCTAATACAACCAAGAACACCTAGCGGCGGATGAATACCAATATAAAGCAATATATAAATATATGAACTCAAAAGTCGTTATAAAATCAATATCCAAATCAACCATTATACCCATGTCCACAATATCCATAAAGCCTCTAATAAAAATTAAAAACCAATAAAGTGTCAGGACTTGCCCCCGATAATAGCCAAAACTAGACCAAAGAAAAGTATATGACATAAGGAAACTAAATCATGAAATGAGGTCTTCCAAAGTATGGAAGCTCACCACTTCAGTTTGACTCATGAGCTGTCCCACAATTACCTAGTCATTGTGCAGGAGGAGTAGAAGTATGGTCAGTTCCTACATCGCATGGGGATACAACGTCCGAAGACAGTTAGAAATTAGAGCGCTAGCATGTAACTCAGGGATAAGGGAATAAATAATGCCATGCATAATATTCCAAAACCAGTCAAAATCCAATGCACATAATCATATGTATATGTATATATATATATATACACTATGCTGGGATAGGGAACAATGCTTAACATGAACGTTTAAAACTTTAGCCTGAATTGTGTAGCTTGATAGTCATAAAATCCACCCACGGGCTATATGGGTCCAGTGTAACCCCTTAAACGGGCCTTAGTGTATGTTAGCCGCACGAACCAGAGGTTTCATAGAAGGCTGGGGATTTTAACGTACCTGTCGCCATCTAAGATACATATGTACATCTATACACTTGGGGGATCCCCTTGTACGCACAAGTACATAGTTACTAAGACCAATCTTTACATCGACAAACAACAGTTTCCAGTATCAGTCCTTTGGATCACACCTTCACGGCTAGCTAACATAACCCCCCATTAATGCCCAACTAAAATATTTTTACCCATAACCCATCCACCAATTTTAGAAGTCAATTAATAAGGCATTATTAAGTGGTATCATCATACCGACTATATTTTGGAAGTAATGTAATTAGCCAACACTTAGGGTATTCCTTTGTATCCCACATGGTCTATTATTAAAATCACTTGGGGGATTCCACCATACCCCACAAGGTTTTCATAAATCATTCACTTAAGGGATTCCATCGTACCCCACAAGGTTTTCAAAACCATCCTTAACCATTTATACCATGAATTAATTTCAAACGGAATAAGCCAAACCAAATTAGATGACAAAATCACATTCATTCACAATTTCACAAACAGGTTGAGGGCACATTATTTCCAAACCATATATCAAGACAAAATCATCAAGTTAGGGATTAACCATGACCCTTTCATTTAATTATCATTCCCATTCATCCCACAACGTTCATAAACATTAATAAAACATGAATTTTGCATAATAATCCATGAAAAATCAATTTAACTACCAATCATGTCAAAAGCCCTTATCTATTTTAAAGCTCACATCAAAACCATGCCATAATAATCAATTGATTCCAATAAGAAATTATAAGTTCAAGGGAAAGAGATATATGCATTAATTACCAAGAACTTGAAGAAGACAACACCTTTAAGACCCTATATGGTCACTTCTTTCAATTTTAGTCTTGAATTGAAAAAGGGGATTTGAGAGAGGATTTTGGAGAGTGAAATAATTGATGTTGTGTCGTGAAAACTGATGGAAATAGGTTAATACAACATTTAGAGGTCGTTTATAAGTGAAATGACTTCAGTAACCCTCTTCCTAAGTAAACAAAACCAAAAATTGCCCGAATTTAAGGCATTAGCGCATCACGGAGGGTAATCTCTTTGATGAGCTCCATGTCGCGCTACCATTGTGGACCCTTACTGCCTCCTCACAAAAATGCTCATAAATTTTTTCCCGGGTATTGGATTAAGGAGAAATCAAGTGAGTTGGAAAGAGGACTCAATTATCTTTAATTTGGTTGGTCTTGAGCCTCAAAATTCCACATATTTCAGAAGTTATACACATTTAAATTTACCCTGGTAAAATTGAATTCCAAAATTTGATCGATAACAAAAGTTCTTAACTCCACTTCACTCTAAGTGTTTACTACAAAAATTCTTCGGCTCAAAAACACTTTTTACACTAGGATAATAATCATGAAACTTATATTTATATATAAATAATTAGGTTCGAGTTTATATACGTACAAACAACCGTTTAAATTCTAACCCGAAAATACGGGGTGTTATAGTAGTACATTTGGTTTAAGAAATTTGTAATTCTTTTTTATACAGGTACATTAATGTAACACCCCATATTAAATTACGTGTATTGGTCTTATTTATATGGAATTAATTTTTTTTTTATTTATACTAGAATTTGCCCGTCGATGGTTCCATGCGAAGGTTATTGAATAAGTTTTCCAACGATATAAAGATTTCCAAAAATGGATAGGTTTCAAATATAATCGAGCATGTTCGAAACTATAAAACAGTGGCCGGGATATTTGGGAATAGTAAATGTGCAGGAAAATTTCCTGCACATAAACTACTGAGGCCAGCTGAATTTTTAGGTCAACTTCGAACGATCATAACTCCCTTAATATAATGAACTGAGAGAGCTGAAACCTATTAAAAGAAATATCTTTGAGTCTTCTTTCCAATGCAATTGGTTTCATCCAAATCCAACGTCTGAGTAAGGAGTTATACTCGTTTTACTTCAGCCTATCAAAATAGATTTTTAGGGTCAACTTCAAACGACCATAACTCCTTGTACAGGACGAACTGGGTGGCTACTTTATATGAAATGAAAGCCCTTTGAATTATCCTTCCAACGATACCAATTTCAACCAAATCCGATATCAGATCAAAGAGTTATGGTCGATCTACTTTAGCTTATCAAAACAGTCCATCAAAGGATAGATTTGACATTATTTAAATTTTAAAGGCATTTCGGTCATTTTCTATTATATTATGGACGGGAATATGTCTATATATACATGTATATGAGTTCAAAAACTCATTTTCATCATCAATCATTGAGGAAGAACAAACCCTAGCCAAATTTGACCTTTAAATTACTTTTGATTCAACCATAGAAATTCCAAAGTAATCCGATAATTGCGTTTGTCATCTCGAGAGCTTCGAACGACACCTATTATTTCTGCAAACAGGATTGCATAATCAAGAGGTGAATTCTAAGGTATGAATATTGTTTGCCTTTGTTCTTTTCCATATGTATATGTGTGATAGAGGATTATATGTATTGGTTGTTATTGAAAGGTGATGGAAATATGGTTATCGACTATTTTGCATAGTTTGGTTGTATTGAATTGTAGAAGGTGAATATGGTAATTGAGTTATGAAATGTGGATATGGTAATTGAGTTATGGAAGGTGGATATGGTGATATACTATTGAATTAATGATTATTTATGTCTATAGCTCAATTTGGTTTAATGGATTGGTTGGAAGGATAAATGAATCCAAACTTGATATTGGAGGATGTTGTATGAATATGCATGACATGTGAATGTAATTAGAGTATAAGAGGGTTAAAGTGACACCCTTTATGGTGTAATTAAGGCTTACTACTTAACCACTAGTTTGGTGAATTCAAATAATTGAATTGTGATGTTTGGTTGCTAATACTAGATTGCTATATATGTTCATTGTAGATAAGTAATCTGAAAAGATGGGAAGTCCATTGGGGACTAGTATTGAAGGTTGACAGTTAGGTATGTAAAGCATACTCTATACCATATCTTTGGCATGAAAGTGAACAATTGTTCTATTAAGAAAGTTTCCAAAGTTATTCAGTAACATGTGATGCATAATGGTTTTGTATGATGTCCTACATTACCAATGAACTTTTTTCCACCCTACAAGATGTCAAGACATTCCAATACTTACTTATTTTCCAAATCTTACATGTTTATTGCACTAATGAATGTCAGAAGGTATCCGGTTACTCAAACAAGATCCATGTGCTATTAATGACTCCAAAATATTTCATTGATATACCAATAAGTTCCTACTTCATTGTTATGGCATTGATGACTCCAAAGCACTTCATTGATGTGCCAATGAGTTCTTACTTCATTGTTATTGCATTAATGGTCTATTTACATGTCTCTTATTGATGTATCATTGTTTCAAAGTATCAAAAATGTGGTGGCGACCGAAATAACAACCTCAAAGATTAATTGAACTAAGTGATGGAAGTTCTCTCTTATCGGGTGGTATCCCAGGGGAATAAGCCTATCATGGATCGATCCCTATTTATGTGTTTATGGGTGGTATCCCAGGGGCATAAGCCTATCATGGGTCGATCCCAGTTGATATGTACTGGAGGCAGCCTAATGGTCACAATACAGTACAGTAATGATTACAAAGATGATAAGAACAAAGGTAAAGTGATTGAATAAATACAATGTATAGGTTGTCACAAGTTCTAGTAAGTGTGGTCCACTCCTATTATGATTTATTCACTTGTTTATGATTTCTATTGAGCTCCTATATCATATGTGATTATCTACAGCTTTACATACTCAGTACATATTTCGTACTGACGTCCCCTACGGGGGACCTGCATTTTATGTTGCAGGCACAGGTACCTCAGCTCATACACCACACAAGTAGGAGCCAGGATATCCAGCTGCTTTTGGTGAGCTCCAGTTTGCTTTGGGGCTTTCCGTGTCATATCCAGTCACTTTTGGTATTGTATAAAAGTTAGTTATATGGCGGGGTGTGTTCCGACCTTAGTTAAACTCTGTGTATTGTCTAGAGGATTTGTAGACCTAATGTACAGTCAAGGTGGTGTTTTGTTAATAGACGTGATGGCTCCAACGGCCAAGTATTGTATATGCATATATATATGTACTCGAGCTTATACAGGTGATTATTTCCTTTTATATGCGACATGATGCTGTCCAAATTTTGGGTTGTCATAGAGGTATGCATGGGAAGTATAAGGTTATGAGCTGGTTCTCCCGGACCTCCTCGGTTACGGGTGCCAGTCCGCCCCAATAGGATTTGAGGCGTGACAATTAAATAGGGCAATATAGAGGTCACAGATTAAGGTACAAGATTAGTAGATAGTGATGCTTTGGCTTGGTTTTAGTAGATTTATGTTTGGTGGGAGTTTGAGACCATTGTATCTATTATAGTATTAGCCCCATACATATTTTTTCTTGTTTTTTGATATCTATTACCATCTATTGTATATTATGTTTTAGTTACCACATTATTTCATGCATTATATCTTTGAATGATATCCACTACTTTTTGTACTAACTGATATGTTTTCTTTATTATCGTTTTTTTTTTGTAATATTTCTTTAATAGAGAGGTACCAATGTTGATATCTTCATTGTAGTGATTTCTTGGAGTAAAGCAAAGAATATTTTTATTGATAGAAATTCTCATAAATCCTCCACTACGATATTGCTTAGTTTTTTCAAGTACGATCGTTTTTAGTTTCATTTGTCATCTTAAAATATATGGAAGTATATTTTTATTTTTAATCCATATTTAAATTATGAATATTTTCTATATGTTAGCTTCAGTTATGAAATTTCTATATAGGCCAGTTCAAAATTTTACTGTGCATCAGTGATAATCAGTTCAAACACATGCATCATATATATCCTAAACTAGTATTGATAAAAGTATGAAGACCCAAAATAAAGATGTTGTCTCTTTGTGATATTTCTTTTCTATATATTAGAAACGTCAATTTCGACATGTATGCTTAATGTAAAAAATTTCAAAGATAAGATTATTTTGGCCATTGCAATGTGTTGAGCTGATATAATAAGACATCTTTACATTTTGACATTTGTCACGTTTATGCAAGTGTCACGTAAGAAAAAGAAAACAAAAAATGGGAAGTTTTAGTTCTTGGCCAACTTTATTTTGTTTCAATGCACTCTTCTCCTTATCTTTTGCCGTATTGAGCCTTACCATCTCTCTAAACCTCAAATCAAAATAACCAATCTGATCGGAGATTTAGGAATGCTCGATGGTTGGAAGGAGTAGATTGGAGATGATGGTGGGAGTTGGTTTTTCCAATGGAGAAACAGACGGAGAGAGTGTTCTGGTTGGAGCCAGAACTGGTTCAACAGAGACAAACTCAAGAGGAGTCGTTACCGATTGTTGTTCACTAGAAAATCGGCGATTTTAATGACGTTTTTTGATGAGAAAATTGGAGCGGAAGGAGTGTTGTTGCTGATTGTTGTTGGTTATGATTGTTAATTGTAGAAATTATTAAAAATGAATATAGTATGTTGTTGTAAATGAAATCGAATTGTGGAGAAACTCATGGTGCATGCATGGAAGCTCCTCCCTCTTGTTTTCTTCTCCCTTTTCGTGTGTATATTGTTGTTATGAGTCGTTCTCTTGTGGAAGAGAAAAACTGAAATTCGGAGAGAGGAGTGAGGTCTTGTGTGTATTGTTATTGAGTGGGCTTCATGAGAGTGTAATTAGATTTGAGTGTATGTGCGTGGCTACTATACATATCAAATTTTGGTGGGCAAGATAAGAATAATAATAAATCAAAACAAAAATAGTTTTTAGATCAATGAAATCTTGTCAATTTACATAATTTGATTTGTCACTATTTTTGAAATTTTGAATTCTCATACAAAGAAAAGGTTAATTAAATTAACACAATAAAAATGAATTATGAAGCTCGAGAATATCAAAATTACATGTCTATAATTTATAATACTTTTTTTTGTTTTATAAGTGGCACTGATATAATTTTAGGAGTGAATTAAATTTTTATGTTTTTTAATTATTTTTAATTATTAATTATTATGAATTATAGTACATTTTACGTAAATTCTTTTTAAATATATAGTAAATTAAAAAGATTTTGACATGACTGTTTCAACTGCTTCAACCGTGATTTTATTATATCACCCTAATTAATTATTTAAGTCATTGATGTATTAAAAATTAATAATATTTAATTAAAAAATAGACATTTATGATATGCCTATTTCAGTTGGTTCAACCATAATTTTATAAAATATCACCTCTAATTAATTATTATAAGTCATCTAATTATTAAAAAATTAAGAGATAATACATCAAAACACCCCTAAACTTGCAGCCAAAACTTACTTTACACCCTAAACTTGTATGATAATTATTTAACCCCCTTAACAACTTTAAAATGTATTATTTTGCTCCCTTAATGACTGACGTGTCAAAAAATAAAATAAAAATGCATTTCAGTTAAAAAAAAGTATAAAATTTTTTTAGTGGGATCTACTTTAATATTTTTAATCATTATTTTTTTCTCCTCCTTCCTCACACCCCAGCACCCCCATTTCTTCTTCTTCCTTACACCCCACTACTCTCATATCTTCTTCTTTCTCACACCCATTGAACCTTCAACAACAAATTTCAAATTTTCATGAAACAATTGACTTTTATTTACCATAAGTTCAGATTCTTCCAATTTCAACTCCATCCATTTCTCATTCATTTCTTTCAATTTCTTCTTCCCCAATCTCTTTAACCTTTCTTTATAATTTGAAAAATACACTTTCATTTCATTCACTAAAAATGGAAACTCATCCAAATTCACATCATCTATGTGTGATTTTTCCTTTTCTTTAATAGCATCTCTACCCCAAATCTTCCTTCCAAGTTCATAAATCTCTCTATCATGTGGAGTTTTCATTAGTGATTCATTTGGGGGAATTTGTAAGGTTGTTCACGACGGAGGTGGGTATTTTTTGGTGAGTCATTAATTGAGTGAAAGTTATTGGTATTAATGGTGACAGAGGCTATTGAAGCATAAGGAGAAGGAGGAAAGAGGGGGGTAGGGGTGGGGGGCTCTTGAAGCATAAGGAGAAGGAGGAACGACGGGG